>NC_092402.1:30322193-30650869 GCF_030028105.1 Mobula birostris
CTTAACACCAGCCTCCCAAATTAATGAGTATCCTATTTGAATAGAACTAAAGAAATTTTAAGCATAGATCGCAAAATTCTTGGGGGAGAAACTAAACTAAATGAATGGAAAAAAAAATCTCAAAATGGTGACATCAAGTCATTAGCAAAATAAAGGATTTAAGGAACATCAAGAAGCAGTTCCCTAATCAATCTGTCAACAGTAGGATACTCAAACAAATAAAAAATGTAACTGCATGTTAAAGCACCATTCACCAAACACCCAGCACTACAACATGCTTAATTTCTCTCCACCCACTGTCACCACCCAAAGAAAGTTCATTGCTTTGCCATTTCCTTTGCAGAGGTACAATACAGGAACTTAAGCAGCAGTTAGCTTCAACAATTGGGAAGAAAAATTAAAAATACACCAGGGACAATGTACTGAGTTTTTCTAGTCACAAACTTACCTGGAAATATGGCGCAAGTTAAAAGTAAGCATTACTAGGCAAGAGAAAGCTCCTTAAACACTCAAGTAGTAGCATAAAGCAGCATTAAATGTCACTGCAAAATTTTAGAAAACCTACAAAATCAGTCCAAGAAAAAAAAATGTAGGGGTGTGTGGGGGGGGGGGGGGGGGCGGGGAGAAGAGAAAAGAGAGAGGAGAAAAGCAGCAAAACATTACCAGAAAGGAATAGTGTTATTCACTATCCTCTGAGGGGGAGAAAATAAATAAATTGAAGACAGGTTGGGGGCATTTCATTGCTGTGATCTTCAACTGCCAGGTACAGGGACAGAATATGAAAAATTATACTTTGATTTTATGATATTGATGATTTATCAGATAACTACCAGACATTTAAATTGATCAAAAATGGTTCATTTGGGCAGCCTTAATTTCCAGGTGACCCAACGCAAAGAACCCAATTAGGTTTCATTCTCCAGCACCCCTCTCAATAGTAATTGAAATTTTTATTTTCTTCATTTGCAAGTAAACAGGAAATCAAAATGCTAGTTTGGCACTCAAATATCTAAATAACCAAAGGCAAGACATAATGAAGTATCATGTTCAGAAATCATGCATAATAGACCTCCACAATAAAGTAGAAAATCCAAGAAAAAATGTTTCAATGTTCCTAAATGAAAAGCAAACTGGTCTTTTGCAAATCAACCACAGAATCTTGAAACAGATAGGATACCACAATGGTGGATCTGTTCCACCATTTACCTCAATCTTTATTCGGGATATCATATAATAAAATTCATCCTAGAATGGGGTCAGAGACCCAAAGGTTCTTCAGTATAGTATACAAATTTCTTTGGTTAATTCAAGACTTTTTTTTTTTTACATTAGGTAATCTACTTATCTGATAGCCGCATTCTGGTGACTTTACTGATAACAGCTGTGCATTTGTTGGACACGAACATATTGAACAGCGAAGTTCAGCACAAACATCTAGAGAACAGCTTCAAACTAGTCACAAAGGCAACTTAAAATATTAACACATTTTAAATACATTGTCATTAGACTTTTCAGATCCCATCTTCACGATACATCAGTGGTAAATTTGACATTTTGTTATCTGGTTTCTACAGCCAAGTAATTGCGCACAAAATGGAAATAGCATTAACAGCAATACAAAAATCATTCCCATTTGACATCTGCCCACTAGAATGCTATATATCTCCAATGAATTTTTGGAATATTGCTGGAAAACTATTCATTCCAGCAATATTCCAAAATCCATTTAGATTCAGTTTAACCCTTTTAAAGTTACCCTCCCCGCTCCACAGCCCACAGAGAATAAAATAAATCCGATCTAGTATTTCAAGATCAGGAACCAGATTGTACACTATCAAGTGAACTGTTCTTGAATTTAGAACAGAAAGCAATGCTAAACTTCACTTCCTATAGAAGCATTTCAAATCCACATTTGATTATGTTGTGTTTTTTTTTAAAAAGTCATCGTACATTCAGATATTGCTTAAAGACTAGCCAAAAGATGCATTTAAGACATTAGCCATTATGTCTTTTTATTAAAATACCTGTGTAGCTTTCTCATTCTCCAATGATATAGAATGCATATCTGCATCACGAGGCCATTGTCCTACCAGGTAAGGTCCAATTATGGTGTCAAGAGAGGAGGTGCGGCGTATGCAAGATAGTGTCTTCTGAGGTTTGGGCTTTTCAATAGCTAAAAGGGGAAAAAAAAAGAAACATTTCCATCAAAATAACAGAACAATCATTACACAAAAGGAAGTCATTCAACAATTATACTCTAGCTCCTTGAAGAGTAACTATTCAGTCTCATTCCCCCACAATTATTTCACCCCCCCCCCCCCCCACCAAGTGCCCGTACAATGCAATTCCATTTTGACAGGCTTGATTACTTTCATTGTCCAGGTTGTTTCCAGCATCACACCCACACAAATCTGCCACCACCCACCCCTTTTTGCCCATCACTTCAGATTTGCAGACCCTGATTCTGAGCCATTCATTCATGGGAAACCCCAATAAATAGTTATTCCAAATAAACATCTCCTTCCACTTTATGGTCATACAACCACCAATCCTTCATAGCTGCATTACGTTTTAAAAACGTTATGTGGATGACTATGCAATGGATATATGAATGGTCAGTTTATTCCACAACTCAGGCTTTAAGTCAACATCATAGGCAAAGTCCATGTACAACTTACTCCAATAGATTTTAGACAGCCCCAATTCCCGTGGAAAAGGTAATAATGCAAAAGCACTCAAAATTCATCAAAGGAATGCAGAATATTACAGGTAGATAGCAAAGTAATCTTGAGAGATGCAGGATGAAGTCAAACACATTTACTTTGCAGCAAGTTGTGGCGAATCCAGAAATTAAACAAAGGCTTGTGTTCAAAGTCAATTTCCACGGTACAACAAAAATTCACTTTAAAAATCTAGTTATTTAGCAAAACTAAGAAAAATAGCTCATTATTAATATACTCCACATATTAGCATTTACACTCAGTGGCCACTTTATTAGGCACCCTGCTCCTAATGCAAATATCTAATCAACCAATCATCTGATAGCAATGCAAACATGCAGGAATGGTCAAGAGGTTCATTTGTTCAGACCAAACATGTGAATGGGGAAGAAATGTGATTTAAGTGACTGTGGAATGATTACTGGTGCCAGAGAGGGCGGTTTAAATAACTTAGAAACTGCTGATTTTCTGTTGTGCGCAAAAATACCAGTCTTGAGTTTATAAGGAAAGATACAAAAAAAAATCCAGTGACTGGCAGTTCTGTGGGCAAAAACACCTGTAACTGAGAGGTCAGTGGAGAATGGCCAGACTGGTTCATGCTGACAGAAAGGTAACAGCAACTCAACCATTCATTACAACAGTGGTGTGTAGAAGAGCATCTCTGAACACAACCTGTCAAACCTTGAAGTGGATGGGCTACAGCAGCAGAAAACCACAAACATACATTCCTTGTAGGACAGTTACTTCCCTCTATTCATAGAACATTTTACCTTTCCAACATACCTCCTGTCTGAAAAGTACTTTTGAACAATGACTGCAACAGTGCAAGGTGCATTTCAGAGCTACTGTTCAGCAGCGGTTACACCCTTATTCTTCTCCTTTTCTCAAGCTCCATCTGATTTGGCCCACAGACAGCTACACCCATCTAAAAAGTTTTCACTAGCATGAAGTTTTAACCCATTTCTGCACACATCCTCTTTCAATTCTGTTCTTCCCACACTCTTTCCATGCCAGGTGTTCACAGCATAACAGCAAATACCCTGAACAAGTGTATCAAAAAGATGCCAAGTCTGTAAATACAAAGACGCTCAAATGACTGCCACATTAAAGATTACTGACCAAAAACTATTTCTCACTCCACACATGCTGCCTTTTCAATTGAATTTCTCCAGTGAGTTTTTTTTCCATAAATAAAAAAAAGTGGTATTTAGACTTTTTTTTTTCCATAGGCTCCAATTTAGTCACTTTCACTGGTTATTTCAGGATTAGTGGTGCCATGTCATAACCACTTGCAATCCAGTCACCAAAACCCCCACCCAGTAATAATTTAGGTACCCATTCAAAATATGATCTCAGAAGTTGGCTTCAAGTTACCACAGGGACTTGCTTCTAAAAAGGCATTTCCAAGTTTCTGTTTAAATATGATTCCAATGCCATAACTGAAGCCTACATTATGGCATTCCCCCCCCCCAGCATTTACAAATTGTATTTACAACTAATTCACAATTATTTTCAGATTGAAAAATTACTGATAGAATACCAAACATGAATATTTCACTCCATTATCAAAAAACTGCACTTTGATGGGGAATTTATTTATTTTAAAAAATCATCCCAAGTAGACAAGTTGCTACATAAAAAGTATTTTTCCTCCAGATAAGATTCAATCAGCTAATCAGCTAGAATTTGCTGCAACTCAAGTAATTTGACTATGTGCCAGAATGATAAATGACATCAACCCTACCTTGGAAGAATATGGAGGACTAATGAATATACTTGTATCTAAAAAGTTTAGTGGCAAAACCCAATGGCAGAAAGTGGGTATGGACGTGTACTTGCAATTTCAAAATAGTTGAGTGGTACCACAAACTTGTGCTTCAGCTGAGAAACATTAAAAGGAACAATTCCACTACTGTTAATAAAGACTAAGCTTTCATCAAATGGACCCAATATGTGAAGTTCCAATTAATTCATATTTTTTTGGGCCCGCTGTGGAGACATTCTAATTCTGATGCAATATTTGTAGAGTCACAGAAACTTTCAGCCCAGAGTTCCACATCAACCTTCAAGCAATCATTGACACGAACCCTTCTTTCTCTCTCCCAAAATACCAACAACTCTCCTGACAGCACTGCTCACCTACATGCTGGGGGCATTTCGTAGCAATCAATTAAGTTACAAATCCACACATCTTTGTTATCTCCACAGATTAAATAACCAAGCAGCTAATGTACAAAAAACAAACTGTACAAATACAAAAAATAATAAGTAGTAATAAATATTGAGAACATGAGATGAAGAGTCCATAAGCTGTGGGAACAGTTCAGTGATTGAGCAAGTGAAGTTGGATGAATTTATCCCATATGGTTCATGTTCCTGAACATGGTAGTGGAGTCCTGAGGCTCCTGTACCTTCTTCCTCACAACAGTAGCAAGACAGCATACACACTAAACACATTTACCCACCCTAGATCCATATTCTTCTGTACCTTAACCATTGAAGTGCCTGTTAAGTACCACCTCCTCTGACAGCATATTTTTGATATCAACTACTAAAAATTTCTCCTCGATCCCCTTTAAGATACCCTTTTAACCTCAAATATTCCATCCACCAAAAGCGGAATTTCCCGGTGGACAACCATTTTAATTCCCATCTCCGTTCCCATTCTGACATGTTACGCCATGATGAGGCCATTCTCAGGGGGGAGAAGCAACATCTTATAATCCATCCAGGTAGCCTCCAACCTGATGGCGAACAGATTTCTTCTGATATTCCCCCCCCCCCTCTACTGCCCACCCTGGCCTCTTCTCACCCGCCTGTCAATTCCCCCAGTGCCCCTCCTCCCTTCCCTTCTCCCATGGTCTAACTCTCCTCTCCAATTCCTTTTCCTGCCCTTTACTTTTACCACCCATCTAGCTTCGCTTATCATCTTCTAGCTTGTCCTCCTTCCCCTGCCCCCACCTTTTTGTTCCAGCATCTTCCCCCTTTCCAGCCCAAAACATCAATTGTTTATACATTTCCATGGATGCTGCCTGACCTGCTGAGTTTCTCCAGCATTTTGTGTTGCACCTTAAGCCTGTTCTCTCCTGTTTTCTGATACCCCCACCATTGGAAGGCAAAGTATCTTCTCCATCAAGCTACATAAAATTATACACTTAAATCAGGTCACCTCTCAGCCTCCTGACCCAATCTACCAATTTTTCCCCAATAACTAAAATCCTCTAATCCTGGTCCATCTCTTCTGCACTCTCCAGCACAAGATCGCTCCTGTAGCATGGTAACCAGAACCATGAAGCATTCCAAGTGTGGTCTAATTAGTGTTTCATAAAGTTGCAGAGCATCTTCATTGGCATGACCCATAAAGCCAAACATATCATCCTATTTTACATGTGGCCACTTTGCTGGAACTATAAATTTGAACTCTCAACAGCCCCCTCTATTCAATATTCCTTAGTGCTCTACTTTTTACAACTTTTAGTCCTACTTCTACTTGGATTTCTAAAATGCATTGCCAGGATTAAATTCATCTGCCAACAGATGGCAAGCATTCCATTTGATCCAATGTATGTCCTGTTCTCATCTCAAACAACTCTTGCTATCCTTAATAATTATCATCCACAAACTTAGGAATTGTATCCAATTTTCACATCCAACTTGTTAATATGCATCACCAAGAACCACTGTACCAAATCATCCTTCAGTCATAACTCTGCCTCCTTCCAGATTTTTGGATCCCATGTGCTTTAACCTACTGGACCAGCTCACTGTGTCAAATGCCTTACTGAAGTCCACACGCATAACTCCCACCACCTTGTCTTCAATGTCCTTCGTTACCTCTTCAAAAGTGGTTAAACTAGTGAGGCAGGATTTCCACCACACAAAACCATGCTGACTATCCTGGAATACAAATGTGAACTCCAACATCCCCTTATTCACCACCATTCCTTAGTGTTCTACTCATGCCCTGCCCTTCCAAATGCACACAAATTTATCCCTTGGGATTTCCCTCAATAACTTCCTCTACCATTGCAGCAAGACTCACCAAGCCCGCACTTACAGCTACTTAAGTAAAAGAACACTGCTATCCTCCAGTCTTTTAACACCTCACCTGTGACTAGCTAAGCACAGCCCTGTCAAGGCCACAGTTATGTCCTCTATTCTCATAAAACCAGTGATAGGTCTCATTTGATCTTGGGAGATTTAACACCTTTTATGTCCCATAACATCCAATATCTCCTTAATAGTGACCTCTTCCCAATTATCCATGTACCCCTTCCGGAATTCACCATCTTCCCTGCCTGTCTTGATTAACATGGATGAAAAGAATTAATTAGCACCACACTTCCATGGTACACATCGTTTACTTTTCAATTCCTAATGGGACCCAGTCTTTTCCTGATTTTATGTCTTAGGATACTCCTTAATCTTGGGCCAAGAACGTTTCTGCCTCATTTTGCACTCCTAATTTCTTTGTTTTCTTCTACATCCTCTATTAAAGACTCACTTGACTCATACCTGCCACACTTTCTTGCTCTGCTCCCCCCAAATCAAAATTTCAGTCAATTAAACTAAAAAGTAGTCACAATTGGTAAAAAGAAAAGTAGCAAAAGTCACTGACAGATGTGTGTATGCATTACTTTCAAAATGGAGGGAAAGAGATGGACATTGTTTCACGTTGCTGTCCAGCATCAGAAATGAGTTTGCAGCGATTAGACAGCTGATATAAATCTTTTCAATAGGAACTGTTGGTAACTAATGAATTGCTGGAAGAAATGTATTGTATGCCCTCCATTTTAGTATATTCACAATTTAAAACAAGATCACTTACCTGCAAAAGAAAATGCACAAAATATCGTATCAGCTGATGAAACATTAAAATGACAAGTTGACAAAGTTATGAATTCCTAACAAGCCTTCTCTTTGGGAATGTAGCAATGAGGAGAAGAGGGGACCTTTGTGTTCTTTCACTTCTAAATTCTTTGCTTATCTATTTGGAACCGTTCCTTCAACCTCCACAGTTAATTCCTTCTCTCAGCCTCACTTTAAACAGCATCAATCTCTATACTTGCAGCTTAAATGAGATTATATGACAACTAACTAGATAATTTTACCTTCAGATACATTTTGTGAAAAGCCTCATTTAAAGATAAATTTGTTATTTAGGCCAACTCT
Source organism: Mobula birostris (assembly GCF_030028105.1). Classification (NCBI taxonomy): domain Eukaryota; kingdom Metazoa; phylum Chordata; class Chondrichthyes; order Myliobatiformes; family Myliobatidae; genus Mobula; species Mobula birostris. The sequence goes on from NC_092402.1 coordinate 30,330,086, forward strand.
ACAGAATACATGCAAGGCCAATTTTGTATTCCAGAATTATGAATAATATTGACTTGAGGTCTCATCTTACCCTTAAGAGAAATTATTAGCACAATTGTTGGCAATCCTAATTTTATTAAGTCATATTACAATAAACACAATAGGCAGACTATTTCATCTCCATAAAACCCAGCCCTTCAGCTTTTTAACAGCTGTGGCAAACATGCATGGGAACAAAGAACAAAGCATTATAACCAAATATTTAGTACGGTAAAACAAACTATAGTAGATGGTGGCCAAATTCATGAGGAAGGGTGGCACCCCTTGCATGGGACTGTGCTACTAAATGGAAACATCTGTGTGCCATTCACAACCCGAGCCTACCCAATCTCCACCAAGAAACAAGTTGATGGTTAATCTCATATCCCGCAAGTAAGATTCTAACTAAGTGCTCAAATTAGTTACTTTGGCAAAAAATAAAGTATAGAAGTTGCAAGTTTCTATTCCGATAGCACTACTTTTCTGTTCATTAGATTTTGGATGTGAAACAAACCTGCAACAAAAAACGATTGGTTTCCTCTTTTTGCAGCACTGCAAGTAAAGATCATTTACCCACTGTCATTAGAATGTTTTGTAAACTGTACAGGGTTTTGTTTAAAGACTAATTATATCTATAAAGGTATTTGGAATGCAGACAATCAGAATTTATAAACCACAAAACAGGAAAATCTGGTCATAGTGCAGATATAGCGAGATTATTTAAGCTCCAAAACTGGAATGGATATCATTTAACCACACAAGTTATGTCATTCAATTACATAATCATTTAATATTCCAAGAGATACCATTGACTGCAAGGTCAGCTGGATCAACATGTACACCAGGGCTGTAGAAGCAAATCAGACTAGATATCTTTCAGTAAGTGACTCATTTAAAACAAAACACGCTCCAAAGCCTTTCCACCATCTACAAAACACAAATCAGTTGTATGCTCAAGTATGCTCCACTTGTCATCCTGTTAAAAGAGTGAATACAAACCTCATCCAGGAAAAAGCAACTGCTTTATTGGTAACACCATACAGCATCGTTGGTGTTTATACCATCCAGCATATGCCTTGACTGCAGTGGTACCATCTACTAAATGCACTGCAATTCCTTGCCTTGGTCACTACAATGAAACCTTCACATGGATGGTTTCCATCAAAAAGGAGATGGGAATACTACATTTCTCTGGTCATACATTTTGATTTGGAAGTGTATTCCACTCTGTTGCTGGGTCAAGATACCAAAACTCCTGACCTAACAACACCCTCACCAAAAAAAGACCATACAGCTTAAAGCACTATCTTACCCCAATCTTCCAAAAGACCAATCAGCAATAGATAAGCAATATTAAGAATTGCCAGCAATGCCCAGATTGCTTTTAATGATAATCTAGTTAACCAAGTTAAAATAAATTGTTGATTTAGCCCATCAAGTTTATGCAGGCTCTGCCCAATTCCATCAACACCATTCACCACTTACTTTCTTTCTCATGCTCATCTCCAACTCTTCTGCCACCCATAGTTTTGGTAACTTAATAACCAGCACATCTTTAGGATAAAGAAACCACAGCATCTGGAGATTAACCCACAGGCACAGGAAATTCCAGTCAGATAGTGAGAGATGGAGAAATAGAATTAAATTCACTTTAGCTGCAAAGTAACTGCAAATTTGAATCAAGTGTTTACAAGTTAAATCCCACTCCAGAGACTGGAACACAAGTGCTATAGCCAATACTTCTCTGCTGTACTGAGGGAATACCAAGCTGAAATATCAGTTTTTGCCCAAAGTTAAACTGGCCACATCCTCTCCAATATTTTGCCTCTTTTAGGTAGGCATGTACAAAAAGTGAACCCTGTAGTATCATTTCGAAAGATGATCACTAGAGTTATGAAAACCTACAGCTGTGCACATCGAGTGATGCAAATGGTGAAAGCCAGATTCTAATAGTTGGAAGCACATTACTTGTGCAACCTATTTACTTCTCAAGTTATAACCTACTGATCAAAATTTTCAAATGCCATCTGAAATCATTTTCCAAAATACAAAAAAACTCATACCCATATATCTGACACACAGTTTAATGAGCAAACAAGGACCAAACCATTAAGGGCATAATATTTAGATTTTGCTCTGGTTAAATGAATTTCAAAAATGAAGCAGTGATAGTTGCATTATTTGTATTGGCAGATCTATTACTGCACAACACTGGATTGTAGGTTTACAAACTTACTGTTGAGTATAATTTAATAAATATCATAGCCTCCAGAGCCACAAAATGTGCTATCAAAAGAGCAGCAGCTTTAAACAGTTGTTGCATAATAGCGCAAAATCTAACGTAAGATTACAATTTATTTCTGACATGAAATGAATTTCCCCTTTCTGGCTCTCTTCATCCATACTTCCAGTAGACTGCAGCCATAAGAGACGTTTAAATCTGAGATTCAAATGACAGCTTTACATATTAAATTAAACATATCGATCAGACTTTTCATTACGAATATTAAGAGTCCGAAAAAGAAAATTCGCCAAAAAAGCGTGCAATTTGTTCCAGAACTTGCAGCTACTTCTGACAGCAGATTGCAATGCCAAGCTTTGTCATTAAGGGGAGTCTCTTCTGCGAAGATAGTGCACAAAAACATAAATGGAAAAATCAAACATCATGCAGGCAGAGATTTCTAAGCAAAAACTGCAATGTTTACAAAGAAAGGAAGAAGAGGTGAAATTGGGAAGAAATAAATTAAGCTGTTGACCCAAGATGGTTATGCCGGGAAAAAAACAACAAATTTAAACACCGTTAGCACAGCTTATTGACGGTTTGAAACGGCTCTACCGGAGCAGGGCTCGCACCGTTGTGCCTGCCAGCAGGTGCAGTACCTTTACTAACGGGAGAGGTGCAGCAGGAGGCAGAGTGACTGGCTTTCCTCTCGACGGACGGCACCGCTCTCCAAGCCATCTCTTGCTCGCCCGGCCCGGGGGCAATGCTAGTAGAAGTGGCCACGGTGTGAAAAGCGCTGCGGCTTGCCGGCGGAGACACAGACACAGAGGTGGCCGGAGCCGGCGGCGAGCACGAGGAGCCGACGGCCAGCCTGGAGCCGGCGACGGCGCTTGGAGCATTGTTGCTGGCAGCCGCTCGCAGCTGGAAGGGGACGGTGGCTCGAAGCGGCTGGGGGCGGCTGGAGGTCGGGGAGCCACTGGGCCGCACTCGCTGTGCCACTTGCGATGACATCGCCGATCGACCGAACTCGGGAGTGGGATTTAAAGAACAATAAATGGCGGCAGCAACCGGCTGCACAGACGAAACTCTGCTCCCCTCACTACTCCCCACTGCCTGATACTACAGTTCACATTCGCTCTAACTTTCCTTCAGCTACGGTAAGGCCGCCTCCACCAGCCCTTCACGCTCTCTCACTGGGCGCGCGTCCAACTTTCCTATTTCCTATTGGCTACCCTCCCCGCAGCTCGAAACCAGTATAGCCAATGACAAGAGGGTAGTGGCCCGTCTCTGGAACGGTGCCAAAGTTTGCAAGCACCTATTGGCTGATTGACATGAGGTGGAACGTCTTTCATTTGCTCTACTGCTATTGGATGTGTCGACGCTGCTCCAGGCGGTTGCCGTCAAACTTTGTTTTTGATTGGATGAGCGTCATAAAATGCTCCATAGCAACGTTAATGAGTGAGGTCACAATCAAAATCAGTCACATGATTGTTTCTCAACGTGTTTTACTACCAACTTTGACGTCATCACCATAATAAAAATAATGAAAAATATTTTCTCTTGTTCAATGACTGAAATCATTGTTATTTGCTTATTGTAGTTCAAAAAGCCAATTTGTTATAAATTTGAATGCAGTTAGTGCATTTGTGTTTTTCTCCTTTACATTCGTCTTAGCTGACATTAGCAAATAAATTGTTCTAATGCTGCCAAGGAGTACAGGTACAATAAATTGATGGTTAGGTCACTATTAGTACAGGGTATAAACCCAGTTGAAACGCTTTTCAGTCGCCACCTTTTGCTGTGTGGAAGTCCCAGGGTTCCCATCTTGTTTATCTGTTCTGCATTGCAAAAAAAATACACGGGTTTCAGGTCCTGTTTCCTGATAACCCTGGCCTTCAGAGCCATTTGGATCACGTCATTGTGAAGGTTTCTGACAAGAAATCTGTGAGACACGTAGCCTCCTTTTGCAGAAAATATCTAGTTCTGATGAAATATCACTCGCCTGATTTTGTTTGTCTTTCCTTAGATGCCTGGTCTGGTGAGTATATCCAAGATTTTTCTTATTTCAGATTTCCAGTATCTACAATATTTAGTTTTTACAGAATTTAGTAGCTAGTTAATGGAATAACATGTTCCAGTTATCATTAATGATAAAGGATGCATGTTCCCTATGATAAACAATTTGACTGACCTCGAAAATGCTCGTTATCTTGGTAAAGAAGTGACCCCAAAAAGAGGTTAAGATTCATTGTGATGTTATAGAATAAAAGTGACATTTTTCAGGGAATAGCTCCGATGAACAATTGGTATAGGCTTAGAAAGGCAGCGTCCATTATTAAAGACCCCCAGCACCCAGGGCATGCCCTTTTCTCACTGTTACTGTCAAACAGGAGATACAGAAGCCTGAAGGCACACACTCAGTGATTCAGGAACAGCTTCTTCCTCTCTGCCATCCGATTCATAAATGGACATTGAAGCTTTAGACACTACCTCACTTTTTTTAGTATACAGTATTACTATTTTTGCACATTTTTAAATAATCAATTCAATATACATAATTGGTTTACTTGTTTATTTATTATTATGTTTTATTTTATTTTTTCTCTCTCTCTTTGCTAGATTATGCATTGCATTGAATTGCTGCTGCTAAATTAACAAATTTCACATTACACACCGGTGATAATAAACCTGATTCTGATTCACAGAATTGCCATCAGGGAGACATTACAAATCCATCACCACCAGGACTTCATGTAATATCTGAAGCTTCTTTCCTGTTGCTATCTAGCTTCTCAACAAACTCACTCAGGTGTAATAAGCTAACCGTGCCTGCACAACATCTGTTACATAGTCCTTCCTGCTCTCCTTGTTCTGTTCTGTTGATAATTATTTAATCTGTTCATATTTATTTAAGTTTGATTATTGACATTTGCACATGTGGCCATTCTGCTAATTGTTCATGGCTGTTTGTGCTATTGTCTTGTAAATTGTTGGTTTGCTATTGTGATTTGGGATTGTCCTGTGTTTTACACTTGGCACTGAACCACAATCAATTCTGGTATGTTTCACACACTGCCAATAAAGTGATTCTGATCCATATTGTGCTAATGTAATCCCTGGAACAGTCTTCACATCAGAAAACTTGGTCTGTCTCAAAAAGCTCATGGTAATTTAAAGGTGGCACAATTAAAGTAGTTGAGCTAAGATGAACAAGTTGCATGGCCCAAATATCTGGTACCTGATGACGGAGCTGTTTTGCAGACAGATGATGCCTGCAAATGACACGCTCAAGGTCATTGTTTCAAAAGCTGCAAGGATAATTTGAGTCCAATCTTAATAGAACATTTATTCCAATTGATATACTGATTAGAACTCTATCGCTGTGACAATGAATTTGGTAAAGAGCTATACAGAATGGCACTCCAAAGCAACCAAAGAAAGGGAAAACTCAACTCTACAGTCAAATGAGAACCTTAAAGTTTGACCAAACTGAAGTTTTGTAGAGTGTTATCATTGGTATTATATAGGTTTTGGGGACAATGTGGATAGTTAGGGGGCCAGGTTAGGGGAAGTTAATGGGAGGCAGGGCAGGAGTTTGTGTTCAGAGTGCAGGTCAGAGCACTCCTTGGTCAAAGGCCAGCAATCCCTGTGATTGCTTTATTTCATCACTAGCTAGCATCCATACATAGCTCCTACCCAGAAGGTAAGTAGTTGATCATCTTACTTCCAAGTCTGTACTTGTTTTTCTCAAACAAAGTCCCGATGTACATTTTACATTGTTCAGTCATCAAGATGAAGCCAAACTATATAACAAAGAACCATTACCTCCCTCTGGTATTCCTTCTCCTTTTCTTTCTTCCATGGCCTTCTGTTCTCTCCTGCCAGACTCCCCCCTTCTCTAGCCCTGTATCTCTTTCACCAATCAACTTCCCAGTTCTTTACTTCATCCCACCCCCTCCCAGTTTCACCTATCACCTTGTGGTTCTCCCTCCCCCACCATCTTTTCAATCTATTCCTCATCTTTTTTTTCTCTAGTCCCACTGAATGGTCTCATCCAGAAATGTCGACTGTACTTCTTTTCCATAGATGCTACCTGGCCTGCTAAGCTCCTCCAGCATTTTGTGTGTGTTGCTTGAATTTCCAGCATCTGCAGATTTTCTCTTGTTGTAATAAATAATAATTAACCAGGAAGTATATTTGGATTCAAAAGATGAATACACACATGCAAATATTCACAATGTAGCAAGTATACTCCCAAAGTTACTGTTTTGCTACAGGGTACATGTAACTGATGAAAAGTCAGTTTGTTTGTTCATGATGTGTCGTATGACGTGTGCAATCAAGGTCTTTCCATGACCATGATTATTTTTGGCAAGTTTTTCCATAGCAGTGGTTTGCCATTGCCTTCTTCTGGACGGTGTCTTTGCAAGACAGGTGACCCCAGCAATTATCAATACTCTTCAGAGATTGACTGCCTAGCATTAGTGGTCACAAAACCAGGACTTGTGATATGTGCCAGCTGCTCCAACCATCCACCACCTGCTCCCATGGCCTCAACATGACCCTGCCCTGATCGGGGGGGGGGGGGGGGGGGCGGTGGCTAAGCAGGTTTTACACCTAGCCCAAGGGTGACTTGCAGGCTCGCAGAGGGATTGTGCGCCTTGCATCTCCTTTGTACCCCATTACCCAAGAAAAGTCAGTATACAAACAATAATATTTGAGGTTAGAGCGTGTGAGGAGAGGAGAAGAACTTATTTAAGAACTTTGGGTTTGCCTGTGAGGATAGCAGCAGGGATGAAGGATATAAATCAAAGGAGAAGAAAGAGGAATAGTTGGAGAGACATAAAGAAGATCATTCACAATAATGTAATTTGTATAAACAGTGATGTATTGTTAATCAGTTTGCCATTTTATTCAGAACAATGTAGTAATTTATTTACCAGTTCATCTGAAACATAAAGGATATAAATTGAATAGTACTAGAAAACATGTACTTGGAATAAGATAGCTGATTAACGTGTGCCTGTTTGACTCACCACAACACACTCACAACCTTGTTGTTTACTGTCATTGGAGCTACTCCATGTAGCTGGCCACTGCTGACTGAGTCATGCCTGTACTTCTTAAAGGGGAAGTGTTTATATTCTGAATCGTTAGCAGACATTATTTCACAGATTTGGTAAGACTTGCAGCTCAGATGGAACCCTGATTTTCCATCATTCCTCAGGATAGCTTGATATGCAAAAAGAGAGGACCTCTATCTGTATGGGGCTGGGAATACAACTGCATGGCCAAGTAACAGTGAATGGAGCTCAGAATCAAGGTTAATGCCAAGAGTGAAGTACCAAGGAAATGATCTCGTGTGCTGGTAATTATCATTGAAGACTTTGTCTCATTCCTCAACAATTGGCCTTAAACTATTAAATACCTTCTAAATATACGAAATAGCTATCTCTATCATTCAGGTTCTCCGTTCAACATTCATACTGATAAACACCAGTTTGCTCACATGTGATTTAATACATGATGTTAGCTGATTAGTTACACCCCAATTAGTCAATGCTGATACGACATCAACAATGTATAAGGATAGGAGTTGCCAACTGCCCACTCTGCACATTCCCAGCATAAACTCCCAAAATAAACTCCATTGATCAACCCAATTTGGCACAAATCACTAAATGTGACTCCATCAAAATTTAATACAAGTCAATATGCTGATAAAATAATTTGACCGTCTCCCCCCCCCAAAAGTTTTTTTTTACAGGGATGTTTTACGTCCCATTAGCATATAAGAAAGACACACAGAAAAAATGCTGGTGGAACGCAGCAGGCCAGGCAGCATCTCTAGGAAGAGGTACAGTTGACGTTTCGGGCCGAGACCCTTCGTCAGGACTAACTGAAAGAAGAGCTAGTAAGAGATTTGAAAGTGGAAGGGGGAGGGGAGATCCGAAATGATAGGAAAAGACAGGAGGGGGAGGGATGGAGCCAAGAGCTGGAAAGTTGTTTGGCAAAAGGGATACAAGGCTCGAGAAGGGAGAGGGTCATGGGACAGGAAGCCTAGGGACAAAGAAAGGAGGAGGGGAGCCCAGAGGATGGGCAAGGAATTATAGTGAGAGGGACAGAGGGAGAAAAAAGAGAAAAAAAAGGGGGAAAATATAATAAAAATAATAAATAAATAACGGATGGGGTACGAAGGGGAGGTGGGGCATTAGCGAAAGTTAGAGAAGTCAATGTTCATGCCATCAGGTTGGAGGCTACGGAATATAAGCTGTTGTTCCTCCAACCTGAGTGTGGCTTCATCTTTACAGTAGAGGAAGCCATGGGTAGACATATCAGAATGGGAATGGGACGTGGAATTAAAATGTGTGGCCTCTGGGAGATCCTGCTTTCTCTGGCAGACAGAGCGTAGGTGTTCATTGAAACGGTCTCCCAGCCTGCATCGGGTCTCGCCAATATATAGAAGGCCACATCGGGAGCACTGGACACAGTATATCACCCCAGCCGACTCACAGGTGAAGTGTCGCCTCACCTGGAAGGACTGTCTGGGGCCCTGGCCTATTTTGGCTTTATTTTGTTCTTTCATCCAGGAAGCAAGACAATTTCTTCCAGAGCTTTTAGAGATTCAACTTAAAGAATTTCTGCAAGTTCATTCTCAGAAATTTAAATTCAACATTAAATGCTGCAACATACATGCATTTTGGACTTTTCAGTGCTTAAATAACATTAACTGCAGCTGCACTGCTGCAAAAATGTGAATAGAAGTGGAACAATTTCTGATATTTTCTTCCTATTTTGTGCATCTCCCTTGCTTTCTTCAACCTTAAAGATGGTACTTGAAGGAGCTGTTTTAGCAATTAATTTTACTCTCCAAAAACTAAGAAATCCAAGTGTAGTATTTTGGTAGTATGATTGTCAGCATCACTATAACCTGCAAATAAATCTATTATTTTGAGACTGCACAAAGAAAACATTGACTGGAAATGTCAGCCACCTGTGAGAAGACATAAAATAAAGAAAACAAGCAAAATGAATAACAATACACAATTAGATACAGAAACATTTAAATAGAGTATATATGTAATTGGGATAGGAAAATTTGAGAGTGGAATGACATAACCATCTCTTTAGAGAACAGATTTAATCCATTCATAGAGTTGGTTGGTTTTTAAGCCATTTCTGTCACTGGAACAGAATCTGACTGTAGAGATACAGAAGGAAATATCCTTGATGATCTTACAGCATAATAAAACTCCATTCTCTGGACTGAAAGAAAGCAAGGGAAACACACACAGAAAAAGAAAAATAACAGATGATAAAAAGAGAAGAAACAAATATTACATTAGATTAATTTTGCATTTGCACCACAACTTTTGGAGACAAAAACAGATTCAGATTTTAACTTTTAGCCATACTTATTTTCTTGTTGAGAAGCAATAGCTCAGATTACTGACTCCCACAGGATAACGTCTAAGTACACTTGAAACACACATGAACATCTCAGTCAGATTTAACCTATTATTGAGAGTTATTACTGTACTACTACGCGCTTGGTGACTAATTGTGAGGCTACGTTTTTATTCTGAAGAGTGGAGAATTGAAACACAACATTCCCTGTCAGTAAAACAGATGGATCCAATGGGACATTGTTTGTAATTGCCTAATGCCAACTGAACTGGACCCTTTTCCTGACAACTACATCAAGTGATTTGAATAGGTTGTCAACTTGTCTTTGAGAAAGGTGGATCTGTGTTGAAAACAAGTGCATAACAAAATGATTTGAATTTGCCTTTAAACAAATTATTTCAACAATGGCTCTTATTCGTGTGAACCACAAAGTTTAAATGAAGGCCATGTTTCACTAGCTTATTTACTGAGAATGAAATCAGGTTCCAGACCAGGACATTTGTCTTTCATCAGCGATTTTTGGAGGGTCTATTGTAGGTAAAACCGAATGGAAGTCACACAGAAGGATGCAGTGAGAGAAATCATGACTCACAATACTATTTGGGGTTAATTTGCTGAAGATAATGATTGCCTTGTTATAGTTTTGCTATCTTCAAGGTTCTCAGTTGTGCAATGACCTGTCTGTCAAGGGTAGTGGAGCTAGAAATGATTGTACAACAGTCCATGATTACATTTGACCATTATTTTCCTCAGGAGGCTGCAAGTATGTAATTATATTGTAATACCATGTAATAATTCTTTGGCCTCCCTGAACCTTTTGAAATGCTATATAATAAAGCTTAGTATATTGACCAAGTAGTGATGGTTTTTACTGCCAGGCAGCCTCTGAAAGCTCCAATGTGGGAACTTAGAAGCCATGTTGTTAGAGGCCAAAAAGAAAGTCAGCATGCACTGTTTAGAATTTAGAGTATGTTTAAATCTTACATCCATCCCATAACGTGAGGGAGTAAAAATCTTTGCGTTGTGACTCCATCACAGTGTACAGACACGTGAATTTATAAGCCTAATAGCTTGTAGAAAGAAGCCATCCCTCGGCCTGTTGGTTCTGGCTTTAATGCTGCAGTAGCGTTTGCCAGATGAAAGCAGCTGAAACAGTTTATGGTTGGGGTGACTGGTGTCCCTGATGATCATCCAGGCCTTTTTTATGCACCTGCTGTTGTAAATGACCTCAATGGAGGGACCTTCACAGCCACAGATGTGCTGTGCTGTTGGTACCATTCTCTGCAATGCACAGTGATCCAGGTTGGTGCAGTTCCCGTAGCAGGCAGTGAGACAGCCAGTACCCCTGTATAAGGTCTTGAGGGCTTGGGGGTCTGAGGTGGAAGAGACACTGGTTTGCTTTTTTTTTTGCCACATAGCCGGTGTGTACAGTCAAGGTGAGATCTTTGGTGATGTGCATACCGAGGAACTTGAAACTACCCACCCTCTCAACTGCAGTTCATCAAATAGGAGATAGACCCTTTGCATAGGCAGATAAAAGGTCTAACATCTGCTTGGTGGATGATTGTTTAGACATACAGTAGGAATAGATTCCTACACCGCACAATAAAGTATTCTGAGGCTCTGGAAAGGATGGAGAGAAAATAAAATAATGCCAAGTCTTAAGTATCTTGGATGCATTAACCTCAAAAATTAACACTATGCTTTGGAAAAACAGAGGTCACATTTTGTTGGTATCTCAATGCTGATTGCAGGTTTTCATGATTATATTATAAATGTGAAAACTATATGACAGTGAGTCTGACATCAGGAGTGGGAAAGTTATTGCGAGGTATTCTAGGGGACCGAATATATGAGTATTTGGATAGAGATGGACTGATTAAGATAGTCAGCATGGTTTGTGCATGGCAGGTCATATCTAACCAATCTTGTAGAGATTTTCAAGAAAGTTACCAGGAAAGTTGATGAAGTCATGGCAGTGGATATTGTCTACATGGCATTTTGACAGGGTCCTGCATGGAAGGTTGGTCAAGAAGGTTCAGTTGCTTGTATTCAAGATGCAGTGGTAAATCAGATTAGACATTGGCTTCATTGGAAAAGCCAAAGAGTACTAGGAGATGGTTGCCTGTCTGACTGGAAGCCCGTGATTAGTGGAGTGTCACAGGGATCGGTACTGGGTCCATTGTTGTTTGTCATTTTTATCAACAATCTGGGTGATGATGTGGTTAACTGGATCAGAAAATTTGTAGATGACACCAAGATTGGGAGAATGTGGACAATGAGGAAGACTATCGTAGCTTGCAACAGGATCTGGACCAGCTGGAAAAATGGACTGAAAAATTACAGATAGAACTTAATACAGACAAGTGTGAGGTGTTGCACTTCAGTAGGACCAACCAGAGTAGGCCTTACACAGTGAGTGGTAGGGCACTGAGGAGTGTGGTAGAGCAAAGGGATCTGGGAATACAGGTCCATAATTCATTAATAGTGGCATCACAGGTAGATTGGTTTGTAAAGAAAGCTTTTGGCACATTGGCCTTCATAACTCAAATTATTGAGTACAGGAGATGGGATGTTATGTTGAAGTTGTATAAGACATTGGTGAGACCTAATTTGGTGTATTGTGTGCAGTTTGTCACCTACCTACAGGAAGTGTAAATAATGTTGAAAGAGTGCAGAGAAAATTTACAAGGACGTTGCTGGGACTGGAGGATCTGAGTTATAAAGAAAGATTGAATAGGTTAGGATTTTATTCCTTGGAACGTAGAAGATGGAGGGGAGATCTGATTGAGATATACAAAATTACGAGAGGTATAGAGAGGGTAAACGCAGGTAGGCTTTTTCCACTAAGGTTGAGTGGGACTACAACTAGAGGTCATGGGTTAAGGGTGAAAGGTGAAAAGTTTAAAGGGAACTTGAGAGGAAACTTCTTCACTGAGGGTCGTGAAAGTATGGAAGCAGTTGCCACTGCAAGTGGTGCATGCAAACTCGATTTTAACATTTAAGAGAAGTTTGGATAGGTAGAAGGATGGTTGGCATATGGAAGGCTATGGTCCAGATGCAGGTCAATGGGAGTAGTCAATTTAAATGGTTCAGCATGGACTAGATAAGCCAAAGAGCTTGTTTCTGTGTTGTACTTTTCTACAACTCTTTATAATTTTACACCGAGGAGATGTGGAGAGAATGTTTCCTATAGTGGTTGAATCTAGGACCAAAGGGCACAGCTTCAGAATAGAGGGATATTAATTTAGATCAGAGCTGAGGAGGAATTTCTTTAGCCAGAGGGTAGTGAATCTGTGGAATTTGTTGCCACAGGTGGCTGTGGAGGCCAAGTCATCGATTATATTTGATAGTTACAGATTAGTCAGGGTGTCAAAGGTTATAGTAAGAGAGCAGAAGAATGGGATTGAGAGAGAATAAATCAGCCATGATGAAATGGCAGAGCAGGCTCGATGGGCCAAATGGCCTAATTCTGCTCCTATGTCTTATGGTCATATTATGCCTAGCTTTTGTATTAATAAATTACAATTTTGAATTCATAAAGCCATTAATTATGATCTGCTCAATTCAAGTCTATGTATAGTAAATCTCCCAAATTAAATGGAAATCTGAAATAAAAAGAGAAAATACTGGAAATACTCAGGTCAGGCCTCATCAGAGGGAAGAGAAATAGAATTTACATCTCAGTTTCAGGCCTGATCTACTGAGTGTTTTTACCTTTTCTGTTTTATTACCTGCCAACTTAAAACCAATTTGTGGAAGTTTTAGCTTTCTTCTAGCAAGTATCCCTGGACATTTCATGAAATCAGTCATGAAAGTAGGCTCTCTGTAAGCATCAAATAAACTCAATCCCATCTATTGGTGGGGCGGGGGGGGGTTGAAAGGGCAGTGGGCAACCAACTGAGTAATCCATGTGAATTCAGTAAGGCAGTCAGAGGAGTTGCAAAGCTTTTTCAGATCATACTGAAAAAAGCTGATTTCCTCTCAGACTAGATTTGTTTAGGGAAACTGCTTACCAATGAAGGGAACAGAACATTCACCTGGGAATACACATAGAAAACCTTCAGTTAAACCCACACAATACCATCTGGAGCTTTGGATCCTGTTTGTGCTTTTGTCAATTTTTCTGCCAACCATTCCTATTGATCTTAGCATTTAGTATCATGTTTCCTCATTTAATATTCTGTAATCACACCTCACCCTTAATGGAAACATTGAACTCATTCTACACTGAGGAGTCCTGTTTTGTCATATATAGTTAGTCACACATCAACTCTACACTAATCCAAGGTCATTCTCCCCAGATTCTACCACTCACTTATACATAAGGAACAATTTAATGAGCCAATTAACCAATCCAGCCACACATATTTAAGATGTAGAAGGAAGCCATGGCACCTGGAGAGAATTTGTGAAGTCACATGGAAAATGTGCCAATTCAATCAGACCAATAAAAGGTCAGGATTGAACCTGGCTTGCCAGAGCTGTGAAGGAGTAACTGTATTGCTCCTCATTTTTTAAACTGGTTTTCCATTTGTCATTTTGCAATTTTTAGACAAATTGGTTTATCTATTATTTAAACAAATAGTTATTTTTGCAAATTTTTCATTCAAGGCTTTATCACTGGTATAATATAAGTTTTTAAAGTCTTTCAGTCCTTCTAAGTACTAGGCTCTTTATTTTAATTAAAGCACTTACTAGTATATTATAGAGAGATTGGTTATCAACCTGATATCCTCAATACCTCCTGATATATTTTGGTGGTAATATAATGTATTTTCAGCTTATTTTTTTTATAGCTTTGGCTTGTTATTTTCCACATGTTTGGAAAAAAAAATCCCCATTTGTATATTATGATTATAGTATGTTTAGTTTGCTAAAATGTTATGTATGTTACTCTTCAGTTCTGTTTCTGGTTGTTGTGGGGTTTACCCCTCTACAGTCATTATAATCAACTTGTTTTCAACTCATTATTTTCTATTGTGAAATAATTTGTGATTATTTTTTTTGGCAAGGCTTCAAGGCAGATATTGTCTTGAACAAATTTTCTGTTTTTATTATTTTCCAAATGGCTGTTTAACATTTTTTCATATTGTTTTATGATGTGACCCATCTTATATGTTTTTTAAAGAAATATAGAACATTATATAATGTTCTTAACAGAAAAATTAAGTAGCAAAAGTCTAAAATTTGTGGGGTAAGTGTCTGCTCAAGCTGATAGGCTAGTCCCTGAAACCTAGAATATGGTCTAGGTCTTTTACCAGAGCCCTTGATATCATAAATATTCAATAATCTTTTGATCTCTATCATGAATGTACTCAGAAATGAATCTTCCGCAACATTCTTGGGTTGAGGCACCAATAGTTCATTGCCTCCTGCGTGAATAAATAAATATCCCCCTGCCCCCCCTATTCCTGAAATTTTTGGTTGTTTTGCTCCATTTTATTCTTGCCTTGTCATTTACAAATGATGCATATAATATTTCCTGTTAGTAGAAATGTTGCCTGCAAATGCAAGATTAAACTGTAGCAGCTGATGAAAATACAGTACCCCTCCCTGACAGTGAAAAGGATAAATGATGATAAATAATAAAGCTCCTTGCATGTGAGTTTGAAGGGTAGTTCATAGGCTTGAGAGATCAGTGTTCAGAAGGGGTACGAGCCAGTGTGTATTATTGGGATCAGTGACTGGGGTCATCAGAGAAGGAAGGGCTATGTTGGACCTTTACAAAAAGTAAAATGATTTGTAGAGAATTATAAAACCTTAGTAATTGTGGAGTCTCACTGGGCATCATCTCTACAAAAAGCATAAGCGAGATGTTGTAGCAAGGCTTTGACATTGCTGAGCAGTACTACATAGCATCTAAGTTGGTGGGTGGTAAAGGACTGGGGGTAAGGGGTCCTGGAGAGGGTGTGCTGGTTTGGATGTCTAATTAAGGCTAGGATAGTGAAGAATTGGTTTTATCTGGCTAGATCAATTCCTGGTTATGGGGAAAGGGGTGGTAGTAAGGGTAGAGCTAGAAGCCTCTTTTAGGATGGATAGAGCTTTGATGGGTGAACATGGATGGGGAAATGTGGGAGTTTGGGGGGGGGATCAAAGAAGCAGAGGCAGGAGAGATCAGAGATTCCTTTCATCGATGCAGATCAATTTCCAAAAGGAGCACTGCATGAGGAATGACATTACTTCATGCATGTCTGATGGGGAATTCAAAGCACATGAGCAAGTGGAACTCGTATGGCAATTGCCCAGATGAATTTCCAGGGTGATGTGATCAAATTTTCCACACGGTAGGTGGGTTTAAACTGAAGGCTTATTCAGAAAGTTAGAAGGCATAGGATCCAGGGAAGTTTGGCTAGGTGGATTCAGAATTGGCTTGCCTGCAGAAGGTAGAGGGTGGTGGTGGTGGAGGGAGTACATTCAGATTGGAGGATTGTGACTAGTGGTGTCCCACAAGGATCTGTTCTGGGACCTCTACTTTTCGTGATTTTTATTAACGACCTTGATGTGGGGGTAGAAGGCTGCGTTGGCAAGTTTGCAGACGACATAAAGGTTGGTGGTGTTGTCGATAGTGTGGAGGATTGTCGAAGATTGCAGAGAGACATTGATAGGATGCAGAAGTGGGCTGAGAAGTGGCAGATGGAGTTCAACCTGGAGAAGTGTGAGGTGGTACACTTTGGAAGGACAAACTCCAAGGCAGAGTACCAAGTAAATGGCAGGATACTTGGTAGTGTGGAGGAGCAGAGGGATCTTGGGGTACATGTCCACAGATCCCTGAAAGTTGCCTCACAGGTGGATAGGGTAGTTAAGAAAGCTTATGGGGTATCAGCTTTCATAAGTCGAGCGATAGGGTTTAAGAGT
This sequence comes from Mobula birostris, assembly GCF_030028105.1. NCBI lineage: Eukaryota > Metazoa > Chordata > Chondrichthyes > Myliobatiformes > Myliobatidae > Mobula > Mobula birostris. The sequence continues at coordinate 30,346,590 of NC_092402.1, forward strand.
CACGATGTAATGATGCAGCTCTATAAAACTCTAGTTAGGCCACACTTGGAGTATTGTGTCCGGTTCTGGTCACCTCACTATAGGAAGGATGTGGAAGCATTGGAAAGGGTACAGAGGAGATTTACCAGGATGCTGCCTGGTTTAGAAAGTATGCAATATGATCAGAGATTAAGGGAGCTAGGGCTTTACTCTTTTGAGAGGAGACATGAGAGGTGTACAAGATATTAAGAAGAATAGATAGAGTGGATAGCCAGCGCCTCTTCCCCAGGGCATCACTGCTCAATACAAGAGGACATGGCTTTAAGATAAGGGGTGGAAAGTTCAAGGGGGATAGTAGAGGAAGGTTTTTTACTCAGTGGTTGGTGCGTGGAATGCACTGCCTGAGTCAGTGGTGGAGGCAGATACACTAGTGAAGTTTAAGAGACTACTAGACAGGTATATGGAGGAATCTAAGGTGGGGCTTATATGGGAGGCAGGGTTTGAGGGTTGGCACAACACTGTGGGCTGAAGGGCCTGTACTGTGCTGTACTATTCTATGAATCTATGAAATTTCTAGACTTTAAAACTAGGATTTGTGATGTTAATTTGAAATTTTTGCTTTCACAAATCACATAAATTAAATCTCCCAAACAGCTTCATACCAAAGGTATCAGAATCAGGCTTATTATCATGAATTTTGTTAACTTAGCAGTACAATACTAATATAAAAAGGAAAATAAATAAACTACAGGAATTATATATTAGATAGTTAAATAAAAAATTGTGCAAGACAAATAATATGTATGTATTTTTTTAAGCCCTTCATAGGTTCAATGTCCATTTGGAAATCATGGCAGAGAGGAAGAAGCTGTTCTTGATTGCTGAGTGTGTGCGTTCAGGCTTCTGTACCTCCTTCCTGACTGTAACAATGACAAGAGGGCATGCTCTGGGTGGTGGGGGTCCTTAATAATGGACGCCACCTCTCTGAGGCACTCCTCCTTGAAGATTTCTTGGATACTACAGAGTGTGGTACCCAAGATAGAGCTGACTAATTTTACAGCTTTCTGTGTCTCTTGGTTCTGTGCAGTAGTGCCCCCCCCCCACCCCTGACCCCACATACCAGACAGGGATGCAGCCTGTCAGAATACTCCATGGTACATCTGTAGAAGTTTTTGTGTTTTAGGTGACAAACCAAATCTCTTCAAACTCTTAATAAAATATAGCCGCTGTCTTGCCTTCTTTATAGCTGCTTCGATATGTTGGGACCAGGTTAGATCCTCAGAGATCTTGACTCTCTGGAACTTGAAATTGCTCTCTCCACTTCTGATCCCTCTGAGGATTGGTTTGTGTTCCCTCGTGTTACTCTTTCTGAAGTCCACAATCAGCTCTTTGATCTTACTGACATTGAGTGCAAGTTTCTTGCACTCAGCTAGCTGGTATGTTGCGCTCCTGTACGCCCTCTCGTCTCCACCTGAAATTCTACCAACAATGGTTCTATCAGGAGCAAAATTGTAGATGGCATTTGAGCTATACCTAGCCACATGGTTATGGGTATAGTGGGAGTAGAGTAGTAGACTAAGCACACACCCTGTGGTGCGCCAGTGTTGATCATCAGCGAGGAGGAGATATTGTCACCAATCTGCACAGATGTGGTCTTCCAGTTAGAAAGTCAAGGATCCAATTGCAGAAGGAGGTACAGAGGCCCAGGTTCTGTAGCTTATCAATCAGGACTATAGGAATATTGGTGTTAAACGCTACGCTATAGTCAACGAACGAACAGCATTCTGGCATGGGTGTTTGTATTGTCTGGGTGATCTAAGGCCATGTGAAGAGCCATTGAGATTGCATCTGCTGTAGACCTATTGTGGTGATGGGAAAACTGCAGTGGGTCCAAGTCCTTGCTGAGGCAGGAGTTGATTCTAGCCATGATCAACCCCTCAAAGCATTTCATCACTGTAAATGTAAATGTTACTGGATGATAGTCATTAAGACAGCTTCATTACTACAGTAGTGTGAGGATAGTCAAGGCAGTGACATGCCTCATTAATTTTTTTGCTTTGATGTCCTCTATGTAAATGCACATTAAAAGAAAATAAAATTTGCTGGAAATTACAGCCATATGTTTAAATCAACACACACAAAATGGTGGAGGAGCTCAGCAGGTAAGGTAGCATCTATGGAGAAGAGTACAGCTGATGTTTTGCTGAAGGCCTTGGCTCAAAACGTTGACTGTACTCTTTTCCATAGATGCTGCCTGGCCTGCTGAGTTCCTCCAGCATTTTGTGTATGTTGTTTGGATTTCCAGCATCTGCTGATTTTCTCTCATTTGTTTAAATTTTAGTTTTTAATATTTCAGGTTACTATTCATAAAGAGTAACTTGAATGTCTGGGAATTGAAAATAATTATCCTGGTCACTCCAGTAAGAAACTCAGAAAATCTTTAGGATATTGAAATGTGTTTTTATTTTCTTTAAATATTTGTTTAATACATATTAGAATTAAATGGTAAATATTCGAAATAGCAGATCAGACAGCCTCTGGAGTACAAAACTGAATGTTTTGGTTCACTAAGTCTTAATGCAAACTAGGAAAAATAGAGCTAAAACATAATTTAAGATGCAGAGAATGAGAAGAGAGATCACAAGGGAAGATCTCTGGAGTGCTAAACAATAGAATCAAATGACTGTGTGAGTTGTGCAGTATTAAAAAGCTGGTCAAAATATTTGAATAACAAGATTGGTCTGAGGGAGATCTAAATGGGAGGAGCAGAATGGGAGAAATTACTTGAAAAAAGAGTGCAAAATCCTAAGTTGCAAAAGCTTCAGTAATAATAAGATGAGGGAAAACAGCTCTCTGACTGGGAGAGATGTTAAATGTAGGAGGTCAAATATGGCAAAACCTCTGGGAAAACATCTGACCAGATTTAGCAACCTGGAAGCAGTAGATGTATAGCATGAATTGTTAACATTTTTTGAGTCTTGTAACATGGAGACAAAGATCAAAAATAACCACGCATAGCTCTTCTCAATTATTCAGGAATCCAAATCTGCATGAAAATATGAAATTAATTTGTTAACATGAATTTTAATGTAGTAATTAAGATAATATGGTTTTCCAACTATGCTGCACAACCACACAAATTAAAGGTCCTATGTAATCACAAGGAAGATTTATGACCACAGGGTAGGTAAGCTGGAGAATCACTAAACAACAAATGCATTGATGATAAGGACAATCATAAGGGGAGGCAGATAGTGGTTCTGTCCAGGGTTCCCAAACTGGGATCCATGAACCCCTTGCTTAATGGCATTGGTCCATGGTATAAAAAAAGGTTGGGAACCCCTGATTTTTAAAGGCAAGATGGGCTTTTGGGAAAATATCCTACATAGGGAAACCCTCAAAGTTAAGAACTTTTTATAACAGCAATATTAAAATAAAAAGCTGCAAGTTACCCATTGAATGTCAATCATTCTTGTGTGTATTTTCATTTTACCTTCTGCTTTCATTAGAGATGGAATTTTTAAGACACGATTTCAGTATTTCTGCAGGAATAAGGATTTCTTCCTCTGCTCCCTGTGATAAATATCCATTCAAAGAGTTCTCAGTGGGTTTTGTAGTGCCTTGCATCTCTTTATTTTGGAGTTTCACAGAATGCACAAACCCAAGATCCTGTTATACAGAACAAGTTTAAACCAGTCTGGGTGATTAACAGAACATGTGGGTGACCTATATAGCAGCCAGACAGAATATAACAATCCTCTAGTCTGTGCCCTATACAATTATGCCAAAATCATTACTTTACTCCAAAATAATAACTAATTGAATGTTCTCATTGCATGATTTTCCTTTGTCTATCCAGCACCATGCCTAATGCTTCTCTCAATAGTTGTTACGTCTTATCAGTTTGACAGCATATGAATAAGAAGGCATCACCTTGTAATTATTTTCTGTTTGCAAACAACCATTTTTTCTATTTTTATTAATGTGCAATTACTTGGATTTAATGAAATGATATTTCAAATTACAATGCGTTACAGAAAGACATTATAGTAGTTACTAGGCCACAGTTTTACATAAGCAGGGTCATGGGTACAGCATTAGTGAGGCAAGGGCCAGCTACCCTTGAAGACAGACAGACTGTCTTCCAGCTGCCTGGAGAAGAAAGAGACAAGTGGAGAAGGGGGGGGGGGCAGTGTGGCCATTCAAACCTTGTCAATCAATTATGAAACTCTTTGTTTGCATTGTCTGCTAGATTCAGTGCCATTAGTTCAAATGTGTTGTATGGCATCAATAGTTTTCTGAAGGTTTACTTGAACAAACTGACCACACGTGACACTCGGTAAGTGTTACTGTACAAAATAACTCAAGTGACATTCAAGATAATGGACGGACATCAGTAAATCTTTCAAATTTCATTCTTTAACAATGTGTATTTTGTTTAAGGAAAACAGTAGTAGTAGTAGTAGTAGTAAGATAACTTAATATTTCCTAGAAATTGTCCCCTTTTTACTGCACGAAAATATCAATGTATTTTCATATTTTCAATGTATAAACACCAGTCTTCTGCCGAAGGTAATTAAATATATGCAGCTATTTGGGGGGAGATCAAGCTTATGGCCTTGCATTTTGAAGCATCTGTCACCCCTCTAAATGAGATCAGATAATACAGCATAAATCATAGATCAAAATGTGTCACCCTGTTTAAGTACTGCATATAATCCAATCCTCACTGATCTGATTGAACCACCAAGATTATGGGAAGAATTGAGAAAACAGAGCCAAATTAATATGTTTGGTATTGTGAAACTTTGAAACCACTTATGTGTAAGAGATAATTTTGAAAAACACAGTCAAAACAGTAGGATTCAAGTTGAAGGAAGCTAAGCTCAAACACTGAAGAGCTTTAACCAGCCAACACCTTGAATATTGTTCATTTCTACCTGGAGGGAAACAAGGAAGGCATTGAACATATTCACATCTTTGAAGCATCAAGCGAATTATCTCTTCTGTTGATCCAAGTTATGAAAAAGTAATTTTTTGTGATATGAATCCATATTCTAAAAGTACTTGCATGGTAACAGCTGCATTTTGTTCTGTGATTCTAAAATTCTATTCCTTTGACAATCTGCAGTTGTTAATATATTGTAAAGGAGTGAAGGAGATCAAGAGATTACTGTGAAATAGCAAACTATATTAAGATGACTAATGAAGGGTCCTACTTTAGTTTAAATTGGAAATAAGAGAAGGGTTTACAATTTTATGTTTACCGTTGAAATGATCAAGCTCCTCTTCATGGGGGTTGATTATATTGGAATGGGATTCTGGGGGAAAAACATGGGATAATTTAATAATGAATAGAAGCAATAATGTTTTCAATACAAATTATTTGAGATAAAAGAAGGCCCAAAGGGTATGATGATCTTGTGGAGTTACAAGGAAAATCAGATAGTTTCACCTCAAATTCAATGGTTCAGCATATATTACTAGATTAGGCAATTAAAACAGCCTATGTAACTAGGTTCAATAGACGATGAGTTGAATTTTTGAAGGAAGTAGGATTTGTGGGATGTTTTAGAAAGGCAATGGAGATGTTCATCTTTCAAGAGAGCTTTTCCCTGTTCCTTAACACCCTAAGACTTCCAAAGGAGCAGCATGTTTTAATAAATTTCACTTTGATTTTTTTTCAAAGAAAATGAAAAGTGTCAAAGTGTTTTATTGAAAGATTGGCAATTTTATACAGAGTGCCATGCTGGAGGGAATCCTTTTTAAGTGTGTTAGATCCCAGCGGCTCAAGGCATGTATAACGCCTCCTGTACTGGTGTTATGCATGTTCTCAATGGAAAGCATCTTCAAATTCATTTTGAAATCAAGTGTACTTGATTCAATACTTTTATGATAGAAGAATGTATCTTCAGTCGTCAGTTTCTTCCTGTAATGTCAACTTGCTTTTAGAAGGTAACAAAAAATAAATACGGATGATATCATATGGCTTTGAGCATCATGATCTTATTGAATGGTGGAACAGACTCAATGGGCCAGATGGCCTAATTCTGCTCTTATTTCTTGTGTTCTAATGTTCTTATGATTGGAAACATGCGCCCTGCCTCCCAAAAGTGCTGTGAACTATCCAGAAAATAAACATTAGATGTAATAAGAAAATGATTAAGCAACAGCCATGTTTGGCATTTCTCATCCTCTGATCGAATATAGCAACTAGGCTACTCTTACTTGCTATATTGTGAATGCCAAATCATTGAGTTATATCTTTTGCTCAGAAAAAATTCAAATAATTTTTGGGTGAGTTAGCAGAGTTGAACGAGGTAAAGATCAGTTCTTACCATGCCCACAGTGCAGTATTTTAGCCCCTCCCCCAAAAAAGTTCTTTTGGGTGGCTAAAATGCTGCATGTTCCAGTTTGCTGGAAGGAGCTACCATTTTTTTTTCCCAATGACACCATGGCCAGCTATAACCATTAGTCTTTCCCTGTTGCTTGTGAGTCAGGGACTGGCTGTTCTCAGATGAAATAACCATTCCTGATCCACAGCACTGCAATCATGTTTTCATCTGAGGCAACAAACTGATCTGAATGTGCTTTAAATACTTGGAACCTATTAAGCACTTGATTTTCATGCAAAGATGAGAAAATGGCTATTCTATAACTAATGGGAGTGGTTGTCAAAAATCAGTACAGGCAGTCCCCAGTTTATGGCAGAGTTGCATTTCTGAGAACTGTTCATAACCTGAACTGTTTGTAACTCGGAAATGAACCAAACTGGTGTGTGGGAGAGGACAGCAGGAACAGCTGTGATGGGAGAGTGAGCAGCTCTGGGAAGACATAACAACTTACCTGCCAGCCAGCTTCGCTGACGGAGTGAGTGAATCTGGTCAGCGCTTCCAGCACTTCTTGGCTCGACCCAGGCCTCCAGTTGTTATGTTTTGGTTGTCTGGGGGGGGGGGGTGGTGGTTATGGGATGACTGTGGACTGAGAAGGCACTCAGAAATGACCTGTTCCCACATGGGAGAAGGTGCCAGCAGCCAAGCCTGCTGGTCTCCCAAGTACCCATTCGTATATATGGGATGTCCATAAATCAAGACATTCATATCCTGGGGAGGACATATGCAAGGTGTCCTTCCATCAGTTTGGTCCTTTGAATTGAAAGTTGCACAAAAATAGCAATTTCACACAAACCCACACATCTTTATCTTTGGTATTGTATCTACCAGAAAAAGCTGCAGAGAAACTTGAGAGTTCAGTTGTAATGAATTAGTTAATGCATGACATCCAGACAGCAAGGCTGTGGTATCTGGAACATGTGCTAGAGATATAATCAGTTACCCACTTGAGTTCCCATCCATGCCCCGAAGTATCACCACGAAGTAGGGGCTGATCTACAAATTTGAAAAGTTATTTTATTTTAGGACTCAGATTATTTTTAAGATGCTAGATTTGTTGTAATCTGTGCAAGAACATGAGAGTATAAAATATATGAAATATGAGCAGGAGGAGCTATTTGTCCTCTCATTTAGAAAATACCACTATTTGACCTCTGCACTGCTTTCCTACAAGACTCTCAAATCCCCTCATCCAAACTGCATTGACCTCTTTCTTGAAAAGACTCAGTGACTGGGCCACTTCAGCCCTCTTGGGTAAATATTTACTCATCTAAGTGGAGAAATTTCTTTTCAAATTCTCTAGATTCAGCTGAAGTTCTGGTAAACTGAAAAATAGCAAATATAACTTGATTAAAAAAGGACACATCATGCCAGTTAGTTTAACATGTTGTCAGGAACATATTAGCTATTTTCGAGTATGTCTTAGTTGGGCACTTCTGAAAATTCAAGGTAAATGGGTAAAGCTGACATGGTATTGCGAATGCCAAGACTTATTTACCAATTTATTGAAGTTATTCGAAGAGGTAACGTGCTGTGGTAAACAGAAAACAGTGAATTCAGTAAATTTAGATTTCCTAAGGACATTTCATCAGGCATCAAAAGTTATTATTGAAAACAAAAGCTCATGCTGTGGAAGGTAACATATTGGCTTGGATGGTCAAATGGTTAGATAGAAAAATGGAGTGGTTTCTGGTGAGCAAGTTATAATAGATGACGTGATACAGGGATGGTGGTGGGGCCTCAACATTTCATAAATTGACAAATGATTTGTGAAAAGGCTATTACAAAGTGACAATGGCACATTCATAGGTTAAGTGAATAGGTAAAGATATGGCAAGTGGAATATAATATGGGAAAATGTGAATTGTTCACTTTGGCAGGAAAATGAAACAAGTTTATTCTTTTAATGTGAGTGATTACAGAATCACTGAGGTATAAAGGCTCACCTCACACGATTCAGAAAATGCTGGTGTGCAGGTACAGAAAGTAATTAGGAAAGTTTACAGAATATTACCATTTATTTGGAGGGAAATCAAATACAAATCCTCAGAGGCTGTTGGGTAAACTGTTATCATTGATGCTCAACACCCCTCCATGTAACTGGATTTTGGATTTCTTGATTGAAAGACCCAGTCAGCAACATCTTGAGCTCTGTCATGCTGCACACTGGTGCCCCCCCCCCCCCCAGGGCTGTGTGCTCAGCCTGCTGCTATCCATGCTGCTGGCTCACAACTGCACTGTCCGATTCAGTTCAAACTGCATCATCAAATTCATTGATGATACATCAGTAGTTGATGATTTGGCATACAAAGAGGAGGTAGAGAGGCTTGTCAAATGGTGTGAGAGCAAAAACCTGAGTCTCGATGTGGACAAGACAGAAAAGATGATTGTGGACTTCAGGAAGGCACAGGTTGACCACTCCACATTGCACGTCAATGGCTCTACTGTGGAGAAAGTGAAGAGCACAAAGTTCCTTGGTGTGTGCATAATGGATGGTCTAACCCGGACTTACAACACCTCATTACTAGTCAAGAAGGCACAGCAGTGTCTACACTGTCTGAGAAGATTGAGGTGTGCAAGGCTCCCCGCCCCCATTCTAACTTTCTACAGGAGCACCATTGCGAGTGTCCACTCTGTCTGTAACATTGTGTGGTACGAAATCTGCAAGGCAACGGACAGCAAGACCCTACAGAGGATAATGAAAACCACCAAGAGGATCACTGGGGTCTCCCTCCCTCCTATTTGTGATATTTGCCTGGAGCATTGTATGCGGAAGGCCCAAAGCATTGTTGAGGATTGCTAGCGTCCATCCCTCAATCCGTTTGACCTACTACCATTGGGAAGGAGGTACAGAAGCATCAGAACAAGGACTGTCAGACTGGGTAATAACTTCTTTCCTCAGGCTGTGAGACTAATGAATACCCTGACACCACCAAGACATCAAGCTCGTAAACACCAGGAATTCTGCAGATGCTGGAAATTCAAGCAACACACATCAAAGTTGCTGGTGAATGCAGCAGGCCAGGCAGCATCTCTAGGAAGAGGTACAGTCAACGTTTTGGGCTGAGACCCTTCGTCAGGACTAACTGAAGGAAGAGCTAGTAAGAGATTTGAGAGGGGGAGGGGGAGATCCAAAATGATAGGAGAAGACAGGAGGGGGAAGGATGGAGCCAAAAGCTGGACAGGTGATTGGCAAAAGGGATATGAGAGGATCATGGGACAGGAGGCCCAGGGAGAAGCAAAAGGGGGAGGGGGGGAAAACCCAGAGGTTGGGCAAGGGGTATAGTCAGAGGGAGAAAAAGGAGAGAGAGAAAGAATGTGTGTATATAAATAAATAATGGATGGGGTACGAGGGGGAGGTGGGGCATTAGCGGAAGTTTGAGAAGTCAATGTTCATGCCATCAGGTTGGAGGCTAGCCAGACAGAATATAAGGTGTTCTTCCTCCAGTCTGAGTGTGGCTTCATCTTTACAGTAGAGGCCATGGATAGACATATCCAAATTGGAATGGGACGTGGAATTAAAATGTGTGGCCACTGGGAGATCCTGCTTTCTCTGGCGGACAGAGCGTAGGTGTTCAGCGAAATGATCTCCCAGTCTGCGTCGGGTCTCGCCAATATATAGAAGGCCACATCGGGAGCACCGGACGCAGTATATCACCCCAGCCGACTCACAGGTGAAGTGTCACCTCACCTGGAAGGACTGTCTGGGGCCCTGAATGGTGGTAAGGGAGGAAGTGTAAGGGCATGTGTAGCACTTGTTCCGCTTACAAGGGTAAGTGCCAGGAGGGAGATCAGTGGGGAGGGATGGGGGGGACGAATGGACAAGGGAGTGGTGTAGGGAGTGATCCCTATGGAAAGTGGGGGGGGGGGGAGGGAAAGATGTGCTTGGTGGTGGGATCCCGTTGGAGATGGCGGAGTTACGGAGAATAATATGCTGGACCCGGAGGCTGGTGGGGTGATAGGTGAGTACCAGGGGAACCCTATTCCTAGTGGGGTGACGGGAGGATGGAGTGAGAGCAGATGTGCGTGAAATGGGAGAGATGTGTTTGAGAGCAGACATCAAGCTGTTGACTTGTACTATTTATTGCTTACCAGTGCTATGCACTTCACATGCATTTGAATTGTATTCTATTAACTTGTTTATAGTAATGTTTTGTGTGCTGTGGGTGATAGCCTTTGCATCACGTCCCCTTACCGCTGCAGAGGAAAATTTTGCTCAGATTGACAGAGGCCTTGAATCTGATTTGGGTGTAAAACGTTTCAACCAGTACTTGTATGAAAGAGAGTTTCCCCTCATTACTGATCATCAACAACTAGTGTCAATTTTCACTCCACAGGTGTTCCACTAACAGCAGCAGCACAAATTCAGAGATGGGCTCTGTTTCTTGGAGTACACAATTACAAGAGCGAATTCAAGAGGATGACTAACCATGGAAATGCTGATGGGATTGTCTGGTTTACCCTTGGACAAGGAAATACCTGGAAAAAATTTACAAAAGAGGATACCCCTCTTGATGGGGTATCAGGTATACTCCCTAACGCAAATAGGAAGTCTCTGTACTATGGCAGAGATGGCCCAAAGGGAAACCAGAAAAGACTGCACACTGTTGCAAATCTATACTCAAAATGGCTGGATTGTGCAGCGGAAATCCCAGTTTCCCCATTTTTCCCAGCACCAGGATAAACTTGCCCTTGACAGAGGTTGTTTTATGTGGGATTGAGAGTTATTGTACCATCCAAGTTGAGAGCTGAAATGTTGGAGGAGCTACGTGCTGGTCATCTAGATGTGCTCAAAATGAAAGCTTTGGCTCAAAGCTTTGTCTGGTGGTCTGTGATAGATCAACAGATCGAGCAGCTTGTCATGCACTGTTTCGGATGCCAGCATGTCCAAAAGCAAGGTATTCAGAGCTGTCAAAACCATTTCCTGCCGTCCCAGAATCAACTCCTACAATCACCACAAAGAAGGCCCCAGAACCTGAGAATGTTTCACAGCCACAAGTCTCACCTGCCAAGCAGAGTGACCTGCCTGGTCAGGAAAGACATTATCCCACAAGAGTAAGACACCCTCCACAGTAATTAATCTTTGGGCCTGAATGGGACAATTTAAAATTTACTATGCTGTGGATGTATTATATAGTATACTGTGCATATACAGTAGTTGAGAGGCATTCTGTATTGAGTTGGAGTTTAGAGCTAAGCAGGGAAGAAGAAGAAGAAAGCCCTTAACTCCGAGTGGAGTCATTGGAATGCTGTCATGTCGGCATTTTTTTTAGCAGGCTTTCTTATTTTTACGAGGCTGAGTCGCTAGCTTGACGCTCAACCCAGCACGGATGGAAAGTGTGCAAGGGAGCCGGCTGAATTTGAACTCTGAAGCCTTTGCTCCGAAGTCCGGCGCTGATGCCACCAACCAGCTAAGCAGGAAAGAGTGTGTATTAATATTTCAGTAATATTGTAAAATATATTGTTTGATTAAACATTGCTTGTTTAGATGATTCATTACAGGTTGTATGTAAAAGTAGGTGAATGGCATAGGTTACTACGCCACCATGTTATACTGTGCACCTCGCTTGAAGTAAAATGAAACTAAGACACTCCTCTCCCAGCTCCATGTTTTTCTTTATTTTTTTTGGCATGTGCATCTGTGCGTGCGTGTCCGATGTTGGCGGGATGATGTCTTTTTCATGCCTTTACAAGGCGCAGAGAGAGAGAGAGAGAGAGAGAGAGAGAGAGACTGACTGACTGTGTGGCACGCCACTCCTCACACAAACATTTCGCAGTATTTTTCCCTTTATTTTACGAGGTCGAGTTGCGATCTCGACACTCAACCGGGCACGGATGGGGAGCGTACTCGGGAGCGGACCCGACTGGGTTCGAACTCGGGAACCTCCGTTCCAGAGTCCGGTGCTGATGTCATTGCGCCACTAGCTGGCCCCCATGTTTTCCTTTCAATTAGTTTTATGTTTTGGAGTTACAAAAGTAAAAATTTACAACCTAAAAGAATAAATCAGCAAACACTTTAGTTTGACATTCATAATATCATATTGTTTTACATATTTATTTTTAATCATCACCCTCATCCTCGCAAATAATCTGTCCAGTCCTGTAAGATTTTATCAACCATGGTTTTTTTTTTAAATAAATCAATGTTGATTCTGCACTGTCCTACTTCAATTTTTAAGTGACCTTTTACCAAACCCTGTTCGGCACTGTTCTGTCGGGAGTCTCTGTAAGACCTCCCTGTGGAATGTGTGGGTTTCCTCCCACTGTCCAAAGACATACTGAGTAGGTTCCATGGTCACTACAAATGGTTCAATGATTAGGTTAGGGTTAAGTCAGGGGTTGCTGGGGCGGCATAGCTGGAAGGGTCTATTCCACACTCTATTAATAAATAAATAAATCACTTTTTCCTAATTTCTTAATTCTGATGTCAAGCTAACTGGTTTGTAATTTTTGTTTCCCCCACTCTCCATTTTCTTAAATAGTGGGGCTACATTTGTTACCTTCCAATCTTCGTGAACTGTTCGAAAATCTGCTGCATTTTGAAGGATAACGAGCAGCATTCCTCTGCCACTTTCTTTAGAAACGTGAAATGCCTGTAATCAATTATGAGGATATATAAATTTTTGAGTGCCTCATTTGCTCTCTACCAATTGTGCTTCACTACTTGTGAAAGTTTACTGTCTTCTTGGGTAAAGATACAAGCAAAGTTTTATTTCTTTGCCATTTCCTCACTCTCCGGTATAATTTCTCCTGTCTCCGTTTGTAAAGAGTTCACAGTAACAGAAGGAAATTTCACTGTTCTTGCTAGATTAGTGTTCTATCCCAATTCCCCAACTTTTTGGCAACCGTGTAAGCCTTTTACTTTTATCCCATTCATTATTATGAAGGTTATCCTTCCTCTTTTTCCATTTGCTATCTTCTAAACTTCAGTACCCTGAAATATTTCATTCTCAACCTTAGTCACTTGCAGCCATATCTCTGTAATGACAAGTAAATCATACTGACTTATTTTAACTTGCACCAACAATTCAGCTAATTGGCTATTCATGGCCTGTTGGAGCTCTGTGACCTACTAGGTGGATCTGAACTGTGGTTCAATGGTGTAGCAATCAGTTATGCGGTGTAAAATGGATAGCTGATGGTATAGTTCCTGTTTGATATTATATCAAAGATGAACTATCCACATTTCTGACTATTTGATGTTGTTCCTATTAAGCATATTATTATTTCATAGAAAGGTAGAAACATAGAAAATAGGTGCAGGAGTAGGCCATTCGGCCCTTTGAGCCTGCACCGCCATTCAGTATGATCATGGCTGATCATCCAACTCAGATCCCTGTACCAGCCTTCCCTCCATACCCCCTGATCCCTGTAGCCACAAGAGCCATATCTAACTCCCTCTTAAATACAGCCAATGAACTGGCCTCAACTGTTTCCTGTGGCAGAGAATTCCACAGATTCACCACTCTCTGTGTGAAGAAGTTTTTCCTACTCTCGGTCCTAAAAGGCTTCCCCTTTATCCTCAAACTGTGACCCCTCGTTCTGGACTTCCCCAACATCGGGAACAATCTTCCTGCATCTAGTCTGTCCAATCCCTTTAGGATTTTATATGTTTCAATAAGATCCCCCCTCAATCTTCTAAATTCCAATGAGTATAAGCCTAGTCGATCCAGTCTTTCTTCATATGAAAGTCCTGCCATCCCAGGAATCAATCTGGTGAACCTTCTTTGTACTCCCTCTATGGCAAGAATGTCTTTCCTCAGATTAGGGGACCAAAACTGCACATAATACTCCAGGGGTGGTCTCACCAAGGCCTTGTACAACTGCAGTGGTACCTCCCTGCTCCTGTACTCAAATCTTCTTGCTATAAATGCCAGCATAAATAATTTCATTATTTAAGATGCTACACAATGTCATAATAAATAAAAACTCTAGCATTGCCCTGGTAAGTTAGGAAATTAGTTCAAAGAGAGCCAGTCAGTCAGAGGGCAATGCAGGAAACTAGGCCGTGGTGAGTCAAAGGGAGTGTGGGACTGGGGTCCCAGTGAGTTGGAGGGAAGTATATGAACTCTGACATTGGTGAGGCAGAAGAAAGTGTGGAAGCTAGTCTTCATTAGTTGAGGTACTGATTATATCACAGAGAGGTCATGCTCCAACTTTATAATACATTGGTCAGACTTCAGCTGGAATACTACTTGCATTTCTAGTCGCCACACTAGAGAAGGCATTGGAGAGGCTTGTGGTGGAGATTCACCAGTATGTTGTCTGGGATAGAGCCTTTTAGTTATGAGACTGGAGAGGCCATGTCGGTTTCTGTGGGTGGAGTGGTGGAGTTTAAAGAGGGGACATGATTGACCTCTAGAGGATTATATTCTCTTTAACAGAAGTAGATAAAACTAGAGGACATAGATTCAAGATGAAGGGAACATTTTAGGATAGATATAAGGGGGGCCTTTTTTCACCAAGAGGACATTGAGAACTTGGTGTGCACTACTGGGAAGAATGGGGTAAGCAGAGACCCCAACAGCATTTCAGAAGTTTCTAGACAAGTATTCAAATTGGTTAGGCATTGAAGACCACAGACTAAGTACTTAAAGATTAGATAAATATTGACGAATGTTCACTGGTCAGTGTGCACGTGGTGAACAGAATGGCCTTTATTATATTGTATATCGTTATGCCTCTGGCATGATGTTATAGGATATGAAAGTGTGTTTGTATTGAATTTTTACTACACAGAGGCCTAACCTGACACACTGCCTATTATAGCTACATTGGGGCTAATGACTGATGTTAAATGGAAATTTGTATAATTTTAGAACAGATCACTTATGTATCAACTATACAGCTCCTCATCATGAGGCACATCGGAGTAGGAATTGATGTTTTGGCTATATCAATTCAGCTGCCCAAACATGCAGAATTTATTGTAGTTCAGCAGCAATCAGATATTGGTTCTGCTACCAAAGTCGTCGGGTCCAACACCCATCAAAGAGCTACCTTGTGAAATTTGTACGTGATGGATGACGCCATTTCACTGAGGACCAATCCAGAAGTGTGCAATTCACATTTCTTTTGAGGTGAGCTACCTATTTGTTCTGCATTGCCACAGAATCATCTATAGTTCCTTTCCCTCTGTGATGATATTGAGTCTCCTACCCACAAAATTCTAAACTTAAGAGAAGGCTTTAAGCCCTATGCAAAAGAACCCTCACTTTAAGGAAGTTGTACTGTGTCAACCTATACTTCAAGGACTAGTTTACTTCACTGTTTAGTCTTCCTGGCAAGGGCTAGCTGTCAATATTCACTATTTGAGCAGTGGGCCCCCTCCCTACTGAGGAAGGGATACTTCCAGCTAACAAAGTAGTTTAAAACATAATTCATTTTATTTTAGTGGCACATGTTTAATGTAGACACATCATTCTTAACATAGACTTAAAACACAGAATTTTTAACTTATAAAGATTTACAAATTAAAAGATATTTCTAAACTACAAATGATTTCTAAACACAGGTAAAATTCTTACAAACTGAAAAGATATTCTGAAGAATTGCAGGTGAACAAGTTGTCCATTACAGAAACTGAATGCAGAGGAATGAACTCTAGGTCTTTCTGTCATCCACATTGTCATTCCTAACAATCCTGACTGCTTCCTACTGTATTGTTTCTAGTTGACATTTATATTTTCTGCTAGTTGACATAATTTACAGTTACATTTGTTAGGCCGGGTGAATGTAATGATTAGTTAGGCCAACATGGACCCTATCCTTTCACTTGATTAAATTATGGGCTAACAAGAGCCTGATTCTTCTCTTGTTTACGACAAAAGGCTAAGCAAGGAATATAATAGGGGTTGGCAACCTTTTTGCCTCTGTGGGTTGGATCACATATTAATGAGCGGATGGTGGGCCAGATAAATCCCATAAAAAAGAACTTGAAATATGGGAATTACCCACTTAAGTACATCTACTTATGTTTACCTCAAATTAATGAATAACACATGCTAGAAAATCATTTGTGCTTAAGGGTGCCTACCCCTGGAATATAAATTAGAAGATTAACTTAGTTAAATTCAACTCTTTGACCTTTGGAAGGGCCATGCTGCTGTGCTAGAAAGCTGAGGTTCACAATAAGCCCCTTGGGCCCTGAAATATGAATATCCATCACACCTCCTTTTCACCTTTTTGGGCTGTTAATGTCATAGAGATTGGGAGAGTGAACTGTCTAATGGATAAGATGTTTGTTGATGGCTATGTAGCATCTTCATATGAACTAACTGCAGAAACAAAGTATTTTTATAGCAACCAAATCAATTAAATTGAATAGAGGCGCTCCATGGGTCCAGCTAAGAATGTCATTGGTAAATAGAATACACTGAATATATTATAACTCATTGCTCCTTAAACTGCCAATTTGAACAGGAAAATGTTATATTTGTAAACATTTTGGTGTGAATTTACAAGGGAAGGTTGAGGAAATGTTGCCTGAAGGTGGTAAGCAATAAGGATACAAAAAGTGGGTTTCAATCAGACTGCTTATGGAGGTGAGATATGAAGAAGTAGAGTAGCAACTCTCTGATAGCTGGCAATTTCAAGGCTTATCGTGCATCTTTGCAGGATTTAATGCAGATTTTGAAACAGCTGTAAATCAAAAATATCTCTTAATGATTTTTGCATGAAGGTGCAAGTACTGAGGGCAATATTAACCCTATTTCAGGTGTCCATTTAAAATATCCCCAGTCCCTTACTTACTGGGGATCATCCTGGATCATGACTTCATATAGGCTTAGACTGGCAGCCAAGTGGCTGACTCACACTTGGCAAGTTTCTGTCTGTCATACACAGATAAGGATTTGGCTGCACCACTGGACTCAATTTTACCATTGACTGGGTATAGACAAACAAAATTATTTGGCACCAAAGGAAGCCAGTGAAAATTAAGAGTCCATTAGATTTGACTATGTGAGATTAGACTTCTGCTTTCTTGGACTCTTCCATTTCTCTGCTCGGAAACCATCCAAGCTGAGCCACTAATTGGTATGCACCACCCACCTCTCATTAAATCACTTCTCCTCCACTATCCTGCTCAATAATAACAACAGCCAGCAGTTAAAATTGTCTGGGCTTGTTTCTGGTGCAGAGGTTAACAATCTAATTGGCTCCATCGACCACCTATCCCAAATCCAAAGCTCTAAATCTGTTAAGGTTTATGTGATCAGACTGAATTTAACTGTTAAGTGCTAATATCACATAAAGTTTCTGTATTGTGAAATGCAGCAAAAAAAGAGTATCAACAAAGTATGTTAATCAGATGAGCTGAGATTGGTAAAGTTTGCCGAGCTCAAATGTGAAGAAAATGCAGCCAGATAGCAGTTGGAATCAGGAGATGAGATAAATTCCCACTACCGTTTGTAGGGAGTTTGTACGTTCTCCCCGTGACCATGTGGATTTTCTCCGGGTGCTCCAGTCTCCTCCCACAGTCCAAAGATGTACCAGTTGGTAGGTTAATTGGTCATTGTAAATTGTCCCATGCGATTAAATTGAGGGGTTGCTGGGTGGTGTGGCTTGAAGGGCTGGAAAGGCCTATTAGAAACATAGAAACATAGAAAATAGGTGCAGGAGTAGGCCATTCAGCCCTTCGAGCCTGCACTGCCATTTATTTTGATCATGGCTGATCATCCAACTCAGAACCCCGCCCCAGCCTTCCCTCCATACCCCCTGACCCCCATAGCCACAAGGGCCATATCTTGCAGAGGAGGACAAAGGGCTTAATTAGGAAGGGGAAAAAAGATTATGAGAGAAAACTGGCAGGGAACATAAAAACGGACTGTAAAAGCTTTTATAGATATGTAAAAAGGAAAAGACTGGTAAAGACAAATGTAGGTCCCCTGCAGACAGAAACAGGTGAATTGATTATGGGGAGCAAGGACATGGCAGACCAATTGAATAATTACTTTGGATCTGTCTTCACTAAGGAACACATAAATAATCTTCCAGAAATAGTAGGGGACAGAGGGTCCAGTGAGATGGAGGAACTGAGCGAAATACATGTTAGTAGGGAAGTGGTGTTAGGTAAATTGAAGGGATTGAAGGCAGATAAATCCCCAGGGCCAGATGGTCTGCATCCTAGAGTGCTTAAGGAAGTAGCCCAAGAAATAGTGGATGCATTAGTGATAATTTTTCAAAACTCGTTAGATTCTGGACTAGTTCCTGAGGATTGGAGGGTGGCTAATGTAACTCCACTTTTTAAAAAAGGAGGGAGAGAGAAACCGGGGAATTATAGACCGGTTAGCCTAACGTCGGTGGTGGGGAAACTGCTGGAGTCAGTTATCAAGGATGTGATAACAGCACATTTGGAAAGTGGTGAAATGATCGGACAAAGTCAGCATGGATTTGTGAAGGGAAAATCATGTCTGACGAATCTCATAGAATTTTTTGAGGATGTAACTAGTAGAGTGGATAGGGGAGAACCAGTGGATGTGGTATATTTGGATTTTCAGAAGGCTTTTGACAAGGTCCCACACAGGAGATTAGTGTGCAAACTTAAAGCACACGGTATTGGGGGTAAGGTATTGGTGTGGGTGGAGAGTTGGTTAGCAGACAGGAAGCAAAGAGTGGGAATAAATGAGACCTTTTCAGAATGGCAGGCGGTGACTAGTGGGGTACCGCAAGGCTCAGTGCTGGGATCCCAGTTGTTTACAATATATATTAATGACTTGGATGAGGGAATTAAATGCAGCATCTCCAAGTTTGCGGATGACACGAAGCTGGGTGGCAGTGTTAGCTGTGAGGAGGATGCTAAGAGGATGCAGGGTGACTTGGATAGGTTGGGTGAGTGGGCAAATTCATGGCAGATGCAATTTAATGTGGATAAATGTGAAGTTATCCACTTTGGTGGCAAAAATAGGAAAACGGATTATTATCTGAATGGTGGCCGATTAGGAAAAGAGGAGGTGCAACGAGACCTGGGTGTCATTATACACCAGTCATTGAAAGTGGGCATGCAGGTACAGCAGGCGGTGAAAAAGGCGAATGGTATGCTGGCATTTATAGCGAGAGGATTCGAGTACAGGAGCAGGGAGGTACTACTGCAGTTGTACAAGGCCTTGGTGAGACCACACCTGGAGTATTGTGTGCAGTTTTGGTCCCCTAATCTGAGGAAAGACATCCTTGCCATAGAGGGAGTACAAAGAAGGTTCACCAGATTGATTCCTGGGATGGCAGGACTTTCATATGAAGTAAGACTGGATGAACTGGGCTTGTACTCGTTGGAATTTAGAAGATTGAGGGGGGATCTGATTGAAACGTATAAGATCCTAAAGGGATTGGACAGGCTAGATGCAGGAAGATTGTTCCCGATGTTGGGGAAGTCCAGAACGAGGGGCCATAGTTTGAGGATAGAGGGGAAGCCTTTTAGGACCAAGATTAGGAAAAACTTCTTCACACAGAGAGTGGTGAATCTGTGGAATTCTCTGCCACAGGAAACAGTTGAGGCCAGTTCATTGGCTATATTTAAGAGGGAGTTAGATATGGCCCTTGTGGCTACGGGGGTCAGGGGGTATGGAGGGAAGGCTGGGGCGGGGTTCTGAGTTAGATGATCAGCCATGATCATAATAAATGGTGGTGCAGGCTCGAAGGGCCGAATGGCCTACTCCTGCACCTATTTTCTATGTTTCTATACAATTATGCTGAAAAGTGGCCCTTTTTAATGCTTGCCCTGGATTTGTCGGCCTGCCACTTTTACTTTTCTCCTTAGTACTTTTTGCTTCTACCCTCACTTTACACCCCTCTGTCTCTCTGCACTGGTTCCCATCCCCCTGTTGTGAACTAACCTCCTCACGCCTAGCCTCCTTAATTTGATTCCCACCCCCCAACCATTCTAGTTTAAAGTCACCTCAGTAGCCCCTGCTAATCTCCCTGCCAGGATATTGGTCCCCCTAGGATTCAAGTGTAACCCGTCCTTTTTGTACAGGTCACGCCTGCGCCAAAAGAGGTCCCAATGATCCAGAAATCTGAATCCCTGCCCCCTGCTCCAATCCCTCAGCCACGCATTTATCCTCCACCTCATCGCATTCCTACTCTCACTGTCGCGTGGCACAGGCAGTAATCCCGAGATTACTACCTTTGCGGTCCTTTTTCTCAACTCCCTTCCTAGCTCCCTATATTCTCCTTTCAGGACCTCATCCCTTTTCCTACCTATGTCATTGATACCTATATGTACCACGACCTCTGGCTCCTCACCCTCCCACTTCAGGATATCTTGGACATGATCAGAAATATCCCGGACCCTGGCACCAGGGAGGCAAACTACCATCCGGGTCTCTGGACTGCGTCCACAGAATCGCCTATCTGACCCCCTTACTATCGAGTCCCCTATCACAACTGCCCTCCTCTTCCTTGCCCTACCCTTCTGAGCTACAGGACCAGACTCTGTGCCGGAGGCACGGCCACTGTCGCTTCCCCCGGGTAAGCTGTCCCCCCCAACAGTACTCAAACAGGAGTACCTATTGTCAAGGGGTACAGCCATCGGGGTACTCCCTATTACCTGACCTTTCCCCTTCCCCCTCCTAACCGTGACCCACTTGTCTGCCTCCCGTGGCCCCGGCGTGACCACCTGCCTGCAACTCCTCTCTATCACCTCACTCTCCCTGACCAGACGAAGGTCATCGAGCTGCAGCTCCAGTTCCGTAACGCGGTCCCTTAGGAGCTGCATCTCGATGCACTTGGCGCAGATGTAGACGTCCGGGAGGCTTGGAGACTCCAGGGCCTCCCACATCCGACACCGAGAACAGCAAACTGCCCTCACACTCATACTGCCCCGTATGAGCTATTCTGCGCCGTATCTCAATAAATAAATCAATAAAATGCTGAAGGCACTCAGCAGGCCAGGTGGTATCAGTGGGAGAGGTGCTGGTGTTAATTCTCATGATGAGTGTTTCCAGAATTTTCATTCTTTTGTTTTGGATTTCCAACATCTGCAGTTTTTTTCTGGAAAGTGCTGAATTTTAGTTGTCTGATTTTTTTTTGATTGAATTGAACAGAGAGGGAAGGATGCCAGTGATATGTTCAGCATTTCGCCGGCCATTTTACACCCCTCTTGGCTTCTGTAAGAAGTTATGGGTGATATTGATCTCATGTGGCAGAAGGGAAACTTTCATGTACTTTACAATGAGAATCTTCTGTGAAAACACAAGGTTTTTGTCATTTCACTGACTCTCCTTATCGCTGGAGAATCCGACAAAACATCACAGCCTATGGGCAAGCAATGAATCACAGATTCATCTTTAAGATTAAAATTTCTGAATTCATATTACTCATATACAGAATTCCCAAAGTTGCTGTCATTTTCTCAGTGCAATGACAGGAATTGCTGACAATTTTACTGCCATTTTAACCTCACAATCTGGTCCATGTTTTTCTTACTGTCACCCTCTCAAGAGACAAGTAAGGAACAGTAACAAATTCTAGCCTGCCAGTAAATCCCCCATCATATGTGAGTAATTAAAAAACAAATCCTGACCCAATAAGCTAGGTTTAGCACTCCCATTGGGTGGATCTTTGGAGATTCCAGCAGCCAAATAGATCTTTCTGGTTCTTGAATGCAACATTTTAGTGACTTTAGAAATGAAGGGAGGGCATGGTCAGTTTTTAGTACCCCTCCCTTAATGTTCTCAAGAAGATAGTGGTGAAAACTTGAACTAATGCAGTCTTTGTGGTGAAGATACTCCCCTAGCACTGCTATGTAGTTGATTCCAGGTTGTAGGCTCAGTAACAATAATGAAACAGTGATAAAATATCAAAACCAGGATGATATGTAACTTGGAGACATATTTCCAGATGATGTTCCCGTGGGAGGTAGAGGTACATAGAGAAGCCTTGGTCAGTTGGTATGTTGCATCTTACAGATGGTGTATATTACAGTGCTCTGACTTGGTCAAGTGGTTTAGGGTTATGGGGGAAATGGGTTTGAAAAAAAATCAATCATAATTGAATGGGAGAACATGCGCGATGGATCAAGTGGTCAAATTTTGTGCCAACAGTGCCTTGTAAAAGTATTCAACCACCAACCCTTTGTTCACATAAATGATAAATGAGTATTACAACTGAGAATTTTTATTTGTGAATCACATGCTCCTTATTTCACAGTAGAGCCCAAAAACAGGGAAAATTATAAAGCATGAAAAAACTAAAAATTCAAAAACTGAAATGTCAGCAGTTCAAAAGTATTCATCTCCCTTTGTTCAGTACTTAGTTGAACCGCCTCTCTCATCTATTACAGCCTGTAGTCTTTTTGGATAAGTCTTTGTGAAGTTTGCACAATGTGATGGAGCAAGATTTATCCATTCCTCCTTGCAAAATTTTTCAAGCTGTGCCAAGTCAGTTGTGGAGCAGCAATGGACAGCAATCTTGAGATCTTGCCAGAAATGTTTGATCAGGTTAAGGTCACACTCAATGACATCAATTTTCTTCATTTGAAACCACTCCATGGTTGCTCCGGTAGTGTGTTTTGGGTCATTGTCCTGTTGAAAGACGAACTTCCTTCTCAGTTTAAGCTTTCTGGTTGAGGTTGGCAGGCTTTAATCCAGGATCTCTCCATATTTAGCAGGATTCATCTTCCCATCAATCCTGACATGATTTCCAGTCCCTATTGCTGAAAAGTGTTCCAATATTATGATGCTTCCTCCACCATACTTTACGATAGGGATGGTGTAACCTGGCTGATACGCAGTATTAGGTTTGTGCCGCACGTACCACTTGGTGTTGAGGCCAAAAAGTTCCACTTTAGTCTCATCTGACTAGAAGACCTTCTTCCACATCTTTACATTATTTTCTAAGTAACGCTTTGCAAAGACCTTATGGGCAAGGATATGTTTCTTTTGAGCCAGGGCTTCTTCCTTGCCACTCTTCCATAAACACCATAAATGTGTACAGGAGTGAGATATGCCAACTAGTGGAGTGGTGCCGCAGCAACAACCTGGCACTCAACGTCAGTAAGACGAAAGAGCTGATTGTGGACTTCAGAAAGGATAAGATAAAGGAACACATACCAATCCTCATAGAGGGATCAGAAGTAGAGAGAGTGAGCAGCTTCAAGTTCCTCGGTGTCAAGATCTCTGAGGATCTAACCTGGTCCCAACATATTGATGCAGTTATAAAGAAGGCAAGACAGTGGTTATACTTCATTAGGAGTTTGAAGTGATTTGGTATGTCAACAAATACACTCAAAAACTTCTATAGTTGTACTGCAGAGAGCATTCTGACAGGCTGCATCACTGTCTGGTATGGAGGGGCTACTGCACAGGACAGAAAGAAGCTGCAGAAGGTTGTAAATCCAGTCAGATCCATCTTGGGCACTAGCCTACAAAGTACCCAGGACATCTTCAGGGAGCGGAATCTGAGAAAGGCAGCATCCATTATTAAGGACCTCCAGCACCCAGGGCATGCCCTTTTCTCACTGTTACCATCAAGTAGGAGATACAGAAGCCTGAAGGCACACACTCAGCGATTCAGGAACAGCTTCTTCCCCTCTGCCATCCGATTCCTAAATGGACATTGAAGCTTTGGACACAACCTCACTTTTTTTAATATACAGTATTTCTGTTTTTGCACATTCTTTTAAATCTATTCAATATACATAATTGACTTGTTTATTTAATGTTTTTTTCTCTCTGCTAGATTATGCATTGCATTGAACTGCTGCTGCTAAGTTAACAAATTTCACGTCTCATGCTGGTGATAATAAACCTGTTTCTGATTCTGATAAATACTCTTTTTGTGCAAGGTCTTAGAGATTGAGGAGCCATGAACTTCATCTCCAGTTGCAGACACTGACTTCTGCAGCTCACTCAGGGTGACTGTTGGCATTGCAGTAGCCTCTCTTACAAGTGCCAGTGACAAAATTTAGAGGGGGGGGCAGTGGTGGCCTGATCTACAGTGTCTTGAAAATGTATTCAGCCCCAAGAACTATTTTTACATTTTACTGTCCCATTTTCTAAATTTTAAATATATTGAAGTACATTTTTGAGCTAATCTACAAAACATTGTGCATGTGAAATTAAAATAAATATTCCAACATATCAACAATTTACTAAGAATTAGAAACTAAAATTGTGAGGCTGAAAAAGTATTCATCCCCTTTGTAATTTCTCTACTAACTTTCCTCAGGGACACAAGAATTCAAAAGAATAAATAATCCCTCTCTCTGTAAGGTCCAGCAGTATGGTATATGGATTTTCAACAGACCAAACGAAAAGGAAGGCAAAAGAGCATTCAAGACAAGCCAGGGAAATAACAGAGAAGCACAGTTCTGGGGAAAGGTACAAGACCATCTCAAAGGCATTGAGCTCAGTGCAGACCATTGTGGAAAAAGCAGAAAAAATATGAAACCACAGCCATACTGCCTACAGTATACATGGCATTAAAAGAAGAATGGTGATTTTACAATTTAATCTTTATCCCTGAAAATTATTAGACACTCAGGCCTTTGCAAATTACTTCAGTGCCAGCATCAGAGAGCACAAAAATCCTTTTGAGTAACCTCATGTTTTGGACCCATCTGACTGTAAAGCATTTTCAAGCTTTTGGAAGGAGATTAATAAATGTAAATTCATGGATTGGACCCAAGAAATATAATGCAGCGTCCAAAGGTTATCCATGTTTTAAAAAAAATAATAATTAATTTTAACTGGATTTTTGTCTATTCGAAATAGAAATGACAATGTTAAAATTGTGAATATTTTGACTTTTTTTTTGCCTTTAGCATGCAACATTTCAAGGTCTGTAACAAAATGCCTTTACTGAAATAAAATGTCTGCTACACTGCCCCAAGCAATGCATTTTAATCCTAACCTTGGGAGAGTTCCTTATTCTGAGGCAGGCTGGCATTTATATTTGTCACACTAACGATTACTGGGATCTTTGCAAGTGAGACTGTTAATTTAATGCTGATTGCTACTGGTAATTAATATCAGATTTAGTTGGGGATAATACTAATACTTTCATGTCTAAGCAGGTTGTCAAGAAATTCAAATTGCTTAAAACTATAACTTTTAGCATTATGTGGTTGATTTTTTTCCCTCTAGATTGAATGACCATTTTCCCCATAACCTTATTACCATCTCGTGTGATGTTAAGGATGCATACAGCTCCTCCCCCCTCCCCCCTCCCCCCACTGGGAAGGTCAGATCACAACCTGGTGCATCTAAAACCCTGCTACGTGCCTCTGGTGAAGAGTAAACCTGCAACCTTGAGGACAGTGAGGAAATGGTCGGAGGAGGCTTATGAGGCACTCCAGGGTTGTTTTGAGGTGACAGACTGACAGGCACTCTGTGAGCCACATGGAGAGGATATTGATGGGCTCACAGAGTGCATCACTGATTACATTAACTTCTGTGTGGACTGCAATGTTCCGACAAGAACTGTTTTTTGTTATTCAAATAACAAGCCATGGGTAACAAAGGACATTAAGGACATCTTGAACACTAAAAAGAGGGCGTTTAGAGATGGAAATAGGGAGGAGCTGAGGGCAATACAGAGGGACCTGAAAGCTAGGATCAGGGAAGCTAAAGACAGGTACAGGAGGAAGCTTGAGTGGAAACTCCAGCAGAACAACATGAGAGAGGTCTGGAGGGGGATGAGGACCATCACTGGGTTCTGACAAACTAGCAACAGAGGAGCGGAAGGCAGTGTGGATAGGGTCAACGAACTTAACCTGTTCTTTAACAGATTTGACATTGTGGCTCCTGCCCATCCCCCACATGAGCCATCTGTTGTCGTCCCCCAACCAACACATATTCTACTCTTCCCTCCTACCCCTCCTCACAGTCCCTCACCCTGCTCTCATGACTATACCCCTTCCCCACACGAAACCACCACGGTGGGCTTCACAGCTGAACAGGTGAGAAGACGGCTGAAACGTCTCAACCCAAGCAAGGCTGCAGGACCGGATGGTGTCAGTACCAGGGTGCTCAAAGCCTATGCCCCTCAGCTATGTGGAGTATTTCGCTATGTCTTCAACCTTAGCCTGAGGCTCCGGAGGGTTCCTGTGCCGAAGACGCCGTGCCCCAGCGGCCTCAATGACTACAGACCGGTGGCATTGACCTCCCACATCATGAAGACCCTGGAGAGACTTGTTCTGGAGCTGCTCCGGCCTATGGTCAGGCCACACTTAGATCCCCTCCAGTTCACCTACCAGCCCCAACTAGGAGTTGAGGATGCCATCGTCTACCTGCTGAACCGTGTCTACGCCCACAGGTCATGTTTTTTGACTTCTCCAGTGCGTTCAACACCATCTGCCCTGCTCTGCTGGAGGAGAAGCTGACAGCGATGCAGGTGGATGCTTTCCTGGTGTCATGGATTCTTGATTACCTGACTGGCAGACCACAGTACGTGTGTTTGCAACACTGTGTGTCCGACAGAGTGATCAGCAGCACTGGGGCTCCACAGGGGACTGTCTTGTCTCCCTCTCTCTTCACCATTTACTCCTCGGACTTCAACTACTGCACAGAGTCTTGTCATCTTCAGCAGTTTTCAGATGACTCTGCCGTAGTTGGATGCATCAGCAAGGGAGATGAGGCTGAGTACAGGGCTACGGTAGGAAACTTTGTCACATGGTGTGAGCAGAATTATCTGCAGCTTAATGTGAAAAAGACTAAGGAGCTGGTGGTAGACTTGAGGAGAGCTAAGGTACCGGTGACCCCTGTTTCCATCCAGGGGGTCAGTGTGGACATGGTGGAGGATTACAAATACCTGGGGATACGAATTGACAATAAACTGGACTGGTCAAAGAACACTGAGGCTGTCTACAAGAAGGGTCAGAGCCGTCTCTATTTCCTGAGGAGAAAGAAGTCCTTTAACATCTGCCGGATGATGCTGAGTATATTCTACGAGTCTGTGGTGGCCAGTGCGATCATGTTTGCTGTTGTGTGCTGGGGCAGCAGGCTGAGGGTAGCAGACACCAACAGAATCAACGAACTCATTCGTAAGGCCAGTGATGTTGTGGGGATGGAACTGGACTCTCACGGTGGTGTCTGAAAAGAGGATGCTGTCCAAGTTGCGTGCCATCTTGGTCAATGTCTCCCATCCACTACATAATGTACTGGGTGGGCACAGGAGTACATTCAGCCAAAGACTCATTCCACCGAGATGCAGCACAGAGCGTCATAGGAAGTCATTCCTGCCTGTGGCCATCAAACTTTACAACTCCTCCCTTGGAGGGTCAGACACCCTGAGCCAATAGGCTGGTCCTGGACTTATTTCCTGGCATAATGTACATATTACTATTTAATTATTAATGGTGCAACTGTAACAAAAACCAATTTCCCCCAGGATCAATAAAGTATGACTATAACCTGAAACCCCTCGACCAAGTAAGAGCACTGTAATGTTGTTTTGCATTATCATGCAAAATTAATGGAGAATTCTGGAGATCAACCTTATACCCTTGTTATCACCTTAATGTCAGAAACGATTGGTACCTCAACCACCATTTTTAATATCCGTTGCTGCCAGTGCACTATGGCTGCAGTGTGCCTTCTACAAAGAGCAGTCCGATACTCCAAGAGTACTTTCCAAAATGTGATTTCTATCCTCAAAAAGACAAGGGCTTCAGGCTCAAGGAAATCCCTCCATCTGCAAACTCCCCTGAAAAGTTGTTGGTGTAATACCTAGTAAATCGGTTTCTCGATTATATAATGCACTCTCCCATGCTAAAAATGTAAATACACTGTATATTAAAGAGAAGTGGGAGAAAGAAGCGGGGTTGGTACTTTCAGAGGAGGCTTGGGGGAAAATCTGCAGCTTTCAATGGTCCTCAACTAATTCTTTGACTTGGAGAGAACATTGTTGGAAAAACATTATAAGATACTTCAAGACCCCATATCAGGAAAAATATAAAGATACAAATGTGATGTGTTGGAGAAGGTGCGGCTCCAAGGAGGCAAATCATTTTCATATTTTCTGGGATTGCCCTAAATTAAGTCTATTTTGGGAAGGTATTCATAGAACATTAGTTAAGGTACTTAGGTCCCAGATACCTCTGAACTTTGAGACGCTCTATTTCGGGTATGTATTGTTTCTTGAACAGAAGGAAGATATAAAGTTGCTGCAGGCCCTCTTAGCGGCAAGTAAGAAATCAATCACTAGAAAATGGCTAAATCCAATACCACCTACATTAGAAGATTGGCACGAAATTATCTTGGAAATATTTAAAATGGAAAAGTTGACTTACTCCCTGAGAACTCAAAAAGAAAAATTTTATCAAATCTGGAATAAATGGATTGAATGTATAACCCCAATGCGAGCAGACTTTAGATGACTCTCCTATTGATTTATACTGCTCTTCTCATCAACACGGTAATATTGCTAACGTAAGCACCCCTAGTCTAAATGTTTGTTTTTTTTTGTTTTCTTTTGGAAAATAGAGAATTAACACAAGTAAAGGGAAAGATTTGGGAAAGGGATAAAAAAATGAAAAAATTAAGTAAATAAGTACATAGGGATTGGATAATTATGTCTGCGGGCAGGAGCAAGCATGAACAAATTAGGATATAAACACCTACAATGGCTGATACATAGGCTTATATACAACACTTTGGACCAGTGGAAATGGTCCAGAAGGGTTATATGGAAACTATTATTACCATTTTTCTTAACAACTAATTCCATTACTTAGCCTAATAGGTTAGATTTACCACAGTACATAATTATCTATTTAAATGTTTATTTTCCTTTTATATCATCTCAATGTGTACTTAAGAATGTATAAATAATTGTAGTATACATATAAAAAAATGGAAAAGGTTATATGTGTGAAAAAAGTACATGATATTTGTGAATTCCTTATCCAAATAAAAAAAAAAGAAAGAAAAGTTGTTGGTGTATCTTCACCAGAAGCTCTCAGAAGTTAGATAAAGAGGCTCACCACAACCCTTTCAAGGAGAACTGGGGATGGACAATCAGTGCAGGAAAGGCAGCAGTGCCCAGCCTCTAACAATGAACACATGGGAAAAAGATGCCTGGAATAAAGCAGTATTAAAGTACTGCTAGGAAAATTGGACTAGATTTGTCTTGGAGCAACTATCATTAGCCATTGAGGGAGCATATTGTCTACTGAATGTCATATTGCGCATGGATCCTTATCAAGCCAGTCTCTCGCTGACTTTTAATGGTTCTGAAATCTCCTACCCTGCATCAAACCTGTCCTTGTGCAGCTGCTGATTCTCTGAAGTACAGGTTTCAAAATGCTGATATCTTACCCTGCCAAACCCTGTGATCCAGTAAGGCCCTCAAGTGAAGCCTTAATCTTCAAATCCACACCTCAGATTCAAGTATGTTGTCATCTGACTGTTCATATATACAACCAAAAACAGCAACATCCCTCCGGAGTAAGGTGCACCCACGAAATATATCTCACACACAGCACGTAATCCAAATATTACCACAAATAAGTTAATAAAATATCATTCAAAATGCATGTCAAGTGTGCAGAACAGGTAAACAGTAAACAGTTTGCTGTGCAAATGACAAGACATCAATGGAGGCAGGGTATTCATTAGTCCCCCATCAGCCTGGGGGAAGAGGCTGTTACCCAGTCTGGCAATCCTAGTCCTGATGCTTCTGTACCTCCTTCCTAAGGGTAGTGAGTCAAAGAAATTTGGGCTGAGCGGTAGGGATCCTCAACAATGTTTCATATACCATCATCCACCCCACTGCATCGCTATCCTTGCCCTAAACCACGTGGGGCTAATCTTGACACTCATTACTCTGGTCATTTGCTGATCATTTTGGTCCCCATGCCATAATTTTTGGATGATCTTCAACTGTGATACTAGGATTTCCTTCCTTAAGCTGCTGACTCAGTGATTACTCCCTTTCACCACTATGAGCACAGACCTGCCACATCCATTTTTCTTCCCTAACCTGAATGTAAGGCCTTAGTCCTATAATTCTTTCTATTCACCATCCTGCAACGATGGCACTTTTCAAGCTAGCTCACAGTCATGTCCCAATGGCCTCACGGAAGGCTTGTTGAGAAGGCCCTGAGGATGTTCTGTGCCCTCAGAGCATCAAGGAGTATAGAATTGCAGGAGATGTTCTATCTCTCCTTATTGAAACATTCTGCTTTATCCGGACTCATCTCTTCCTCCTAATCATTCTAAAGATAATGGGAACAATAGTAACTGGTGGTCCCTAACACTCCCATAGGGTATACAATAAGACAATGCCTTTGCTTATGTCCTCAAGAAAGTTCTAGAACAAATATTTCTGGTGTAAAGTCTTGACAACATGTCCCAGAAAGACCCTGATGTCTTCTCCAATTGATTAGAGAAAAGTGATAATAGCAAATGATAAATTGTTAAATTCTCTGTGTTGAAGAGTTTAATCCCATTAATTTGTTGGAGAAGATGTTACTTTAAATCATGGCTTCTTATTGTGCAACAGCAAGGAATTTAATTTAGTTCTGGGTGTTAACACAAGCTTCAATTCTTTTATAAAGATGCTATTGTTTATTTTTTGTAGACTAAGCTTGAATTTCAACAATGCATGTGAAACATCTTGAGAAAATTGCCCCAATTATCAAATTCAAGCAAGGCGTTAAACCAAGGCTCTATGTTGCCGCTGAGTTGCACGTAAAATGCGTATCTCGTGAATCTATTCAGAGGTAGGAATACTTTCTGCTCAGAATCTCACCAGTACTTATCTCCTAATCAACAGCAAAAAAAACCAGATTAACTTGTAATGTCATCAGCACTGTTGATTGGGCTTTGCTATGTTGTAATAGACTACAGAGCTTACTATATAATAACAAGTGACTACATTTGGAAGGAAGTTGGATGTGAACTGTTTTGAAGACACTAAGGATGTACATAAAAAGACTCTTGGTAAAAGTCTTACCTTTTATTTACATTGTGTATTTACCGTATATGCCTTGCACTTATACCAACTACCCTTTAGATGAAATTGTCAAAGTATTAGGAAGAAATTGCAGTCATCTGTGACGACTTAAATTCTGAAAAGCTGAGACAATTTTGCCAAAGTCGTTAAAGGGTTATGCGGACAGTGATCAACAATCACAGAACTCACTTTCTAAATATTAGTCACCTGTCTTTTAGAATACTGTTTAATTTTCTTTTCAGATTTCTTTGGGAATAATTTGTATTCAGTTTTTTTGCAATAGCTTCTGTATGTCTTTTTTTTTTGCCTCCAGGTGGCCAGGCCAACTGAGGGATAAATAAAATCCTTTTAGGCACTTGGACTTTTTATTGTCAGCTTGCAGCCCGTTTGCAGGAATCTACAATAGACTTATTGATGCTATTCCCTTTTTAACTCTGAAAATCTTTATAGTTATGTAATATTATTAATGGATTCATAACATTCTACAGCATGGAAACGGGCCGTATGGCCCAACACATCCGCGTCATTTGCTTGCATTTTGCCCTTATTTTTCTAAACCCGTCCAACCCATATACCAGTGCAAATGCTTTTTAAACATTGTAACTGTGCCTGCCTCTATCATGGCAAGTCATTTCCACATACCCACCAACCTAGAAATTCTTGTGGCTGCTCACTTATGTTCAAATGGCCACCATTGTATATGCCACAGGGGAGTGATAGTCTAATGCACACAATACCAATGGATTTTGCATATTAGAATCATGAATCTTAACAAGAAAACTGGAAGAAAGTATTATTAGACAAGATGTCGATCAACATCTTTTAAAACCTACCGATTCCCATGGCTATCTTGACTCTACCTCTTCCCACCCTGTCTCCTGCAAAAATGCTATTCCCTTTACTCAGTTCCTTTCTCTCCACTGCATATGTTCCCAGGATGTGGTTTTCCTCTCCAAGACATCAGAGTTGTCGTCCTCCTTCAAAGAATGGGGTTTCCATTCCTCCACCATTGATGCAGCCCTCACCCATATCTCCTCCATTTCCTGGAAATCTGCCTCACCCCATCTTCCTGCCACCTTAACAATGGTAGAGTTCCTCTTGCCCTTACCTGCCATCCTATGAACCTCCATATCCAACACATCATTCTCCGCAACCTCTGCCATCTCAAAGTGGATCCTACCTCTAAACACATCTTTTCCTCCCTCCCACTGTCCACTTTCTGCAGGGATCACTTCCTCTGTGATTCCCTCGTCCATTTTTCCCTCCCTACCAATCTCCCTCCCAGCACTTACCCCTGCAAGTGGCCAAAGTACTACACCTGCCCATTCACCTCCTCCCTCACCTACATTCAGGGTCCCAAGCAGTCCTTTCAGGTGAGACAGCACTTCACCTGCAAATCTGCTGGGGTTGTCTATTATGTCTAGTGCTGCCAATAAGGCATCCTCTACACTGGTGAGACCCGTCATAAATTTGGGCACTGCTTTGTCAGGTACCTCCATTCCATCCACCAGAAGTGGAACTTCCTGGTGGCCCTATATTTTAATTCAAATTCCCATTTCTGTTCCAACTGGTCAGTCCATTGGCTCCTCTTCTGCTACAATGAGACTACCCTTTGTCTACGTAGCCTCCAACCTGATGGCATGAATATCAATTCCTCCTTCTGGTTAAAAAAAAAATCCCCCCCTCCTGCACTTCTTCATCTATTCCCCACTCTGGCCTCTTACCTCTTCTCACCTACCTATCGCCTCCCCCTAGGTCCCCTCCTTCCCTTTCTACTATGGTCCATTCTCCCCTCCTATCAGATTCCTTCTTTTCCAGCCCCTTACCTTTCCCACCCATCTGCCTTCACCTACCACCTTTTAGCTTTCCTTCTTCCCCTACCCCCACCTTTTTATTCTGCCATCTTTCTCCTTCCTTTCCAGTCCTAAAGAAGGATCTTGGCCCAAAACGTTGACTTTTGTTTATTCCTGTGGATGCTGCCTGACCTACTGAGTTCTTCCAGCATTTTGTGTATGTTGCTTTGAATTTCCAGTATCTGAAGAATTTCTTGTGTTTAGTATTATTTGGATATTCCCTTGGAATTTGGCCTTCCAGTCTTCACTAAAAAAAACAGAGAATTACTTGCCAACTTACTTTCTCAAAGCTAATTTCATTCTGCAAAGATATTTGGTCTTAGACTGGTACACCCATGATCTCTATTCAGGTTGCTTAAAAGTTTCCCTCAAAATGGGAATGTATTGTTCCAAATCTTTGTCAAGTGGGGTGAATGTAATTGTTCATGATGAATAACACTGACCTAACAAACATATTTGGCAAAAAAGCATGTGTTACCACATAAGGGTTAAAGAAGAAGTTCTTCATTGTTAACTAAAACTGCATCATACACTTTTTATTAGACAATATGCTTCATAGGACTAAAACTTACACTGAAAAGAGTATACTGTTTCATTCAGGGCAAAGTTCCAACCACACAATAATATAAACATACTCTAAAACTCAATTTTGTAGCCACATCTTAAGTTCCTCATGCTTCTGTTCTTCCCAAACAATGGAAGCACTGCATCATCTTGTCTCTGATAAATAACTTGCATTGTGGCTTTCTTCTTTTTAATGCAGACAGAGTAACAAGACACAAGGGATCTTCAAAAGCTAGCTTTTTCTACCAAAGCCAAACATGTTTAATAATTTCCTTATGAGGGAACAGATGGTTTGAGCAAGAAAAAAATGACAGAACAGAACAGAACATAACATCTGGGCAATTCTTTTCTCCCATAAAATTAGAATTTGTTCATTGTAGCTCTCCTATAACGTGGTATTTGATTAGAACTGTGCAAGACTCAGTGACCAAGGTTTACAAACTCCCCACCATTCATAGTGTTTTTTTTAACTTAAAACACTAAAATTTTAAACCATGACAACAATTGCAAATCAAAAGTCCCAATATAGGCCCAATTCAGTGTTTACAACTTCTGTGACCTTGAGATGCAAAACAGTGCCCGTGACAGAATCTCTACTACATTGTCAGTTTGCATAGTGATAGCTTTATACAGTAAGTCTGCTGTACTTTGCTATCAGGCATGTAATATTTTAGGTTAACTGATTCCAAAACTATAGTAGTTGATGACATGTTTTAAATAGTCTTATTGTTTTTTTTTTGCTGTTCATCGGCCACCTAATTGCAAGATTCAAACTGAACAATTGACCATAGTCAGTTTAAATGGCATTGGTGAAAGTGAATGAGTACAATGAGTAATTGGGATGAAACAATAATTGCAGCTGCATTTTGGAATCTCTGATTAAAAAGACATTTCCCAGTAAACCTGATTCCAACCCTGTAAATGTATTTGACAAAAACCATATGTTACTATGTAAGATATAAAAGTGAAATTCAGCGTTAATAATTAAAACTTCATCAACACTAAGCTCTTCATGGGACCTTAGCTTTCATTCATTGTAAAAGGATCTACTGTCTGATTTGGGGCAAGTTTCAACCACTGAGTAATAAACCAGGAGGGAGCATTGTGAGGTCAAATTGGAGACAGCAATGGATTTGTGGCTTGTTGTCCAGCATTTTCAAGACACTGGCACCCCATTTTCTCCCAGATAGCAGTCCTGACTTTAGGGTTGCTACCAGAAAGGATATTTTATTGTAACGTATCATACCATTCAGCATAAAATGATAAGAGAAATTACATTTCTAGCTGACTGCAGTCTGTCAGCCTTAGTGAGTAACTCTCAGTCAGCCTTTCAAAGCAGATTTCAGAATCTTTCCAAATCGTTGCTTTAAGACTATACAAATGAGGTAAACCTGAGGATAGTATGACTGGTACTCCGTTGGTCGGGTTTGACCGTGGATATTGCATCCTAGGTGTCTACATGATACGCAAGCCGGTATGCAAGTGTGATCAGTACAATAAGGAGAGCATGCTGTTACTCGTGCAGCAGGCACACATCTCCGTACAGCTGATGAATCCAAAGAGACCGATACAGTTTGTCACCAGCAGAGTCACAGGAGTTACCAGTCAGCGTTGAACTCAAAATTGGACTGCCTTAGTAACTCCAGCTCCCAATTTATTTTTTTTCCCTTGGGGTTTACTACCAAAGCCTTCTCCATGAGTGGGTGCAGCCACAAGGCAGCAGAGGTTGGAGGTCAGAGTTTTCCTTCTCCTTGATGAGCTGCCAACCATGGCTGATGAGCCCCATCTGCCCAAAGTGACTGGTTTTAAGGGGCAAAGGGCTTAGTAGCTAAGCCACACATGAAGGCCAGGAGCCAGACATGGTTGTCAGAGGCTATTTGAGATGCATGCCACTGGGAGCATTTAATGGGTAGTAGGAGCTTATCCTCACTACCACCCCCCACTACAACGAACTTAAGGAACCTCAAGAGTAAGATGACATGTGCAGAAAAATAGATGAGGGGCCAAGTGGTCTGTTTCTGAGTAACACTCCATGATTTGACAAGAGACTGTTCATGCAGCTTTTTCAGGATAATTCTGGATTTGTCCCTCTACCTTGTCGAAACTGGAAGTAAACGGCCTTCAGAGAAATATCATTCCCAGATTTTCTGATAATAATCCACTTTGCCCTTATTGTTTAAAATTATTTTCTCTTTTTTGTTTATCTGGTCATATGAGGTCTTACCTGCTAACCATGGAAAGTATGGCACGTGACATTTTACAAATTATCCAGCTATGTTGCCTCTTGAACAGAATTGTAAGACCAATAGAGTGTGATTCTTGCTCCAGCTTTGTCTTTTCTGCCCGTGGTCATAAGAACCATTGAACGTTATTTAACCATTTGGGAGTCAGTGCCAACCGGTTTTAAGACTGCTATAGGTCTTGGAGTATTGACAGTTGAACTGAGTTATTTACATGAAACATGCAAAAATTGTAGGATGCCATACCTGCAGCAAAGCCACACTGTTCTTCAACATAGACCAAAGGAGTGCATTGGCAGATGCTGAAGGAATGAATATGCAAATTCCATTAAATGATTAGAAAGGGAAAGCATTGTGGAAATGTGAGCAAAAGTGAAATTGTGTGTTATCAGCAGAGCCAGAGGACGGTCTTCCTCTCCAGCATCTAATCACTTCACAGCAACCAGCACAACATTTCTTATCTGAAAACCTAAAATAATGCAGCTGGGTTTAGTCTGCATCTCAAACTGCAACACACATTCATTAGTTCTGTTTCGCTGAATATCATCTTCACTTTAGTAAAATACGATAGTCTTGGAAAATGGGTGCAGGGCTGGACTGTGCAAATAACTCACACCCATTTACTGCAATGGAATTTGGTGCTGCTTGTTCTTTTAATTGACCAGTGCTCAGCCACACTGTTGATTGACTGCATTTATTGGTAGGAGATGGGTGTAGCAAATAGTTATCTCCATTTAAAGATTGGCTGCACCTCCTAAATTAGGACACAATTTAAATGGATAAGGTGCTGGTTGTCATCCAGGAAGGGAACTTAATCTGGAAAGCATTGGAGGCAGCTCACCACACTATAGGCCTTGGTGAAGTTTCAAAATTGGAGTGGATGTTCTGTATCACAGGAGACTATCACGACACAAGGGTAGTATCCCATGGGAGCAGGTGGCCATAGAAGCCAGTATTATCAAAAGTTCAAAGAGTTCACACCAACAATCAAGGTTAGTGAATGTATCTTAAAATGTTATAGCATACCAATTTCAGTACTCTCCAATCACTGTTCAATTAAATATATCTTCAAGAGTTACCCAGAAGCATTCTTATCAATAAGAATCTACCTCATCTTCACCTGCGTCTCAACACATCTCTCTGTAACCGGATCTTGGGCTTCTTGAAGGAAAAGCCACAGTCAGTCTGCATTGGCAGTAACAATTCTAACTCCATCGGGCTGAGCACTGGCTTCTCCAAGGGCTGTGTACTCACCCTGCTGCTGTTCACACAGCTGACTCACAACTGCACTGCCAGATCCAGCTCAAACTGAATCGTCAAGTTCACTGATGACACAACAGTGGTTGGCCTCTTCAACAACAATGATGAAACAGGGTGCAGAGAGGAGTAGAGCAGCTGGCAGAATGGTGCAAGCACAACAACTTGAGTCTCAATGTGGACAAGAACAAAGAGATGATTATGGACTTTAGGGAGGTGCAGGCTGACCACTCCTCACTGCACATAAATGGCTCCACCATGGAAAGAGTTAGGAGCACCAAGTTTCCAGGAGAGCACGTAACAGAAAATATTACCTGGTCCCTCAGCGCCACCTCTTTGCTCAAGAAAGCCCAGCAGCATCTACACTTCCTGAGGAGGTTGAGGCAAGGAGGCTCTGCTCCCCATTCTAACTAATTTTTGCAGGACTATCATCGAAAGTATTCTGACCAGCTGCATCACTGTCTGGTATGGAAATTGCAAAGCATCTGACCACAAAGGATTATGAAGACTGCTGAGAGAACCTTCGGAGTCTGTCTTCCACCCGTCATAATATTAATCTGGTGCAGTGCATATTGTCAATGATCCCTCCCATCTGTCAAACAATCTCTTTGACACATCTGCCATCAGGCAGAATGTACCATAGCATGAAGACAAGAATTCTTAGGATGGAAAACAGCTTCTTCCTTCAGTAAGTCTACTGAACTCCCTTTCACAATCATTACCCAGGTCTCATCACATGTGAAATGCCAGTAGTGTATATTGTTCACTTTTTAACATGTTATAAATGCACCTTATTATTTGTGGTAATATTACTTTATGTGTTTGAGCTCTATCAACTGTGTTGTGCATGTTAGTCTCGAGGAACATTGTTTTGTTTAACGGTATACATGTGTACAGTTGAATAACAATAAACTGAACTTGAACTTGACCTCATTAATGCTTGGCATACCCACCCCCCACCAACATCTCCTAGTACATATGTACTGTACATTTGGTCATTTGATCTTGGCAGTCACATCACGCTGCACCAGTCTCAGTGTTATAGCTAATTCATATCTTCATATGTTCATTCACATACTGATATGACCCAACCTTGATGAGATATCTAAGGGTTGATGTTGTGGCCTCTATTTCAGCACAAAATACAACCAGCAAGAACTGTGTGCTAAGTGGAAGCTCAGTTTGCAGCTGTGCAAAGTCAGCATGGGACGAGGTCACAGTGTCCAAATGAGATTATAGCTCCTTCATTAAATGATTCTGACTGTCAAGGAGGTGGTACAGGAGCCTGAAGGCATACACTGAACATTTTAGGAACACTGCCATCAGATTTCTGAATGGACAATGAACTCTACCTCACTATTTTTATTTCTTCTCTTGCTCTTTTAATTTGATTTAATTGATATATACAGTATATACTGTATATATGTACTGTATACTATTATATATGTTATATATACTTTTTCTTATTCTAACACTCAGCAGATAAGGTTGCATTTGTAGAAAGAGAAACAGTCAACATTTGAGTCTGCAACCTTTTGTCATGCTGGAAGAGAAAGGAATACCAGCTGATTTTAGTTAAGAGAGAAGGCAGGGGAGAAGAACATTTCCAGAAGAATGGATCTCTTTTTTTCCATTTTTCCATTATCTTCGCCTATTTGTGTGCTTTACTGAAAACTTAACTTAAACAACAATGAAAACAGAGAAGTGCAAACAGAGGTAGTGCAACATTTACTCGTGTAGAAAAGCTATTCATTATTGTTCTGAGATGTGAGCTGTGTAAAGTATTAGGTTTGCTATGGGTGAGGGTAAAAATATTCAGAAGTAATCCACAAATATATACTTGCAACAGTGTTAGCTATTCATTCATTCATAGGAAAGGACATTGGATAATAAGTCCATTATGGAACATAACGCAATCACTGGCCACCTGTCAGTTGGGCACTGATCTCTTTTCCTCATGAGGCTTCCTGAAAAGGCTTTAACACAAAATGAAATATTATTGAATTAGATGCTAGACTAGAAGAGTGAGGAAACTGGCCCAGTTGTAGTGACCGTGCCAGTTTATTCCTGAACCATTTTGATGAAGAGGAAACTATTCCATGAGGATCAATGTTCCTCGTTAACAAATAACAAAAGCTGTTATCTGGGTAAGGTTATAGATCACTTATAATCTCACAGAACAGCAGTACAGACCTGACTGGGTAAATAGCTTATACCTGCCTCAATGTCCCTGAGGCATCGAATGGGGACACTCAAAACAGAATAGGCCTTACACCAGCAAACTCGCACTACCTTCCATCATTGTGGAGTGTGAAGATCAATGAGGATGCAAGTTGAGGAGGATGGCATAGAAGTGATGGTCACGGCAATGGAGGTTTGGGGGAGCAAAGATTGAGGAGGTGCAGGAGAGTGGATTAGAGGAGGGTGGGTGTGCCTGGGAGAAGATTGTGAGCATTTGGATAGATATTTGCAGGAGGAGGTCGGGGAGGATGGCTAGCAGAAAGAATCATGGGGTTAGTTTAGTCATAGTCATAGTCGTAGTCATACTTCATTGATCCCGGGGGAAATTGGTTTTCATTACAGTTGCACCATAAATAATTAAATAGTAATAAAACCATAAATAATTAAATAGTAATATGTAAGTTATGCCAGGAAATAAGTCCAGGACCAGCCTATTGGCTCAGGGTGTCTGACCCTCCAAGGGAGGAGTTTTAAAGTTTGATGGCCACAGGCAGGAATAACTTCCTATGACGCTCTGTGTTGCATCTCGGTGGAATGAGTCTCTGGCTGAATGTGCTCCTGTGCCCACCCAGTACATTATGTAGTGGATGGGAGACATTGTCCAAGATGGCATGCAGCTTGGACAGCATCCTCTTTTCAGACCCCACCGTCAGAGAGTCCAGTTCCATCCCCACAACATCACTGGCCTTACGAATGAGTTTGTTGATTCTGTTGGTGTCTGCTACCTTCAGCCTGCTGCCCCAGCACACAACAGCAAACATGATCGCACTGGCCACCACAGACTCGTAGAACATCCTCAGCATCGTCCGGCAGATGTTAAAGGACCTCATTCTCCTCAGGAAATAGAGACGGCTCTGACCCTTCTTGTAGACAGCCTCAGTGTTCTTTGACCAGTCCAGTTTATTGTCAATTCGTATCCCCAGGTATTTGTAATCCTCCACCATGTCCACACTGACCCCCTGGATGGAAACAGGGG
Organism: Mobula birostris; assembly: GCF_030028105.1. Classification (NCBI taxonomy): domain Eukaryota; kingdom Metazoa; phylum Chordata; class Chondrichthyes; order Myliobatiformes; family Myliobatidae; genus Mobula; species Mobula birostris. Next base: position 30,386,986 of record NC_092402.1, read on the forward strand.
TCACTGGTACCTTAGCTCTCCTCAGGTCTCCTCAGCTCCTTAGTCTTTTTCACATTAAGCTGCAGATAATTCTGCTCACACCATGTGACAAAGTTTCCTACCGTAGCCCTGTACTCAGCCTCATCTCCCCTGCTGATGCATCCAACTATGGCAGAGTCATCTGAAAACTTCTGAAGATGACAAGACTCTGTGCAGTAGTTGAAGTCCAAGGTGTAAATGGTGAAGAGAAAGGGAGACAAGACAGTCCCCTGTGGAGCCCCAGTGCTGCTGATCACTCTGTCGGACACACAGTGTTGCAAGCACATGTACTGTGGTCTGCCAGTCAGGTAATCAAGAATCCATGACACCAGGAAAGCATCCACCTGCATCGCTGTCAGCTTCTCCCCCAGCAGAGCAGGGCGGATGGTGTTGAACGCACTGGAGAAGTCAAAAAACATGACCCTCACAGTGCTCGCTGGCTTGTCCAGGTGGGCGTAGACACAGTTCAGCAGGTAGACGATGGCATCCTCAGCTCCTAGTCGGGACTGGTAGGCGAACTGGAGGGGATCTAAGTGTGGCCTGACCATAGGCCGGAGCAGCTCCAGAACAAGTCTCTCCAGGGTCTTCATGATGTGGGAGGTCAATGCCACCGGTCTGTAGTCATTGAGGCCGCTGGGGCGTGGCGTCTTCGGCACAGGGACGAGGCAGGACGTCTTCCACAGCACAGGAACCCTCTGGAGCCTCAGGCTCAGGTTGAATACATGGCGAAGTACTCCACATAGCTGAGGGGCACAGGCTTTGAGCACCCTGGTACTGACACCATCCAGTCCTGCAGCCTTGCTTGGGTTGAGACGTTTCAGCTGTCTTCTCACCTGTTCAGCTGTGAAGCCCACCCTGGTGGTTTCGTGTGGGGAAGGGGTATAGTCATGAGAGCAGGGTGGGGGACTGTGAGGAGGGGTAGGAGGGGAGAGTGGAATATGTGTTGGTTGGGGGCCGACAACAGATGGCTCATGTGGGGGATGGGCAGGGACCACGATGTCAAATCTGTTAAAGAACGGGTTAAGTTCATTGGCCCTGTCCACACTGCCTTCAGCTCCTCTGTTGCTAGTTTGCCGGAACCCAGTGATGGTCCTCATCCCCCTCCAGACCTCTCCAATGTTGTTTTAAAGAAAGTTAACAGTTTTAATATTTCTATATGCCAGTGATGTTGAACAGTTTTCATTAGGAAACATTGTCAGAATCAGGTCAATATTCTAAATTCAACAAAATCAAGTTGATAACAATAGTTTATCATGCAGTCTGGCACTGAGGTTTTACTGTCTTAGGGAGAGCAGTCATGAAAAAATGTTAGTGAATGCACTGACTCCTGGAAATGACAGATCCACAGCATTCATGATGAGGCAGCTCCTTTGTAATAGAGCATTGTCTGTTTGCAAGCATTTTCAAGCCACAGTTTATTACAGCACAGTGCATAAGACATGTATGATTATCCTTTAATGCCATCATCAAATTGTCTACAGTATGTATCTGAAATACTTGGTGAACATTCCAAATTTAGTTCATCCTGAGTTCTTGGGAGTGCTAACCTTTCAGATGAGACCAAGCCCTCTCTGCCTCTTGAGATCTCTCTAAAAGATTTTTTTGTTATTTGGAGAAAAAGCATAATTAATTATTTCTTCGTCTTCACATCTTCTAACAGCTGAACTATGCATTCATCTCAGTGGTCAAATATTACTCTACACTACCACTTTTTTTGTTTGATGACATTTTAACAATATAACTCATTAGCTACACAGCATTTTAAGACATTTAGAGAACATAATTAAGTATCATCCAAACAAAGTTCTCCTCTTTTTTTCCCTTTATAACAATTTGGACCTGATTTTTGTATTACCATGCAAAAGACTTTTTCTTCATATTGAGTACAGTATTGTCAGGCATATTTTTGAACTGGCTGTGTCTGTTATTGCTGTGGTTATTTCAGGCTCAGGTCATGTCTCCAGAAGAGATCTGGACTGGAGAAATGGATATGGTGTATTTAATGTTAAGAATCAAGGATCAACATTATTTGCAATATACAGTACATTTACATGCTTTAGGAATTTGCTGTGCGTGTTGGTGCGACATGCAAACTAAAAACAACATTCAACAAATATACAGAATAAAGAACTATATAAAAATAAAGTTAGGGATTGAAGTACAGATAAAGAATAAAATGTACATAAATACATAAATACTAGCATATACTTACAATGTAAACAGCATTATAAAAGTGGTTTAAAATATTTACAGTGCAGTGACTGAGATAATAGACGGGGCTGGAAAGGGGGCTAACTAGAATGTTGATCAATGCAAAATATGCCTGTGGGAAGGCATACTTTTAAGAAGTCTTGAAGTTTTTATTTTAATTGCCCTGAGCTGGGGATTGTTGGGATTGCACTCTATCTGAGTGATTGTCCTGACAATGATAAGTCATCTCTATTCAGAGAAGATTCCAGCTGTTGAACTGACTTCCCTCCCAGAGTCTGGGGGAGGGGTTACACTGAGAACAACTACCTGTATTGTGTTTGTTCTTGCAACTGCAAGATTTAAACCAAAGAAATGCAAAACTTTTTTTATATTCCACTGGTGCATCAGGAACATGATACATTCACACATTTCTGAGATGCTAACTGAGCCTTGAGGGTGTTTACCACCAAGAATGTTTGCACTATCATTTGCACAGCTGCAGGTAGGGCTGCAGGTAACTTCAGGAATCTGACACTGCATCCTCAGAATCAAATGGTTTGAAATGGCTCCCTGCTGAGTCTGAACGGATAGCCCTCTCCTTCTGTGAGGGAGAGGATTACCAAAAGTCTGCCAGTCTATTCTGAAGATGCAGCTACTTCCCCCTTCTCTCAATTCCATCTCTATTGGCAACCATGCCATCATCAGTGCCATTGGGTGACTGATCATGCTGCCATCACTTGCCCCACATTATTTAGTGCCAGCAGCAGGCATGTCCTAATTATGCCACACATTGGTACTTTTAGTGGAGAGGGGCAGACTGCACGTGCAGCATAATTAAAGCTGCAATTTTCCTTTTGCATATGTAATTCTTCAATGCACCACCCGGCCATTCTTGAAAAACTCTTACATTAGAAACAAAAGAAAAAAAAACCTGCCATTATTAGCACTACTTCCTGCCGAGATAAATATATCGCCGATGGTGTCGATCAACTGACAATGTGGCGCAAAATGTTTGCCATTATTACAGCACTTAAACTGAAATCTCTATGCCAAGCAAAATTACTATGCATGGTATTTTTTGACAATATTTCTCCACACCATTCATGTCAATATCTTCAATAAGCATAGAATTTGAAGTTACATGAAACTGGCTATTTTGCCTGAGAATTGAAAACTTCTATCAGCACTGGCAGAGGAGAGAAATGTTATTCAGACTTTTCAGGATTAAAGACTTGGAAATAATACCAGTTATTCAGAAGGCTTCTCCCTCAGACAAGCCACCTGCTTTTGATTGGGCTGGCAGATCAGAGGAGAGGCACAGTAGATGAGGGAGCCCTATGACTCGTCTTGGCTACTTGTACTGAGTGGCAGCTATTAATTAACACTTATTCAGCACCTGTCACTGGCAGGTCTCGCTAGAGCCTCTCAAATTTAGCTCACAAAGCAAGTGTGGGAACTCAGAGTGTGTTGTGTAGCTCTGCGAGCCTGCATTATTAATGCATCAGGAATCAAAAAGAAGGGGCTATAAACGCCATAGTTTGAATCAAGCTTTTAGCTCCAGAATGCTAACTGTTTTACTCTCATTCATGAACTGGGGAATGTTTGATGTTCTTTAATTGTGAATGGACTTTGTCTGGCTACTGCTGAATCTGGCATCCAGTATCGATATCAATATTTGGAACAATGGAAACACAGCCACATATGTTATCCAATCAGCCAAGCAGCAGCACTACACAGTAGGATTTACTGCCTTGCTATATTCAAAATTATTTATTTTTACAACCTATATTTTTTTCTCAGATGTAATAACCAATGAATATGATTTCATGCTGAGATCATTTTAATGCAGACACATTAACAGATGTGGGCATCAACTCACATTTAAGCAGCATCTTGCAAATTCAGATACAATTTTATTAAGTGCTTTTTCAGCACACGTGTTTCGGCCTTGGCTCATATCAGACTGCTGCAAAAACTGTTCTCAAAATTAGTTTATTAACAGCTCCCATAAACTAGATTTCATTCAAAATTACTTAGACAGAATTATCCAAGCATTCATTTTTTTTGTGCCGAGTAAACATTCCATGTTGTGACTTCCAGATAATAGATTTTTCATGCAAAAAGCCCCTTTGAACAAATAGGACTAAACTATACCATGTCTGAACATTCCAAAGAGCATTGCAAATGTGGCCAGGAACTGGAGGATTTCCGTTTGCATATGAAATTAAATTGAAAGACGCCAGGAAAAGGAGCCAAGAAATGACAGTGGGATAATAATAAAAATATTGCAGATAGTGAAATAACTATAGTCTAGATAGACGAAAGGCTAAACTTATGTGTAGTTATAAACTTATAACAATATGCAAAAAAGGGGGATGTCAGCATAATGGTTGCATTATGGAGAAGTTCAATACAAGATATTATCACTGCAGCCAAGTCCCTTGGAACTTCTGCCAGAATTCTACTGCAACTCTGGCAATAGAGCAATACTATCCTCTGGAAAATGGCAGCAGCCCAATTTTGCTGGGGCTTTTTGAGGGCCACGCATCAGGAATTTAAATTTGATTCCTTCTGGGGGGGGGGATTTGGTGAACACTTCCACATTATCCTCAAGATTATTTACACCCTGATTAAGTCAAATGATTATTGATGATGGAGCATGAGTGGGGGTGCTCCAGCTGCCCTTCCCGCCCTGTCATGGCATATATCAATAATCTTCACATCTCCAAGAGTTTCAATTCCACCTTCTGAAAGGCTGAATCTCCATCTAATACTTGCACAGCAAGTTAGTTAGGAGGCAATCATGAATGGGGACACCACATCATTGATAGGGATCAATGCATCAGTCTTAGATGATGCAGTCAATCAGAGCAGCCACAATGACTGCCAGTTGATGGATATAGGATCTATACAGTTGTCCAGGTCTTCAGAGAAAGTCTAATAGTTTTATTGAAAAAGAAAAACATTGTAGCAAAGAATCAAGTAAGGTAAAAGAAAACAAAGCCTAGGTTGAGAACTTTTGTCCATTCTAAGAGGGCCCGCTTTCATTCTAAGAGTGGGTCCAAGACATTTAATTGTCTTCAGTGGGAAGAACGAATCCAAAATGGTGTGCTAATTATCCGTTTCAATTTAATGAAATTCCCTCAGACCAAGGATGCTAGTTCTAGTGTAGTCAGTGCAGTCTTAAACCATGGATTTTTAAGCATTATAATTTTGAAAAAGATTACCAGCAATGGTGAAACATAATGACCCTTATGCATGATAATACTAACAGTCACAAATCAAAATGGGTTATTTCAAATTCAAAGTAAAACATGTCTGATGAATTCTGGAGATCTTCAGAATGCACTGGGGTTTAATAATCTAAATGCTAGCTACTCATCTTGTAGAAGTAAATACCTTAAAAGTTAAGGAAAATATTTTCAAGTTACTTCAAAGGCATAGCTTAGATATTGAAAAGGCTCAAATAAAGTTTAAAAGATGAAAATGTAGTCCAAGGTGAACAATGTCCTACTGTTGTCAAATGTGGCCAATCAATTACAAAGAAAATACAGCTTATTCTTTCTCAAGAACATTGAATTCTTGTTAGGACATATTTTGGGCCGATGCAGAGTAAGTGACTTTTGATTGTTAATCTTACAACTGTCTAAAATATCAATGCCATCTATTCAATGCAAACTTTAAGGCCTTGATTTCAAAGGAGAGAATTTGTGTTGGAAATTCAAGGAAAGGCAAGGTGCGAAAGGGCTTGTCTTAGTTTATTTTGACTACATGTTACCGTCAATCCAAACCTAATTAAAATAGGATAATTTAGAAGTATTACTTCGATTTGGGAGGGTGAGCAAAAAGGAGAATTAATTGGGTCTAATTAGATTAATATTGCTGAATTGCCAATGCTGAATGAAAAAAAGACAGATAAGTATTCCATTGGTGTTTGGGATAGTAGTGTAATGAGGGAGTTCTTCTACAGCTAGTCCAGAAGTGAAAATGTTACTGGGGGCTGAGGAAGATGTTGGAAGTGATGTGGGTAGGTGCATATTTCTGAGAAGAAGGGTTGGGACACAGAGGAAGCAAAGGATTTTTAGTTTCCCTATATCTCCAAACATATCATTAACAATTCTATTATTTTTAATTTAATTTTGTAAGTAACCTGTTGTGATCCCTTTCAAGTGATCATGTTTAAGTTGCTCAGTACTCGCCAGTTTAGGCCAGTGTGCATTCTGAAGTAACCACTAAAGAAATGCAAAGCCCAATGCTTAAACTTGTACACCAGACCCAAAGCATTCTGCAACAAAAGATTGAACTGCATTACTGCGTTTTTGTGTCACCATACATCATTTGGAATCAGATTAATAGATTTAGATCTGGCCAAATGAAGAGATTCTAACTTTTTATATATTGGAGTTGCCGTCAAAAATGCAAAAACATCATTTCTCAATCACTGCCTGGAAGGAATGGATCCTTTGTCATTCAAAGTATTAAAATATCTGATAATGAAATCTAGCAGTTATAAATATTTCAGAAACATCCTGGAAAGATTAAGGATGCCCTTTAATTCCAATATGAGTAATGATCCAACTGTGACAGGATCATCACTGAGCATTACTGTTTAAACATTAACCACCAGCGTCTTTTAGCAGCAGTTCTTCCATTCAATAAATAGCTGCATTTAGCTTGCAGTACGATTGTTTTATCAATTTAAAGATACCTTATCTGAATTTTACAATTATCTCAGTTACTGACAGACAAAATAAAGATAATGGATGGAATTTCTTTCATACAACATAAGCGGCTCTTGTTTGTGAAACAGTGATCACACGGGACAACGTACCATCAGATTAGACAATGACGGAGAGCACTAACCTTCATTGACTACAGGGGGTTGATACCTTACCTAGGGTCGGGGTAAATATTTTTTAACACTTAACACCTAATTGGTAACAAATAAACTAGCTCCCAATTAAAGTGATTGTGAACCAAAATTGCTGCTGTCCTATTTCCACCAAAGGCAACTAGATATGTCCACACCCTTGAGAAACTAAAAGTAATGAATCAGCAAAATGTTCCATACTGTATGGGAGATTGTGAAACTGAGGGATTATGAGATTGATAAATAATATCTATAAATATTAAAACTCACAAAATTGTCAGCAGTTAAAATTAGCTATAATATTTCTGAGCTAAAACTGATCAGTTTAAATTGTGAAATCCTCAAGAAATGGGCAATTAGTTCACACCCATATAATCCATTTCAGGCAGCATGTAAAATTGATGCTTTTTGCTCTTTGCAATGATTGCAACATCTAACCAGCAGTTCGGTCACAGTTCATTCACTGTGTACAACAGATGGGTTGGGAGTCGGGGTGGACCTAGTACTGCAAGCGATCAATTTTATTTAAAAACAACCCGTTCTTCTTAAAGGAGAGGAATATTATGGAAATAGAATGTGGGAGATTTTTCGAATGTCAGCTTGGGTAGTGATTCTTTGAGCAAGGGAAGAAGATGATAAGGAACGAAGAAACCCAGGTTTTCAGATAGTGTCCTAGTGTGTGGAAGCAGTGGAAAGGAAGACACTCCGTGCATGCTCAAGAAACAGAAGGGGCAAGTACAGACAGAGCAAAATGCTCAAAATGCTGGAGGAACTCAGCAGGCCAGGCAGCATCTATGGGGAAGAGTAAATAGTTGATGTTTCGGGCTGAGACCCTTCAGTAGGACTGACAGTAGTCAATACCAGAGTTAGTGATCTAAATGATACATGAATACAACATAAGGAGAACTTGAATGATGTGACACGAGTTATCAAGCAAACTGTTTCATCTTCTACAGGCAGACCCTTTCAACTGCACTGCTGTTCAATACATTCCATAAGACCGTAAGATTTAGGAGCAGAATTAGGCCATTTGGCCTATTGCGTATGCTTCATCATTTCATCATGGCAGATGTAATTTTCCTCTCCCCATATCCTTTCATGTCCTGACTAATCAAGAATCTATCAACCTCTGCCTTAAATATACATAAAGACTTGGCCTCCACAGCTGCCTCCATACTTCCATCCCCATCAACTGCACAAAATAAACTTTTAAGCATTGCGTAACACTCACTGGCACAATATATTTGTTTCTTGAGGAACAAGAATGAATGTAATAGTAGGCAGTAGAACAGAACTAGAGGAGGACAATCATCCCTAGCAACACACACAAAATGCTGGAGGAACTCAGCAGGCCAGGCAGCATCTATGGAAAGGAATAAACAGATAACTTTTTGGGCCAAGACCCTTCATCAGGACTAGAAGGGAAAGGAAGAAGCCAGAATGAGAAAGCCGGGAGGGGCGGCGGGTGGGAAGGAGTATAAACTGGCAGATGATAGGTATGACCATGTGAGGAGGACAGTGGGTGGGTGGGGGATGGGGAGATGAAGTAAGTAGCTGGAAGGCAATAGGTAGTAGAGGTAAAGGGCTGAAGAAGGAAGCTAGGGGAAGACAGTGAACCATGGCAGAAAGGGAAGGAGGGGGGCACCAGATGGAGGTGATGGGCAGGTTAGGAGAAATGTTCAGAATGGGGAAGGAGGGGGGAGAAGAAATTATCATAAGTTAGAGAAATTGATGTTCATACCATCAGGTTGGAGCCTACCCAGATGGAATATGAGGTGTTGCTCCTCCGACCTGAATGTGGACTCTTTGTGACAGTCGAGGAGGCCACGGACTGACATGTCAGAATAGCAATGGGAATTGAAATGTGTGGCCTCTGGGAAATCCCGCCTTTTGGGGTGGACAGAGTAAAGGTGCTCAACGAGGTGGCCCCCCACAGTCTACATCAAGTCTCACCGATGTACAGAAGGCCACATTGATGACCCCAACAGACTCGCAGGTGAAGTGTCACCTCACCGAAAAGGACTGTTTGGGGCCCTGAATCTTAGTGAGGGAGGAAATGAAGGGGTAGGTGTGGCAATTGTCCTGCTTGCAAGGGTAACTGGCAGAAGGGAGATCAGTGGATTAATCATACCTCAATATTTTAACCACCCCAAGGAAGAGCAGCACTGTTTATTACAAGGAGGAGAATTACCAAAGGTTTTGCTGTTCACAGCATTACAGGAAACAGTACTGAGGCATCTTCATTTGCATTTATTGTTTTATTTTTATTTTGAAAATATATCATTGTTTTATATTGCCTGTTAGTATTCCTTCACTGAATATTATAACTCCTCCAACTTTTTCCTCCTCCTCTTTCTTCTGTTTTCCGGTTTCTCACTGCAGGAATGGTTCCAAGGGCTGTTCCTTCAACACGATTAGCTCGAGCAGCAGCAGCAGCAGCAGCAGCAGCAGCAGCAGCAGCAGTCTAGAGCAATCTGCTACAGATCTTTAGGTTTGTACTGCTGAGCGATTCAAGGCTCCTGCAAAGGAAGGCTGGCAACAGAAATGTTCCGTGATGATGCTGGCTGCGACACGGCTCTGAGTTACGGCCTGTACTTCATATATGCCTTGTCTTGAAAATCCCCAATCCACCACAAGTCTGGTGAAGTCCAGGGGCACAGAAAAGCCCTTGAATGAAGATGACTACTGCCAGGATAACAGATTTTAAAAAAAAAAATCATTAAGTGTCTACTAGATGCTTAAGAATGCAACTTTGGAAAGTTCAGGTAATCCTTCATTTAGGTCAGAAAAATTAACAAAGCATCTAGTCATGTAGCACGATACACTGAGGGAATGGTATCTACTTTGCACATAGAGTGATAGAGCACTACAGCACAGAAAACAGCCCTTCGGACATCTAGTCAGTGCCAAACATAAAGGTGGCTAGCTCTATATAGGGTGCACACAAAGCAGCGTACATATGGTCAGTGACATTCCACAGCTTGTGAAAACCTGCACTCCATGTAAAGGCTCATTCTTACTCTGCCTTTCTGTCTCAGGCAGGAAAGAATGAGATGAAACAGTGTCTGCTTGCATGGAGACTTCCCTTATACAGTAAAGCAGTACATCTCTCTTGTCTCAGCTTAGAAGATACGAGACACATAAAACTTATTAGGAACAGTGTCCTTATAGTCACAAGCAATGTTGTCCTTGTCCTGCCTTGTTTCTTTTAATTATTTAGAGATACAACACGAAACAGGCCCTTCTAGACCAAAGAACCTGCACCACCCAGCAACCCACCTATTTAACTCTAGCCGAATCACAGGACAATTTACAATGACCAATTAGCCTACTAACCGTTATGCCTTTGGACTGTGGAAAGAAATCGGAGCACCCGGAGAAAACCCACACACTGACAGGGAGAACTACTGAGGACAGCACTGGATTGGAACTCCAAACTTTGGAACACCTCAGGCTGTAATAGCGTTGCACTAACCGTTAAACCACTGTGGCGCCCTTGTGCTATTAGATGTGACTGCAGCAATTGGCACATCTCAATTACACGTTAAAGAGAAAACATAAACTAAGGATGTATGAAGTGACTTCATCCCTAAAAACTCTGGGTGAATATGGCCTTTGCAGAGATGCCTTTTCCCATTACTCTTCCTGAGTTAAACTTTCTAATAACTTTCCTGTCTAACCTACTGTAAATTAGATTAATTTCCAGGAAAAGCTTTCCCATATCGTCATTGTCAGGAAGATATCTTTTCCCCAGAAAATATGTCACCATTACAAGAGAGAACAAACACACATACAACAGGGAAAAAAAACTGGGTTCACAGTTCAGAATCAATATCACTTCATTGCCAGCACTGTTACCTCTAAGCTGCATGGGTGCACTGCCGCGGAGTGATTGAAATGCTCCCACGCGCGTTGCTTTGTTGCCGTGCAGCTGGAGTTCTGTTTAATATAACATCCTACTAAAGTGCCGCGCAGTTTTCAGGCCATGTACAAATTTCCTGCTCAGAGCAACGGTTGGTCCGTCCAGCTGTAAAAAAATTAGCATAAAACATAGGGCAATACCAAAACAAACAACACAATAGCAACCAACATTTACAAGACAATAGTGCAAACAGCCATGAGCAATCAACAATTAGCAGAATGGCCACATGTGCAAATGTCAATAATTAAGTTTAACTAAATGTGAGCATATGAACAGATTAAATAATTATCAACAGAACAGAACAAGGAGAGCAGGAAGGACTATGTAACAGATGTTGTACAGGCACGGTTAGCTTATTACACCTGAGTGAGTTTTGTTGAGAAGCTGGATAGCAACAGGAAAGAAGCTTCGGAGATGACGTGTAGTCCTGGTGGTGATGGATTTGTAATGTCTCCCTGATGACAATTTGGTAAATAGGTGCTAGGGTGGGTGGGTCAGCAAAATTTTTTCCAGCCCTTTTCTTCACTCTAGTGATGAACAGGCCTTTTAATGTCAGTAGCTGACAGTCAATGATCTCTGCTGAGTGGATCCCTCACTGCAACCTGGACTTGGAGAGGGAGAGGGCGGCAGGAAACCAAGTGGTGAAATCGAGGTGCTCACAACACTCTCAATGATGGCTGAGTAAAACTTCATCAGGAGACACCCTGAGATGTTAAATTTCTTAAGTTGGCGTAGGAAGAACAATCTCTGCTGGGCTTTACTAGTGATGAACTTAACCTGTTTGTCCCACTTCATTAAGTTGGTAATGGTAGAACTGAAAGACGACCCATGTACTAAGCGCCCCCACAATTGCTTCAGATGTCTTATTGTGAGTATATCCCCATGATTGTTTGATTAATTGAGCTGTTACTCATGCTGGCTTATAATGAATATATAATGTCAATCTCATGATATTTGTTTACAGTCACAACAATGGTTTCAAGCACTACGTTCATTTCCTGGTTTCTTAGGTGGCTTTATGTAATCCAGAACAATGCTCCTAGGGGGAGGCCTCAAGCATAGCATAAGAATTTGCAGTGTGTGTAATTAAATTTGCTGTTGGCATCATGTTGTATAGTTATAATAAGTACAAGTGAGTTCGATTGCATACAAAAGGATATGGACTGATTGGACAGGTGCATTGCCAGTTCTGGCTTTTATCTGGACAAATGTAGAAGATAAAGTATATTAAAAATATGTCCACCAGCCAAAATTTAAGATTCAAGATTGTTTATTGTCATTCTTGACTAGATGAGTGTAAAGGAGAACAAAATGATTGTTACTCCAGATCCACCGCAGCATAAAGTTAAATGACTCGGAGTGGTGATGTCGTATTAGTCGCAATTGATGTGCAGCTGCTAGGAAGACAGCCAGATAGTATACATACATTATTAACTAGCCTTGGACAGATCACCGCTGATGTCATTGTTGGAATCCTTTTTGCAATTTTGGACTCCCTAACTTCAAAGATCACGAGACCTTCAAGATCAGTAACAGTACTCAGCTGAAAGAACAATGAAGAGAAGACATTGAGCAAGCTCAGTTGGTCATGAGAAATCTGAGAACTTCACCTGGTTTATAATGATTTCAGCTAGTTAGTGCTTCCTCTTAGAGGATATTCCCATGCTGTGTTGCACCTCTTCAGATGACATTCTGCTCAACTGACCAGACTGGCTATATCTCAAAGTTTTCCTTCTCCCTTGTAATCATATAGCTAATTCTTAAGTCACCTAAAAACTTCTCTATCATGCTCCTAACATTTTGACCGACAGGTAAATCATTCATATCTATCATAAAAAGCAAGGATGCACACATGCTTTGTGGAACCCCATTGGTAACAAGACTTTCAGTCACAACATCACCTATCAACCATATCTGTTTGTTTTTTTTTAATATCTGTCTTGTGGCAGACACAAGATGCTGGAGAGCCTCAACAGGACAGGTAGTATCTACGGAAAAGAGTAAACAGTTGAATTTTCAGGCTGAGACCCTCCATCTGTTTTGTGCCTGTTATCGAGCCAATTTTAGATTTCATTTAACAATCTCAGTTTTTAGTTTGTTGACCGGCCCCCTGTGCTTTAAAGTTTAAATATAATTCTTAATATTCATCTTAATGATTGAAATACCAAATGTTGCTTAAATTTATGAGGGATATTTATAAGAAAGTTAGCTCATCGACAGATATTTACCTACCTTTAGTCTGTCGACAATTTGAATTAAGCCAATTTTTATCAAAATTATGCTCCTAATAAACTTTTAAGAAATTTATTGCAGTAGTTGTGCTTGTTCAGAAGATTATAATTCATATTTAGCTGCATGCAATTGTTTTGCAAGACATACTTAATAGTAATTGGTAACCTTCTAAATTAACATTATAGTGTAACCAACTGAAATCGAGAGCTTAATGTGAAATACCTTCTTCTTTTGAAACTCTCTCATGGTTTATTCTTTAGTTCAGGATGTCAATTAATCTAAATATAATTGTTCAAAAGAATTTTGCATAAGAAGGTTTCATGACCAACAGGCATTTCAGCTCCTGTTGCCTGTAAGGAAGCTTCGGTAAGTGCTTGGTAAATAGTTAATCTGCTGTCTCCTATCTTTATATGTTACTGCTTTTGGCAGCATCTTGTGCATCTCACACCATTATAAACTGAACCTTTGCCACCAATTCAGTAGCCTCTGGCTGTTTTCAGAAATCCTTTCTTTGATATCTGCAAGCTGTTTAGTGATCAAAGAAACTAAACCCTTCAGCACATCCATGCCTCCGATCATGACTGTCTTGCTACAGAACATTTAAGAAATTCTGTGCGGCTTTGTGGATGAGGCTACATCAGTGATATTATTTTGTAAGATGCACTTAATATGATTCGATTTGTGCACAGCCTTCCTGAGAAATAGTAAAATACTAATACTGTACTTGGCACCCTTGGGATTTTCCAGACCATGTGCTCCTATTAAAAGACTTACTGCTACTAAAAGTCAAACACACTAGTGGCCAAAAGGCCAACTGTTTATTCCTCTCCATTGATGCTACCTGACCTGCTGAGTTCCTCCAGCATTTTGTGTGTGTTGCTCTTGATTTCCAGCATCTACAGAATCTCTTGTGTATTTAAAGGGAATGGAAATATACAAGTACTCTGACCCTGCCTCTGAGTATGAATGCAAACATATACCCCAGCCCTAACCATACTCTGACCCCTGGTTCTGACTGCATAGTCCACTTGCACTCTGGGCTCTTGGCTCACACTCTGGAGCTGGAACTGAGCTGGGTACCAAAACCAGCATGACTTCTAAGCAACTGGAAGCCAAGTGATCAGTTTTACTATAATGCTACATTTATGGGATGTGGAGGATACCACTGTGTTTTTCTGTTAATATTTCTCCAGATTGTATTCGAGATAACTAATAGCAAATTATGTCAATGGTTGCGTTATTTAACAGGATCTGCAGATAACCTTTGGTCAACAACATTTTAAGTGAGCTGAAATTTTTGCAAGGTTGAAGCAGATAATGGAGCATTCAAACTCTGAAATGCTAAAAGCATAAACCACAAATTGACTGATGCTGGGGTCTGAGGTTGAGTAAAGCTGGTCTGGTAAAAGGAACTACCTTTGGGATCTGAACAGGTTTAGGTGAGACAACTCAGAATAATCTAGCAAAGGTCATCTTGATTTGCCCTGAGAGTGCAGCAGGGAATTTTGTAGAATAAAGCCAGAGTCACATTGGGGAATTTCCTGCAAATTTCCCAGTTTGAATTTCTTCCCTCCTCCATTCTAAAATTTGCTTATTTTATTATAAGCTATCAAGAAGAACGACACCCTCCGACAAGCACATGTAAAGGTCATCCTTTGGTAGTTTGTTATTTGTCAGGTGGTCAATAGTAATAGGGCCAAGTTTATTCAGTAGTTTGTACATTTGCATTCGGAAACATAATCTAAAGTCAGAGAAAATTACATACGTAATTCCTGTGGTACAAAATGATTCTTACTTAATCCTTCATTACAGGCAAACAAAGGCAGAATGCTTTCTGCATAATATTTTCTCAACTGCTATTGAACTGTTAAAATGATCAGCAAACCCTTGCTTGCCTTGTATGTTTATTACATTTCTATCAGTTCACTTGTTGCCAGTTATTTTAAACATGAAGTGTTAACTATATTATAGACAATAGGTGCAGAAGTAGACCATTCGGCCCTTCGAGTCTGCACCACCATTCTGAGATCATGGCTGATCATCTACTATCAGTACCCGGTTCCTGCCTTGTCCCCATAACCCTTGATTCCCCTATCCATAAGATACCTATCTAGTTCCTTCTTGAAAGCATCCAGAGAATTGGCCTCCACTGCCTTCTGAGGCAGCGCGTTCCACACCTCCACAACTCTCTGGGAGAAGAAGTTCCTCCTCAACTCTGTCCTAAATGACCTACCCCTTATTCTTAAACCATGCCCCCTGGTACTGGACTCTCCCAGCATCTGGAACATATTTCCTGCCTCTATCTTGTCCAATTCTTTAATAATCTTATTTGTCTCAATCAGATCCCAACTCAATCTCCTTAATTCCAGCGTGTACAAGCCCAGTCTCTCTAACCTCTCTGCGTAAGACAGTCCGGACATCCCAGGAATTAACCTAGTGAATCTACGCTGCACCTCCTCCACAGCCAGGATGTGCTTCCTTAACCCTGGAGAACAAAACTGCACACAACACTCCAGCTGTGGTCTCACCAGGACCCTGTACGAATGCAAAAGGATTTCCTTGCTCTTGTACTCAATTCCCTTTGTAATAAAGGCCAACATTCCATTAGGCTTCTTCACTGCCTGCTGCACTTGCTCATTCACCTTCAGAGACTGACGAACAAGTACTCCTAGATCTCTTTGTATTTCTCCCTTACCTAACTCCACACCGTTCAGATAATAATCTGCCTTCCTGTTCTTGCTCCCAAAGTGAATAACCTCACACTTATTCACATTAAATGCCATCTGCCAAGTTTCTGCCCACTCACCCAGCCTATCCAAGTCACCTTGAATTCTCCCAACATCCTCATCACATGTCACACTGCCACCCAGCTTAGTATCATCAGCAAACTTGCTGATGTTATTCACAATGCCTTCCTCTAAATCATTGACGTAAATCGTAAACAGCTGTGGTCCCAATACTGAGCCCTGTGGGCACCCCACTAGTCACCACCTGCCATTCCAAGAAACACCCATTCACTGCTACCCTTTGCTTTCTATCTGCCAACCAGTTTTCTATCCATGTCAATATCCTCCCCACAATGCCATGAGCTATGATTTTACCCACCAATCTCCTATGTGGTACCTTATCAAATGCCTTCTGAAAGTCAAGGTACACCACATCCACTGGATCTCCCGCATCTATCTTCCTGGTTACATCCTCGAAAAACTCCAATAGATTAGTCAAGCATGATTTGCCCTTGGTAAATCCATGCTGGCTCCGCCCAATCCTATCACTGCTATCAAGATATGCCGCTATTTCATCTTTAATAATGGACTCTAGCATCTTCCCCACTACTGATGTTAGGCTAACAGGGCAATAGTTCTCTGTTTTCTCCCTCCCTCCTTTCCTAAAAAGTGGGATAACATTAGCCATTCGCCAATCCTCAGGAACTGATCCTGAATCTAAGGAACATTGGAAAATGATCACCAATGCATCCGCAATTTCCAGAGCCACCTCCTTTAGTACCCTAGGATGCAGATCATCTGGACCTGGGGATTTGTTAGTCTTCAGTCCCATCAGTCTACTCATCACCATTTCCTTCCTAATGTCAATCTGTTTCAGTTCCTCTGTTACCCTATGTCCTTGGCCCATCCATACATCTGGGAGATTGCTTGTGTCTTCCCTAGTGAAGACAGATCCAAAGTACTTATTTTCTTTCTTTTTAATTCATAAATAATTCAAAACATTATTGGATATCAAGTGATGAGGTAAGTCACTGTATTTTATTGCAAAGCAATAAAATTCTCAAAAATTGCTCTGTGATGTTTTCACAGAAGTGTAATGAAGCTGTTTTTTTAAAGTGGTGGAAAGAAAAAAAATGTTAAATGATTTCTATCAACAAGTGAGAGTGAACCACAATGACCTCTGCAAAATATAATCTTGCCCTTTTAGGGTTACTAATCTTGCCAGTGCCATTATGGCCCAAGCAGATGCAATGTGACTCTTTGGAGAAAGGAAGAAAACTTAATGCCCCAGACCTTCTGACAAATGTTAGTAATTCTGTGTAGAACTGTGCAATTTCTTCATGCATATGTCAGATATGTCTGGTCTCTCTTACAAGCTGGTGCACACACAAAATATCAAGGAGTTTGTCAGGTGTTTTGTCAGTTACACTCTGCTATTGGACCCCTTATGAAATCCACAGAAATGTGTTAACTTGCTTCATCTGGAGAACTGGGGCTTGCTTTTAACTTTGGAAATGCTTTTGTTGAGGAATTTCAGCTAAAGGTGAGTGTGATCTTAGTGGACAGGTAAATGGGTATCTCACCACAGCCTGGGCTGGTATAGCTAATGTGGTGCCTGCAGATCACCATTTTAAAGTAGACACCTTACTAAAGAGCATGTTGCAAGTGGATTCTCAAAGCCTTGAAAATTGACCCTTGAGTTCAGGTTACTTAAATTGATTTTTTGATTGGTTGTTATTACTGGATTAATAGTTTCACTGTGATTCCACCTGTCTATGGAAGGACCTCAATCAATTTCAGTTAAATCCTGCAAACATTAAAGATGCTGAGATATTTACATTTTTTCTTAGTAAGTAACCAAGTCCAGTACAGGTTAAAGTGCACGCCAATGTATTAGACAAGTCTCAGTAATAATATCCTAGCCAGGAAATAGAAAATGCTTTGAGAGGCTGGTCAAGGACTACATCTGCAGCATGCTACCACCCACACTGGACCCCCAACAATTCGCCTACCGACACAACCGATCGACAGACGACGTAATAGCCACAGCTCTACACACCGTCCTTACACATCTGGGGAAGAGAGATGCTTATGTGAGAATGCTGTTCTTGGACTGCAGTTCAGCATTCAACACCATAATTCCCTCCAGGCTCGACAAGAAGCTCAGAGACCTCGGCCTTCACCCTGCCTTGTGCAGCTGGATCCTGGACTTCCTGTCAGGTCATGAGCAGGTGGTAAGAGTGGGCTCCCTCACCTCTGTCCCTCTGACCTTCAACATAGGAGCCCCCCGGGGCTGTGTTCTAAGCCCCCTCCTTTACTCTCTGTATACCCATGACTGTATCGCCACCTACAGCTCCAATCTGCTAAATAAATTTGCTGACGACACTACATTGATTGGCCTTATCTCAAATAATAACGAGGGAGCCTACAGAGAGGAAGTCATCACCCTGACACAGTGGTGTCAAGAAAACAACCTCTCCCTCAACGTCACAAAAACAAAGGAGCTGGTTGTGGACTACAGGAGGAATGGAGACAGGCTTGCCCCTATTGACATCAATGGATCTGGAGTTGGGAGGGTGAACAGCTTTAAGTCCTCGGCATCCAAATCACCGAGGAGCTCACGTGGTCCGTACTTACCGGCGGTGTGGTGAAAAAGGCATCTCTTTCACCTCAGATGGTTGAAAAAGTTTGGTATGACCCCCCCAAATTCTAAGAACTTACTAGAGGGGCACAATTGAGTGCCATGGTCTGGTCCGTGAAGTCCGCGTTCCAGTTCACGGTCCAGTCTGTGGACTCTGGACTCCAGGCCTTCCGGCTGTCCCTTGTTTCAGCTAGGCTTAATCATAAGCACCTGATGCTCATCTTGGGGCTTCGAATATAAGTGGCCCTGGGTTCAAGTATGGTTGCTGGTTTGTCTTGTCAGTATCCTGTCCTTGCCTCCGTGGGATAAGTCTTTGCTGTTACCCTGCGGTTGGATCTGTCCCTTCCTGGCCTTGCCTCTGTTGGGTAAGCCAGGCTGTCTTTGCCATTACCCTGAGGCTGGACTGTTCCCTTCCCTTCCCTGTCCTTCTGGAGCCTTGCCTGCAACCTGTGTCTGTGTCTGGAGCCTTGCCTGCAACCTGTGTCTGGAGTGAGACCAGAGTCTTGCTGTGTCTAGATAAGGAACTGTCTGTTGTTAAGTTGGAACTGTCTCTGTGTCCACGCCTTTGCTAGATAGGTCTGGCCATTTGCTGCTAGCTAGTGTTGAGAACCATCTCGTTGTGTTCAGCATTCTGTGTATGAGTCCCAGCCCTACGTCCTGTTCCCAAGGAGGGGTCCTGGCTCAGTGTTCCATGTTCCTGTCTCTCAAGTCCAAGGCTCTGTGTTCCTGTGCTCTAGACCAAGGTTCTGTGTTCCTGTCCTCCCCAAGACCAAGTCAAGGCTTCCAGCATTGTGTTCTGAGGTTCCTGTTTCCCAAGACCACCTCATGTCTTCACCTAGTTCCAGAGTCCAAGCCTGAGTCAAGACCCAGGTTCTGGGTTTTGTCCAGTCTCTGGCTCGGAGTCTGAACCCAAGCCTCTTCACGTCCTCGCCGCGAGGAGCCCAGGCCCTGCCTCGTCCTGTACCCGAGCCGTGAGGAGCCCAGGCCCCGCCTCGTCCTGTACCCGAGCCGCGAGGAGCCCAAGCCATGTCCAGTCCTGGAGCCGCATCATGTCCTCGCCTAGTTTTGGGGTCCGAGCCCGAGTCAAGACCCATGTTCTGGGTCCTTGTCCAGTCTCTGGCTCGGAGTCCAAGCCCAGGCTCCTAGTTCCCAGTCCCTAGTCCTGGTCCCGCTTGCCTAGCATATCCTAGCCCAAGTCTGTGTTCTTGTCCCAGCTCCTAGTCTGCATCCAGTCATGTCCCTAACTCTAGTCTCTAGTCGTCCTGTTCCTAGTACTTCAGTGTGTGTGTGTGTCTTGCATTTGGGTCTGCCCCCATTGTGCCTCCTTATGACATTGAGAGCATCCTGACTGGCTGCATCACTGCCTGGTATGGGAACTGTACTTCCTTCAATTGCAAGACTCTGCAGAGAGTGGTGTGGACAGCCCAGCGCATTTGTAGATATGAATTTCCCACTATTCAGGACATTTACAAAGATAGGTGTGTAAAAAGGCCCTGAAGGATCATTGGAGACCCAAGACACCCCAACCACAAACTGTTCCAGCTGCTACCATCTGGGAAACGGTACTGCAGCATAAAAGCCAGGACCAACAGGCTCCAGGACAGCTTCTTCCACCAGACCATCAGACTGATTAATTCATACTGACACAACTGTATTTCTATGTTGTATTGACTAGCCTGTGGAAACATAATATTTATTATAAATTACTATAATTGCACATTGCACATTTTGACACAGATGTAACGTAAAGATTTTTACTCCTCATGTATATGAAGGATGTAAGTGATAAAGATAATTCAATTCAATATTTGCACGGGCGCCTCTCTGTGCACTCACTCTCCCATCCTCCACACCAGATAACACACTTTCTTGGATTCACATTCAAATATCCCAAACAATTTCTTCAGTTCTTTGGGAACATTCTTTCCTCTCCAGTGATGCCACAAATCAAGCAGTGGACCGCAGTTATCTGTTCAAGTGGAAAAAACATGTATGGAAAAAACATGTATCTCATTGTGTCGTCATGAT
Organism: Mobula birostris; assembly: GCF_030028105.1. Lineage (NCBI taxonomy): Eukaryota > Metazoa > Chordata > Chondrichthyes > Myliobatiformes > Myliobatidae > Mobula > Mobula birostris. Next base: position 30,407,613 of record NC_092402.1, read on the forward strand.
TCTTATCTACGTATGGTGATCAATGATATAGAAAATGTTGTTCTTACAGATTCACATAAACTCATCTTTAGCAGAAATGCAGAATAGCGTGAATAAAATCCTGCCGTGTCACCACAGCAGGCAAGTTGTATCTAAGTAACTTACAAATAAGTGGAAAAAGATGAGAATGTTTTTAAGCATATGATAAATTGGAGCATTGATGATTGATTTGTAAAACTCTTTTTAAAGGTCTGAATTTTAGACTGCAAATGTCCCTATGTGAATTCAGGCAATGTCATATCTGTTTGTTGCATTGGTTTGAACAAGGGTATAAGATACTGGCTGTGTTACTTGTCTATGCACTATGATTCTACTCTTGCAGGTTCCTGCATGGATTTTGGGTGAGTACAATTTTTGACTCATTTTACACTGGAGATGACGTTTCCACATGAAACTGCTCGTCTGAGGAAATTAATGCTTTCCAGTAACAGAATGGGGAAGAAAAATTTGTAGATGAAAAGGAAAAAAATACAGCAACTGTTTGTTACAATTTCATGTGCTGATGCTTATTTCTTATATTTGTGCTAATTAGATAAATATTTGAAAGTAAAACATCTGCAAGCCTGCAGTGAATGAGCAGGGGGAGGGGACTGGTTACATTGCTCTGCTAAAAACTAACTCAGACTCAATGGCTGAATGGCTTTCATTCTGTACTGTAATAACTTCGTTTCTCTGTACTTTGCCCTGATTTACTGAGGAGTCCATCCTCAATTCTCAACCTAACTATTCATAAATTGTACTATGAAATGCACGATTTTGCGTAAATACATGATTTTCCTTATTGACCAAGGGCATGCCTTCCACTCTTTTGATTAAAGTTAAAGAAAATGGAGAACCAAAATCAAGGAAAATTGGTAAAAACAAATCAAATGTTTGCTGTTTACTCGATTCAAATTTAAAGATTACCTCAAAAATTTAATTTGATTATGAGTGCGAGGGCAGTCTGTAATTTGCCTGGACTTCCTTTATCTTCTGTGTACACGTGTACAGCACCAAGATCTATGTTTTGACCCTTTACAGGATATGCAAATCTAGTGCAATCTGCTTTCAAATCTCCATCTGCAAAATAAACACAGTGGAAGCCAGTTATACACATTTTCCACACAAAGGGAGCAATCACAATTAATAGGTGGTGTGGATGTGGCTTCATATTGGTTTTGACCAAGCCTCTTTTCAGTTCCTACCCAGCTCAGCTGCAGCAAACCCAAGGGCATAACTGCAAATGCTATATAATTAGTACATGAGAAATGTGGCTTTTGCAGCATATGTGAGCAGCTGCCGTTTTAAACATTTCTTGACCGGCCCAGTTCTGAGAGAGAAAATGAGGAAGGATTTGCTACCACACCATATGACTTTCCCAGCTGAACAGGCCTTGTTTCAAATGATTCCAGAAGATATTCAAAATGTTCTTAGACGGAACGACCTAATCTCACTTTATCCTTTGCATGTGGGGAGCTTTTGTCCTTTTACAATGAACTAATTTCAGGGACTAGTTGCAAGATCAGCTTCTGGAAGGCCAGTAGACAGGCCAAACTAAGGTCAAAAGCATTCTACTGAGCTGCTCATAAGTTACTCAAAACGCAATGCAACCAGACAAAGATTTCTCAGTCTGTGCAATGCTTCAGGTAGGAAAAAAACTCTGCAAATGATGGAAATCTGAAATAATAACAGAAAATGTGGAAGTACAAACTAGGCCTGTCAGAGTAAGAGCAAGCTAATAAGATAAGATTACATCTGTTATGTATTCTATGCAATACATTAACCGTTTACCTAGTTGGAATGTGCAAGGCATTTCAATCTAAACAATAAGTAATAATTTTGATAATGTTAACTAGTGCAGAGAAACCACTGTAGGCCTTGTACTATAGGTTAAAATCAATTTTAGTTATTGCGGGATTAAATTTTCATGGAGTTCCAATGAATTTAAAATCAAAGATCTGTGAAAACTGTGGGGTAATGACATAAATTTCACATAACATATGTAGCTTTGCTTTCCTGTCATTAGAGTCTTGATGCAACATTCTGTGTTTCAGAATGTATTCAGCTGACCTTCCCTTCAACTAAATATTTTCAAATCAATGAATACTAGAACAAACAGATATTTCTGTCAACTCTGTTGCTACAACAATAAATCTTTAAGCGGAATACAGTATTCTAAAATTTGACACCAAGTCATAAATGGACACTTTGGGATAGGGTACAAAATGCTCAGTTGAAGCACTAAATGGGGAGAGTATTAAAGGAAGTTTGAGGGCTAAGGTGTGGAGAGATAAAAGATTTCTAAAGTTTAGGGTATAGACAATTAAAGGCATAGCACCTATAATGGAGCAAAGAGGATTAAAAGGACTGATTTGGGAAGTGCAGAGATTTCAGTGGGTTGTGGGGGTGGAGAAGGTTGCAGGCAAGGAATGAAGATATAAGATCAAGGCATTGATGATTCGGAGATATTGTAAGAGTGATTGTGATTTTGGTGCTGGGAACTAAGATAGGAGATGCACATTTTAAATGAAAATGTTTTCAGAGAGTGGGATGTCAGCCAGGACGGCATAGTAACAAAGGCTTGAATGAGTATTGGTAAAGGTCAGACTGTAGCAAAAATTGACCATCTAGCAAATTTTGGTAAAGGAGAAAACACAAGGTTGACTTAGATTCAGATAAAATGCCAAGACTGAGTATTGCATAGAGTTTATGGTCAGGGAGCAGAGGTTGTGGAGAGATCTGCAAACAACAAACTTCTCGGTCATTGATCTTAGAATACTGTACTTGATAGCGGACAGGATGACAAAGTGGAAGCTGAGAAATAAAGCTGAATGTCATCAATGTCCATGTGGAACTTGATGTGTGTTTTCTGATTATGTTAATGTGTTGTAGTACACAAAGGAGAGAAACGACCAAGATTAAATCTTGAATAGGTACTGTTCCTCATCCTCTGAGATGGTTTGCGGGGTTTTTTTTCAGAAATTCTATTATTTGCAACAAACTACAATCAGTAGTTATGTGAAACAAACCCCATTCAGCAGAGGCACTCTCATAGCCCCCAACCTTTGTTTCACTAATGACTGGGTTTCATTCTCCATGATCTCAAAAGTAGTGTCTGTTCTTGGCTTAAATAAAAGATGAGGAGACGCAATGAGTCGTTACTCAAAAGATCTTGATATTAGATGGTGTTTTGTTGGTCTTGATTCTCCAGACTACAAAGGCTTAATATGTGTTCAGAATGAAAAGTGCAAATGCTGAAAATAGTCATTTATGGATAAAATCACACACCAGTTTTATAAGTGTGTGAAAGGGAGGTTGATGGTCAGGTGGAAATAGTTCTGAATTAAATTTCAGTTTAAAACTCATACTGCGCCAAATGCAATAAGTGTATTTTCAAAAAAAATTTATACTTAATTAATAACACATTAAGAAACTCAAATATTTATGAAGCAGTTATGATTGTTTACAGTTTACTGAAATAATTCTAATTGTTTCTGCTGTGAGTGACATAACAACTTCTCAATAAGATGGTTAATTATTGATCACAATGCCTCTATATAATTAATCCATTATTTAAACAGTACTGTTGATTATAAATTCATTACATTTTCTGCAAGAATTGGCAGTTTTACAGATTTATTATGTTTGCTTCACTGTAATGAGAAATTAATTATATAAATCCAGAATCTGATCCTGACTTGGATTCAGAGGGAGGGAGTGTCAGTAACCCTGAAGTTACAGGTGGCATTGGTTGTGGGTGGCATAGGGTTCAATACCAAACCAAATTCAGGTGTGCTCTGGGGAAGCTTTAAGCCTTCTGGCCATTGTGTTAAACTGATGTTGAACTTCTCTAATGACAGAGCAGTCAGTGGGCTTTGAATGTAATAAAACCTTGTAAGCTGTTTTCTTGAGTTTTTAACAACAGAAGGAAGTGACATGTGGGAGGTGGCCAAAGGCATGTTCCAGAAAACATAGGGCTTCCAGAAGACTTTTCAGTGGACAGGTTAATTAAAATGTTTTCTATTAATAGTGAAATTCGGAGAATGTCATTGAATAGAGGCCATAAGCAGAAGAAGGCACCTTGCATTCTGGAAGGCAACAGGCTGCAGAGTCTGAGAGTCTGAGCTCTTTTGGAGTATGTAAATGTGGCTGAGAATGTTGTATTGAGCAGGGAATAGGCAATAAAATCAACAAAGACAGTTGCGATATGATAAAAATTAGTTTCAATCAGCTATTTCATTCAATAAAATGGTTAATGTACTAACTCAGTGCTTGTTCAAAACACTAATTAAAACATTTTAATCAGATAGGTCCTGGCTTGCTGAGCACCTCAATATACATTACAAATTGAGAATGTACACTTCTTTAGTTGATAACAACATTTAGAAATGTCTTACAGCCAATCTCATTTCTGACTTGAGACTTCTTTTGATAACCTAATGTTAACAGAACCCTTTTAAAAGGATCTTATAATAGAGGGAAATTTTAAGTTTCCTGAATTTCTTTTCAGGACTGGTAAGAATCGATCACCATTCTATCTTGTCCTCCCCTATTCTCTTCACTTGAGAATTTTGATGGTTCATTGAACATCTCTTACTTTTTTAGGCAGAACAAGTAGTTTTCTCTTATTGTTGATTGTCGTATTGTGATATCATTTCCTGCAAATAATTCTGGATAATTGTTCTTGCAGTCTCAGTTCCTGCTTCCAATGCTGCCTCCTCCCATTGGAGTGATTTTAAAATATTTTTAGAGAAAGATGGTACATTTTAAATTTATAAACATTATCTGAGTCCTTGTTTCTTTTCCATTTAAATAAAAAAAATTCTGATGATGATCCATCACAGAAATAGTGGATTTATTTGTAGAATGACATGGAAAAGCACAAAACATTAAAGCAGATGGAAAGGAAAGGTGAGAGCTTGCTGTCATATACAGCAGGGTGCAATGAAATTCCTTGCTTGCATGAAGCTCACAGAGTAAACATGGTAATAATAATTTGAGCAACAGGTGCAATGATGGACACAAGAAAGTAGACGAGTCCAAAGACTGCGCTACATTGATGCCTGCATTGTTGCTCCTTCGTGCATCCACGCTCATCAATTTCATCGACTTTGACTCCAACTTCCCTTCTCCCCAACCTCTTATTCAGATTTCTTCCCCCTTCGTTTCCAGTCCTGATGGTGTGTCTTGGCCCGAAACGTCAACTGTTTATTCATTTCCATAGATACTGCCTGCCCTGTTGAGTTCCTCCTGCATTTTGTGTGTGTTGCTCTGGATTTCTAGCATCTACAGAATTTCTTGTGTTTAGGGTTCAAACACTGCTGTGCAACCTGAAGTAGTGCAAAAAGAAAAGCTAAAGTGACATTAAAGTAATAACCAAGGAAGGTAGAACTAAGAATCTAGGAATGTGTCAGCACCACTGAGAAGGAAGTGTGAAAGAGGTGATTGGTTCACAGGTCTGACAACAATGGGGAAGAAGCTGTTCTTAAATGTGGCTATAATGTGTGATAGTGTTGGGTTTGCTGGCTGCAAAGTTCTAAACTCAAACAAAGACTTTAAGCCCTATCAGATATAAATAGTCAGGAGTGCTCCCACTGAAGGGACTTAATACTGTAATTACCCAATCTTCAAAGACTAGTTCACTTCCATGTGTATTGTCCTTGGCGAGATTAGCTGCCAATACCCATGATTCAAGCAGGTGGGTGGCAGGTATCCTTGACAATACTACTAAAGTTCTAGGAGCAGCACACCATGAAGATGGATTGAATGGAGCCTATGATACACTGGGCTGTGCAAACCACTCTCTGCAGGTTTTGAACATTGATCATCGACTTCTCTAACTTCTGCTAATGCCCCACCTCCCCCTCGTACCCCACCCGTTATTTATTTATATACACACATTCTTTCTCTCTCTCTCTCTCTCTCTCTCACCCTTTTCTCCCCCTGTCCCTCTGACTATACGCCTTGCCCATCCTCTGGGTTTCCCCCCCTCCCCCTTTTCCTTCTCCCTGGGCCTCCTGTCCCATGATCCTCTCATATCCCCTTTGTCAATCACCTGTCCAGCTCTTGGCTCCATCCCTCCTCCTCCTGTCTTCTCCTATCATTTTGGATCTCCCCCTCCCCCTCCAACTTTCAAATCTCTTACTAACTCTTCCTTCAGTTAGTCCTGACGAAGGGTCTCGGCCCGAAACATCGACTGTACCTCTTCCTAGAGATTCTGCCTGGCCTGCTGCGTTCACCAGCAACTTTGATGTGTGTTGCTTGAATTTCCAGCATCTGCAGATTTCCTCGTGTTTACCTCTGTAGGTTTTGTTAGTCCAGAACCAATGTTACATAATAAAAATACATATTTCACTATCATTTTACTATCTTCAACATATGTAACTTTAAAAAATGTACTGACACCTTGTGATGAGAGGCCTAGGCGAGGATGGTAAGAACCTAAGTGCTAGAGTATCTGAGACTAGAATCGAGACATGATTTCGAGACTGAGACAAGAACAAGGTCCTTAACTAGATAATAGACGAGAACCTGACAAGACTAGATGGGAACCCAAAAGAAACAGAAATCCTAAGTGCAGTCGCAGACTGAACCAAAGTTGAGCTGATAATTAATATCGAACCAGAGTTCAGGTGCTCTTTAAATATTCAAATCTTGGTGCCAATTAGCAGAGCGAGCCAGAATCTTTAAAGGGATTATGCCAGTTTGTCATAATTCAGCGAATCAGAGCATCTAAAGCACTGGTGAGGCCTCACTCAGAGTGTTGTGAGCAGGTTTGGGGCCCTTATCTTAGAAAGGATGTGCTGGAATTGGAGAGGGTTCAAGAGAGGTTCACAAAGATGATTCCAGGATTGAATGGCTTGTCATATGAAGAGCATTTTATGGCTCTGGGCCTGTACTCACTAGAATTCAGAAGAATGAGGGGTGACCTCATTGAAACCTATCGAATGGTGAAAGAGTGGACATAGAGAGGATATTTTCTATGGTAGGATAGTCCAAGACCAGAGGACACAGCCTCAGAGTACAGGGGCATCCTTTTAGAATGGAGGTGAGGAGGAATTTCTTTAGCCAGAGAGTGGTGAATCTGTGGAATTCTTTACCACAGGCAGCTGTGGACGGGAAGTCTTTATGTATATTTAAGGCAGAGGTTGATAGATTTTTGGCTGGTCAGGGTATGAAGGGATACGGGGAGAAGGCAGGAGACTGGGGTTGAGTCGAAAATTGGATCAGCCATGATGAAATGGTGGAACAGACTCGATGGGCCAAATGGCCTACTTCTGCTCCTATGTCTTATGGTCTAAAGCCTGGAGGCTGGCACGATCGGGTGCGTTCTGTAACACATCTGATATAACTCTCAATTTCTAGAAACAAACCATTTGGCCCAAGCATATGATGTTGGCATTTACCTTCCTCCCTAGCCTTCACCTGTCTTTCCTCTTCAAGACCTATCAGCATGATTTTTCTATTTTCCCTTGGCTGTCTATCCAGCCTCCTCCTTAATGTATTTCTACAATCACAGACAACTCATCATAATGACATCTTAGATTTGAATCAGGCTGACACCTCAACAATCCAAAGAAATATTTGCATTAAAATGACTGAAGGATGCAAAAGTGGAGCTTAATCAATCTGTTCTGCTCAGTTGGGGAGCATGTAAATTTTCCTTTGTGCCATAGAGTCATAAAATGATAACAGCACAAAAACAGGCCCTTTGTTCATCGAGTCCGCACCAATCAGCAACCACCCATATTACATTAATCCTACAATAATCCTTTTTTAAAAAAATTTTCCCCGCATTCGCTTCTTTCCTCCCTTCCCTCAGGATTCTACTACTCTACTACATAAGGGGCAATTTATAGTGACAAACTAACCTATCAACTTGCATTTCTTTGGGGAGTGGGAGGAAACCTGCACAGTCGCAGAGAGAACATGCAAACTCCACACCGGCAGCATCTGAGATCGAGAGAACTCGGGTCTCTGGCGCTGTGAGGCAGCAGCACTAATAGCTGTGCCACCATGCAACTCGTGCTTGCATTTCTTTAAGACTCATCCAGTGCCGCAAGCTCTCCACTAACTCGAATGAAGTTTCAGGTAGTCGGGCTCAAGGACCGCTTTTATTCCACTGTTATCTGACTCCTGAACGATAAGATGGATTCTTGACCTCACAACCTTCCTCATTATTATCTTGCACTTCAGTGTTTATCTGCACTGCACCTTCTCTGTAGGTTTTACACTTGTTCTACCTGAATGCACTGTGTAATGATTTGATCTGTATGAACTGTGTGCAAGACAAGCTTTTCACTATATCTTGGTATATGTGAAAATAATAAAATAATAACAATATAGTACCCATACCAGTGTTTTTAGTTCTTGCTTGTTGTGAATTATGCAGTCTCCCACTGCATCTGTAACAGGAGTTATGGTCTGATGTACGTATTTCACACTAACAACAACTTCCTTTTAGTGAGTTGACAGTGTCGTCAACAGCTGTAAATGAGCTTCCTCAGCATCATGTACTGAAGCAATATTTTATAAAAGAACTAACTCAGTAAAGTAAAGCACTGTGAGGTACCTGGTGAAGGGACTCAGACCAAAACGCCAACTGTTTATTCATTTCCATAGACGCTGCCTGACCTGCTGAGTTCTTCCAGCATTTGTGTGTGTTGCTCTGAATTTCCAGTATCAGCAGAATCTCCTGTGTTTATTATCTCCAGCACATCTCTCACTAGATTTTCTTGCCAGTGAATTGTTTGAAAAAAGCTGGAACTTCACTCAGAGCACAAGTAAATATTTACAATCTAATAGCAAGTAACAGAGTAAAAATATACAACCATGACTGGCCTCCTTCCCATTAAGTAGACAAGATACAGAAAGAAGCAAATTATTTCAATGTACACATTTTATTGATCTTGCAAATAAACATGCCATTAATTCAAATTTTAAAGGCATGCTGGATTGGCACCAAATCTAGATATACTGTAAGTCAGACTCTCTTTTAATGATATAACCCTTCACGTGCCACACATCCCTCTGAGGAAAATCTGACCTGATTAGGACAAAAAAAAATATTTCATTATCAACATTAAGATTAATGTTGCATTGGTGTAAATGTGTGGTGAGCACAGACTCAATGAGTTGGCTCTTCTCTATCGCTACATGACTCTATTCTTGAAAGTCCTGCAATTTACTTGCCCCTGTTTTTATTGGCCAATACACTTAAAAAAAAACTGATACAACGTTACAATGTGGGCAATGTACAGTTTTTTTTTGCAGATTTGAGATTGATAAGTGGAGAAGGATATAATTCTCTCCTACCCCAGGCTGAAGAGCACAAGGGTCCTGGCAAATCATTGAAGAAAGAGTAAAGAAAAACACAACATTTGTTCTGGCTTCAATTAATTGAATGCATTCTACAGGAACAAGGCACCATAGAAAATAACTAAGATGCAGTTAGCTTGAGGGAGAAATAAATAAAAGGATATGTTGCTACAGATAGAAGTTTCTAGGAGGGGGCTCATGCAAAATGTAAACATTTACAGGACTTGTTGACTTGAAAGGCCTGTTTACTGTAAATATTTCATAATTCCTCCACCTCCTAACTTATTGATGCTTTTCCTTGGTTATATGTATTAACATAGCACACAGTCCAGTCACTAATTAGCAGCTTAAGTTTAAGATCATCTCCAGAAGAATGGCTAGAGGAGGTTTTACACAGAGGAATGTTGGGTGTTGGAATGAACTGCCAGAAAACAAAAATAAAGGCAGAATTTATTAACAATTAAAAAGAGGCATAAGTAAATTATTGAGGGGAAAAATGAGAGATCTTTAAGCAAAAAAGGATTCAAAGAACTGTGCTGACCTTGTGGTATAAATATGCTTGTTTAAGCATGAATTGAAATTGCTAGACAATCATCTTTAGTATGCTCTTTGTTCAACTTAGAAATCCAAGTGGTAAGCCTAGTGTCAAGTAATGTATTGCTTATAAGCTTTTGTTCACAGAAACACACTGCAGAATTCCTTCTGCAGCCAGCTTTATGCACCCACTCTCATACAAACAGACACAATTCAGACCCTGATTGATGTACACCACAGAATGTAACAGACTTTATTTGATATAAATCCCATGGATACATTAGCCCTTTTGCCCAACAGTGCTTTCTAAAGATGGTAGCCAGCCCAAGGCTCTATTTGGACATTGACTATATTATGGATCCTCAGTACTGGTCAATAACAGCAGCTAAATAGCAAGACAGTTTTGCATCTGGAAGATGAGAAAATGTTGAAGTTCCATGGAAGAAACAGTCTCTGAGAGATTAGATGGGTGGTAGGTTGATGGGTCGGCGGATTTACACCAGGGTATTGGACAGGCCTTCTGGAGATACGGGGTACTGAGAGGTACATTTAATACTGGAGTGGGAACAAGATCTAAGTAAGTTAGCTTTATTTGTAGGTCTTCTCTCTGATTACCATTGATATACTAAAATCAGGCATCCTGGGTCTACTCAACGACAGGTTACCCCAGACAATGTGGTCCAATATCTCTCAATGCACAGGAAATGACACCATCTAGTACAGCCCAGATCTGGAAATACCCAATCACGTTTTCTGACCCAGAACTGAACATTTTGATGGTTTACTAATGGAAAATCAATTTTCAGTTGCATAACACTGAAAAACAATAAAGCACAACTGAATTTCTAGACTTTTTTTATTGTTCAGTTCTGAAACATTGAAGCTCAACTCCTTTGTTAAAAATTCCATGGTCCTACCATTAACATGCTGTGATCTTCTTAAAGGGGAGTGGTACTCAAGTGATAGCACCTGCAATACAATGAACACAAGTGGGAACTATAAGATCTGTTCGTGCCTTGGACAACATTCCTTCCTCAACCAACATGACCAAACGATGATTTTTCATTCATTCATCATTCAGTCCATTGCTGCATTTAGGGTTTTGTTGTTTATATATTGGTTGCAATGTATGTTTCAAGCAATATCAATGCACTTTCAACAAGTAAACTTGTATGGGATGTTGTACATTTATAAAAGGCATTGTAAAAATATAAGCTCCTATTTTATTCCTTCCTGCTAAACCCTCCCCCCCTTCAGACTCTGCCCACCCCCACCCAGATATTATGAAAACTAGCCTTCCTCCCTGTACTTCTTGCTAAATTGGTGAAGCAGCCTGCTTTATGTCAGTCCCCACCCACCCTGGTCATTCTCCCTTCTCCCATTTCCCATTGGGTAGCAGATACAAAAGCCTGAGAGCACATAGCACCAGGCTCAGGGACAGCTTCTATCCTGTTACAAGACTATGAATACTCTTGACTTCACAATCTACCTTGTAATGATTGTGCACCTTACTGTCTGCCTGCACTGTGACTGTAGCACTTTATTTTTCACCTTGTTATTGCTCACCGCAGTGTTATAATTTTTTTAAATATAGAGATACAGCATGGAATAGGCCCTTCCGCCCCTTTGAGCCGCGCCACTTAGCAATCCCCTGATTTAATCCTCACCTAATCATGGGACAATTTACAATGACCAATTAACCTACTGACCGGTACATCTTTGGACTGTACCCAAGTACCTAGAGGAAACCCACATGGACACGGGGAGAATGTACAAACTCGTACAGGCAGCGGTGGGACTTGAACCTGGGTCGCTGGAATTGTAAAGTGTTGCACTACGCTACCATGCCATCCCACAGTATGAATGGTATGCAAGACAATATTTTCACTGTACCTTAATACATGTGACAGTGACAATAATAAACCAATTTACCAATTTGACCAGACCAAGTGTCCATATAATGAAATCTCTGGGAATGCCTCCAAATCGGATTGGCAATCCTTAAACAACAGTAATAAGTTGTAGAACTATGACTGTAGCAGGTAGGAACATTCTTGGAAAGAGCAGAAAATTCTCATGCTATGGCAACTTTTCTCTGGGACTCCAGAGCTGTAGAATAATTTTCAGAGGACTTTGAAGATCCTGTGCTGATCTGAACTGAGTGCTCTTCTAGGATGCATGATGTGAGCTCCAAGTTACTATGAGTTTTTCCAAAACCATGAAAGCAAATTAACTTTTAGCTACAATGTGTGAACAAAGTAATTTTAAAACAGCCGCAAGGAACCAAATCCTTGACAACTGGAAACTTGGGAGATGTAATACCAACTTTATTCCAAGGGAAAATCAAAAAAGATGCCAGTACTGGAAATCTGAAATAAAAGCAGAAGATGTTGGAAACACTCAGCAAGCAGCAAGATCTGTGGAAAGAGAAACAAGGTTAATGTTTCAGGTTAGACAGCCTTCATTAGATCTGCCATAGCAATCAGTTCCATTGAAGGATCTTGGGTATGAAACATTAACCCTGTTTCTCTTTCCATAGAGCTGTCCAAACTGCTGGGTGTTTCCAATTTTATTCCAATGTCTTAATGGGGCAATTTGATGATTTTTTTGCAAATACTATTTTCAAAAGTAAAGTTTGAGAGGTTAAAAGAATGCTGTGAGAATTGCATCCAGATCAACAGACTTTAAACTCAGAATGGCAGATGGCAAACCACTTGTGAAATGGATTGCAGCTGGTTTGAAACTCCCCAGTAAACATGTCTCTTTGTGCCTCTTACTGATTGCCCAGGTGGATCTCCTTGTAAACCCACAGCAAGTTTTAAAGTCCAATTTTAGTCATTGAAGCATTAAAGTTTTACATAAAGTGTGCACCAGGCAGTGAAACAAAAGACAATAGTGTTTTAAATAACCGTGATGGGTGGTGATGAGTTACTGTACCTATTACCATCTGTGACTGGGGCTCCTGCTAATAGAATTTAAGATATTTACACTTTATTTTTGTCTAGTTTATTAGAGATTCTAGGAATGAGAATTTGTTGTTTATGTTTGATTCCAGAGATGGAGATGTAGATGTAATTATAGATACCTGGCATAAAATGAGGTAATCATGAAAAGGCTGGAAAAAAAAACTGGTCAATTGGCACATATGTATTGTATAATTAATGTCTTAGTTTTGTGTGAGATATTGTGCAATACTCATTCAAGCTTCGACAATCTGAAATAATTGTAGTCATCTGAAGATTGCTGGTTTCGTGAAAACTGTTTCTATTACCATGCAACATTGCATCAAAAGCCGTTGTTTGCAGGAAAGAGAACTCTTTGTGGCAATGACACCTTCCTTTATCCAAGTGCTGCTATTAGATGTCTTCAGCTGTATTGTTGTTTAAATCCTTCTCCAGAGCCCTGAACAGAAACATCAAGGCTGAGACTCTGGTGAAGCACTGGGAGAGTGCTATGCTATTGGACATGCTGTCTTTGAGACAAGGGCGAGAGTCAATTGCAGAAAAAGAGATGCCATATTCTTTGGCAAATAGTCCAACCAATCCTTTGTCTGATTACCTGAAGATACTGGAAATATAATATTAAGGAGCTGGGCATGTGCAAAGATTTGGTAGAATAGAAGCAACATGAAGCAGAAAATGAGATTGTGGGAGATGCACTCTCCCTGAATTGTGGAACTTAGTCATCAAATATGAGCATCTCTGAGTGTTACTGTAGTTATCAGTGTGTGTCCTAAATACCAATCAATGAACCTCACGGATCTGCATGGAAAGTCCTCAGAGCCCTGTGGACTTATTTGGATGCTTCCACAGAACGGACTACCATTTGGCAGAATGTCTCACCACCAGAACTTTCAAGCATGCACCAACACCTAGCTTGGCTGGTGGTGGCAAGGGACCTTCCTGTTAGATCCTGCATGCACAGCTAGAGCCACAGTACTAGTGCATATTACTGAAAGATGCCTGGGTGGGGATGACACCCCGATTCATCTACTTCAGGAATGCCCATTTGCTACGAAGATCTAGGAAGAGATCAGGCTTTTCCTTTCAAATCAGGTTCACTCGGCAGCTGCGTAACACAGGACTCCATGTCTGTCAGTAGGAACATAAGGATAGAGATAAATATCAGGTGTGCTGGAAGATGGCCTATCATTGCCCAAAGTATTTGGTTTTCCAATACATAGAGCTATCCATGACTGCTACATTCCATAATTCAGAATGACATGCAGGAAGGTGCACTGAATCTCAGTGAATCAATTAAAAGGCTCTATGGGGAAAGGCAACAATTTACAGGCTCCCCACCAATTCATCATAAGACCATAAGACATAGGAGTAGAATCAAGCTACTCAAACCATCGAATCATCTCTGCCTCTTGATCATGGCTGATTTATTTTTCTTTTCAACTACATTCTCCTGCCTTCTCTCTGTAACCTTCCATGCTGAAGGCAGGGAGTACTGCAAAAGAAAATCCTTGGAATGTTTGCTCAATATTTTATGTAAAGGAAAATTGATGTTGTAATATGAGTGGAATGTTATGACCTGTACTGAGAATGGCAACATGCGTATGAATGAACTGTCTTAGACATTCACGAGAAAATCTGCAGATGCTGGAAATTGAAGCAACACACACAAAATGCTGGTGAACGCAGCAGGCCAGGCAGCATCTATAGGAAGAGGTACAGTCGACGTTTCGGGCCGAGACCCTTTGTCAGGACTAACTGAAAGAAGAGATGGTAAGAGATTTGAGAGGGGGAGGGGGAGATCTGAAATGATAGGAGAAGACAGGGGGGGAGGGATGGAGCCAAGAGCTGGAAAGTTGATTGGCAAAAGGGACACAAGGCTGGAGAAGGGGGAGGATCATGGGACGGGAGGCCAAGGGAGAAAGAAGGGGGGAGGGGAGCCCAGAGAAAGATGGAGAGCAGGCAAGGAGTGATTGTGAGAGGAACAGAGAGAGAAGAAAAAAAGAGCTGGGGGAAATAAAAATAAATAAGGGATGGGGTAAGAAGGGGAGGAGGGGTATTAATGGAAGTTAGATAAATCAATGTTCACGCCATCAGGTTGGAGGCTACCCAGATGGAATATAAGGTGTTGTTCCTCCAACCTGAGTGTGGCTTCATCTTGACAGCAGAGGAGGCCGTGGATAGACATATCAGAATGGGAATGGGACGTGGAATTAAAATGTGTGGCCACTGGGAGATCCTGCTTTCTCTGGTGGACAGAGCGTAGGTGTTCAGCGAAACGGTCTCCCAGTCTTGCACATTTGTAGATTTGATGGATACAGAAATATTTTTAAAATTTGTAGATTTGATGGATACAGAAATATTTTTAAAACTTAAAAAGATACTTATGACTTGCTGCAGGTCTGCCTCTGCCTCCCCACCACGATATGCCATAACCTCACTGCTCCCTATCCCCACTCTCCCACCACCCCACTGTTAACCTCAGCCCCTTTGTGTAGATCGCATCCCTCCCCAGTGCATTAGGGTTAATGTGCAAGGTAGCAGGCAGGAGGGCAATTGCCCCTCTTGTGTTTGTTCTTCTCAGCATCTGAGTTTATTAGCCTCACTGCTAAGTGTCACTTTGATTTGGCCCAGTGCTTTATTCCTTCAGTCCTATTCCACTTTCCCAGATTCACTGAGACTGTCCCACAACACAACATCAGTTTAATGCACCACATCTCAGCCAGATGAAAGTCTTAGCCATTTGAATTTATTTATCTTATTCTTACAATGTGCCCTGAATCAAGAAAAGTATCATTTCAGAAATGAACCTTATAACTGATACTTGCATTGAATTGATTTTATTGTAAAGAGGGATGTATATAAAGACATTTTCATATAAACCGAAGATGTTTCTATAAACCTCATCTAAATATGTACTGTAAGTTAATATTAAAATATAATAACATATTTCTGAGGTAGTCCACATTGATCGAATCTGTCAAATACAAAGCTCCATACATTTTAACCTTAACTTGCATTAACTTGTTTCGGCAGAGTTCTGGGGCAGTCTTGTGATGTTTACTCTTTGATAACCAATTGACTAAGCACTATTAGGTACATAATGAGTGGTTGAATAGATAAGGGTTTAATTGCACAATTAACAGATTAGCATTTGGAAAGATGACTGTTGGGTCCCTTAAAACCCTGCTTTGAACATATGGATTTAAAAAGCCTTGTCATTAAATGAAAATGATCTTTATCTTCAGATGCATAGTCAACACCATCTGTCAAAAGTGTAGTAGATAGGAAAGACAAGAAGAGAAAAATAATATGGATAATTGCAAAATGAACATAAAGATAGCATCAGCTGTTCCTTGTTGTTAAATGCCATTGTCTTTGGAAATGCACAAAGGTATCTTAAACTGGCACCAAAAAGAGTTAGTATCTTGAAATTTAAAATGTGACCTAATACAAGTTAAGTTTTAAAATGTCTGAAGCTATGTATTTGACAGATTCGATATCCATTACAAGAATTTAGTTCATCATTGTTGACTACCTCAGAAATATGTTATTACTGATATTTTAATATTAGCTCTAAGTACATATTTAGGTATGGATAATATTAAAAATGTTTAGGATGTGATGAAAGAAATACATAGGTGAAGACTGTGGCAGTAATGTTGGAATAGGCTCTCAGAGAAGGAAGAAAGGGCTTTATGTGGATAATCATTCCCAAACTTAGCGAGAAGCAGCAATGGAGATGAATGCTACTTTTGCAAGGCAGGAATGACATTGAAGGAAGGGGGTGAATGAAGAACAGCACAGTGCTGGCATTTTCTCAAGTTCCTTGATTAACTATTATTTAGGACATTTTGATGTCAATTAATGGAGTGGAAATCTAGGCTGAAATTCCATGGAGATCTTGCTTTTAGAAGTTGCCACTCCACCATCCTTATGCTGTCTGTAATTGTTGCAGAAGGAAAGCAGGGCTGAGTCCATGCAACAGGACACACGGAGCAGCCTGCAGGTAGGCCATCCCCAGACTTAGCTATCATACAGATAAAATATCATAGTTGTACTCAAAGGCTCCCATTAATGTAGAGCAGTCAGCCATTTCATGAACTCTTGCAATAGAAAAGCAGCAATAGATTAGGTTTAAGTGCAAACATCACATCCTGTCATCTAGGGGAAGCACAAGAGTTTAAAAAAAGCAGTAGGCGTTATGAATAACATTCTAGTAGTACTGAAGCGGTGCAAATATATGTTTTTGGCCACGTTTGCAAGTGGTTTAGAAGAGGTGTCATGAGTGGGAGTTGTTTGAGTTGAAACTCACAGAGAGCAGTCTGTTGATATCAACATAGTTGTGATGTCATGAGGGGAAGTCATAGACATAAGCAGACATAGTAAGCAAACAAGAACCACAGATCCATGTAACCTCTAAGTCAGCTGCCTTCACCATCTTTACTTGGTCAAAAACTCTTCACCTGTTGTATTTATGCCCAACCAGAGTCAGCCTTGGGTGACCTCAAACTACACAGGTATGGGAAGTAGTAACCTTCAGGTAAACAAAGTTCAAAGTTCAAAAGTTCAATGTAAATTTATTATCAACATACATATATGTCACTATTTATAACCCTGAGATTCATTTTCTTGTGAGCATTCACAGTAAATACAATCAAACACAACAGAATCAATGAAACACCAAACCCAACAGGATGGACTAACAACCAATGTACAAAAAAACCCAATAAACTATGCAAATACAAAAAGAAAGAAGAAAAGAAATAATAATAAATACATAAGAAATAAATACTGAGAACATGAAATGAAGAATCCTTGAAAGTGAGTCTATAGGTTGTGGGAACAGTTCAGTGATGGGGCGAGTGAAGTTATCCCTTTGGGTCAAGAGCCTGATGGTTGAGGGGTAATAACTGTTCCTGAACCCGGTGATGTGAGTCCTGAGGCACCTGTCTGTACCTTCTTCCTGATAACAGCAGCAAGAAGACAGCATACACACTAAACACATTTACCCACCCTAGACCCATACTCTTCTGTACCTTAACCATTGAAGTGCCCGTTAAGTATATACACCACCTCCTCTGACAGCACATTTTTGATATCAGCTACTAAAAAATTCTCCTCAATCTCCTTTAAAATGGTGGTGATGTTTGATGATGAATGCTGTTTTTCTGTAACAATGTTCCATTTAGATGTGCTCGGTGGTGGGGAGGAGCTTTACCCGTGATGGATAAAGCCCTCCCCACCATTGAATAAAGAACATGGTGCATGGAACATAGTACATAAGAACATAAAACATTACAGCACAGTACAGGCCCTTTAGCGCATGATGTTGTGTCAAACTTTTAAGCTACATCAAGATCAATCTAACACTTCTGTCCCACATTATGCTCCATTTTTCTTTCATCAATGTGCCTATCTAAGAGTCTCTTAAATCTTCCTAAAGTATCCACCTCCACCACCACCCCTGGCAGTGCATTCCATACACTTACCACTCTGTGTAATAAACATACCTCTGACATCCTCTCTATACTTTCCTCCAGTCACCTTAAAATTATGTCCTCTTGTTTTAACCATTTCCACCCCTGGGGAAAAAGGTGCTGGCTATCCACTCTATCTGTGAATCTTATCATCTTGTACACCTCTATCAAGTCACTTCTCATCCTCCTTCGCTCTGAAGAGAAAAACCCTAGCTCACTCAATCTTTCCTCCTAAGACATGCTCTCTAATCCAAGAAGCATTATGGTCAAGCTCTTCTGCACCCTCTCGAAAGCTTTCACACCCTTCCCTTAATGAGGCAACCAGAACAGAACACAATACTTCAAGTGTGGTCTCACCAGAGATTTGTAGAGCTGCAACATTACCTCATGGCTCTTGACCTCAATCCCTAACTAATGAAGGCCAGCACATCACTCACCTTCTTAACAACCCTGTCAAACTGAGCAGCATCTTTACGGCACCTATGGACATGAACCCCCAAGATGCTGCTATTCCTCCACACTGTGAAGAAGTGTCTGGAGAAGAAGATTGGGTCCTCCATAAAATCTAAGACTTGTGCACGGTTTTGGTCTCATGATTGAATGATACACCTTGTATTAAAATAAAAGGTGAAGGTTCTCCAGACTGATTCCTAGATGGTGGGACTACCTTATGAGGAGAGATTAGGTTGGCTATGTTTATATTTCCCTGTGCTCAGAAGAATGAAGATGGATTTATCTAAAACTTACAAAATTCCAACAGGGCTACAAATGTTGAATGTAGGGAGGGAATTCCTGCTGTTGAGGGAATCTAGATGAGGAGTCATGGAATCAAGTTACAGGGCAAAAGGCTTAGGACTGAGATGAGGGAAAATTTGTAGAGGCTGAATTACTGATTAATTTAAAAAAGGAGATAGATAAATTTCTCGACACAAAATACAACAAAATATCTTGGGAGAGAGCAGGAATATTGACATTGAGATAGGTGATCAACCATGATTGCATTGAATAATGGTGTAGACTGGACCATAAGACATGGGAGTAGAATTAGGCTGTTCGGCCCGTCAAGTCTACTCTGCCATTGAATCATGGCTAATTTATTCCTCTCAACCCCATTCTCCTGCCTTCTCCCCATAACCCTTGAGGCCCTGACTAATTAATAATGTATCAAACTCTACTTTAAATATACCCAGTGACTTGGCTTCCACAGCCATCTGTGGCAACAAGGCAATGAATTCCACAGAGTCACCACCCTCTGGCTAAAGAAATTCCTCCTCATCTCTGTTCTGAAGGGACATCCTCCTGTTCTGGGGATGTGGCCTCTGGTCCTAGACTCTTCCTCTATAGGATAGTGATAATAAACCTGAATCTGATTCTGATTTGAAACAGGACATATCTGTGCAGCTATGAAAATTACTGGGTAGATGTTTATACTCCAAATGCACTTGAATGGCTTGCTTAAAAGTGCAGTGAGTTCTGGAGTGCAGATTTTCAATTCCAGAATGGGGATATTTTCAGGTTCTGTGAGCTTTTTTGAGAGTTTAGCCTCTTAAGTCACTTACCCAAGAAAGAAACGTTCAAGAAGATGCCAAGGCATCTGTCTTACAATAGCTAGTTTCAGGTGTGTACTGAAATACAGACATTACCGGAAAACATGAGATAAGCAGCAGTTCTGTGTTCAGCTGAGCATATTTCAAGCTTTGCATGTGACTGCTGAGAAGGTTGTCTTACTCTCTATGTCATAATGTGCTAACCACAGCCAGAACAAAGAAAACCCACAAAGCATCTGAACTTCCTTTTGGCATTTTGCTTTGTGATACTCAAAAATATAATTTTAATTAACTATCACAGGAGACTAGATAAAGCTTTCATTATGCACTAACTGTTTTTCTGAATTAACACCATAGTCTAAGTAGGAGTCTGTTTCATTATTTTGAACAATAACTGAATTTGTGATTGTGAATTGAGGAAGCAGATTCAATAATAACTTTCAAAGGGAAAATGGAATAAATGCTAGAAGAGAAAATAGCTGGAGGGCTGTGGGTAAAGACCATGGAATGTGGTCTAATTGGATAGTTAGTTCTACATCAGTACAAACAGAGTACATTGAATAGTTTCCTCCTGTACAGCCTCATTTTATATTTCTGTAATTCCATGGTATACTTTTCAACATGGAAGCTATCTTCTATCATTTATGAAGCTGATACTTTGCTTTCTTTGCCCGGTCAGATAAAGATGACTCAGGCAGGTGCAGGGTAAGGCCCCTCTCTGCACAAGTTCTTCTGACACATATTCCAGTATGCATGAATGGCTGTGGCATAAAACATTCTGAAAGAAAGAAAGGAAAAGGAGGAAAGGAAGAAAGGAATAAAGAAAAAAAGGAAGAAAGAAAGAAACCTTGTTGTCTGTTGTGTTTAGTATTCAGTCTCTCTTGTTTTGTGACCCCTCACAGCTTGTTATTTTGTAGTTTATTATTAAAGTTATCGCTCACCATGAGATCAATCCTGTTGCTCGACATTTGTGTCAAGTCTCCTCTACATTTCCTGACTGGATGGGTGAACCAGCAACTGACCCAGCAGAGTTGCTCACCTAAAGGAAATTGTCCGCCGACACAAGTACATGATCCTGAAGCAGCAGGAAATTGCTGACCATCTGCTCCTCACTCTCAACTAACTCTCTATCTTACTACAGCAACCTCACACCAGTCAGCTTCATCACTCAGAGCTCTGGTTTCCAGTGCCTGAATGCTTTGACGGATTCCCCAATTTGACACTGCAACTTCCTGTCCCAGTGCGTTTTACACTTTGAATTCCAGCCATCTCTGTATGTTATGGGCCAAGCCAAGACTGCCTTCGTTATCTCTCTCTTGACTGAGCTGGGCTGCTGCTAACTGAGATAATAAAACCACCATCTGCAATAAATATGAGGAATTCACCCTGAGCTGTGCTGGGTTTTCATTCATCAGGGAAGCAACAAGGAGGTAGCAGATTGGATACATTGCCTGTGTCAAGGCTCACACTCGATGCCAGATTACATGATGCAATTCAGGACCCTCACACTCGGTGCTGGATTACACTGTGGGATTCAGGACCCTCACACTCGGTGCTGGATTGCACTGTGGTATTCAGGACCCTCACACTCAGTGCTGGATTACACTGTGGGATTCAGGACCCTCACACTCGGTGCTGGATTACAGTGTGGGATTCATGAACCTCGCACTCGGAACTGAATTACACTGTGGGATTCAGGACCCTCACGCTCGGTGCTGGATTACACTGTGGGAATCAGGAACCTCACACTCGGTGCCAGATTACATGATGCAATTCCGGACCCTCACACTGGGTGCTGGATTACACCGTGGGATTCAGGACCCTCACACTCGGTGCTGGATTACACCGTGGGATTCAGGACCCTCACACTGGCTGCTGGATTACACTGTGGGTTTCAGGACCCTTACACTGGGTGCTGGATTACACTGTGGGATTCAGGACCCTAACACTCGGGTCTGGAATACACTATGGGATTCAGGATCCTCACAGTGGGTGCTGGATTGCACTGTGGGATTCAGGACCGTCACACTCTGTGCTGGATTACACTGTGATATTCAGGACCCTCACACTGGGTGCTGGATTATAATGTGGGATTCAGGACCCTCACACTCGGTACTGGATTACACTGTGGGATTCAGGATCCTCACACTGGGTGCTGGATTACACTGTGGGATTCAGGACCCTCACACTCGGTGCTGGATTACACTGTGGGATTCAGGATCCTCACACTCGTTACTGGATTACACTGTGGGATTCAGGACCCTCACACTCGGTGCTGGATTACACTGTGGGATTCAGTACCCTCACACTCAGTGCTGGATTACACTGTGGGATTCATGACCCTCATACTGGGTGCAGGAACACACTGTGGGATTCAGGACCCTCACAGTGGGTGCTGGATTACACTGTGGGATTCAGGACCCTCACACTCGGTGTTGGATCACACTGTGGGATTCAGGACCCTCACAGTGGGTGCTGGATTACACTGTGGGATTCAGGACCCTCACACTCGGTGTTGGATTACACTGTGGGATTCAGGACCCTCACACTCGGTACTGGATTACACTGTGGGATTCAGGATCCTCACACTGGGTGCTGGATTACACTGTGGGATTCAGGACCCTCACACTCGGTGCTGGATTACACTGTGGGATTCAGGATCCTCACACTCGTTACTGGATTACACTGTGGGATTCAGGACCCTCACACTCAGTGCTGGATTACACTGTGGGATTCAGGACCCTCACACTCGGTGCTGGATTACACTGGGGGATTCATGACCCTCATACTGGGTGCTGGATCACACTGTGGGATTCAGGACCCTCACAGTGGGCGCTGGATTACACTGTGGGATTCAGGACACTCACTCTGGGACGTGGATCACACTGTGGTATTCAGGACCCTCACACTGGGCGCTGGATTACATTGTGGGATTCAGGACCCTCACGCTCGGTGCTGGATTACACTGTGGGATGCAGGACCCTGACACTGGGAACTGGATTACACTGTGGGATTCAGGACCCTCACACTCGGTGCTGGATTACACTGTGGGATTCAGGACCCTGACACTCGATGCCAGATTACATGATGCAATTCAGGACCCTCACACTCGGTGCTGGATTACACTGTGGGATTCAGGACCCTCACACTCGGTGCTGGATTGCACTGTGGTATTCAGGACCCTCACACTCAGTGCTGGATTACACTGTGGGATTCAGGACCCTCATGCTCGGTGCTGGATTACACTGTGGGATTCAGGACCCTCACACTCGATGCCAGATTACATGATGCAATTCAAGACCCTCACACTCGGTGCTGGATTACACTGTGGGATTCAGGACCCTCACACTCGGTGCCTGATTACATGATGCAATGCAGGACCCTCACACTCGGTGCTGGATTACACTGTGGGATTCAGGACCCTCACACTCGTTACTGGATTACACTGTGGGATTCAGGACCCTCACACTCAGTGCTGGATTACACTGTGGGATTCAGGACCCTCACACTCGGTGCTGGATTACACTGTGGGATTCATGACCCTCATACTGGGTGCTGGATCACACTGATGGATTCAGGACCCTCACAGTGGGCACTGGATTACACTGTGGGATTCAGGACACTCACACTGGGACGTGGATCACACTGTGGTATTCAGGACCCTCACACTGGGCGCTGGATTACATTGTGGGATTCAGGACCCTGACGCTCGGTGCTGGATTACACTGTGGGATGCAGGACCCTGACACTGGGAACTGGATTACACTGTGGTATTCAGGACCCTCACACTCGGTGCTGGATTACACTGTGGGATTCAGGACCCTGACACTCGATGCCAGATTACATGATGCAATTCAGGACCCTCACACTCGGTGCTGGATTACACTGTGGGATTCAGGACCCTCACACTCGGTGCTGGATTGCACTGTGGTATTCAGGACCCTCACACTCAGTGCTGGATTACACTGTGGGATTCAGGACCCTCATGCTCGGTGCTGGATTACACTGTGGGATTCAGGACCCTCACACTCGATGCCAGATTACATGATGCAATTCAAGACCCTCACACTCGGTGCTGGATTACACTGTGGGATTCAGGACCCTCACACTCGGTGCCTGATTACATGATGCAATGCAGGACCCTCACACTCGGTGCTGGATTACACTGTGGGATTCAGGACCCTCACGCTCAGTGCTGGATTACACTGTGGGATTCAGGACCCTCACGCTCGGTGCTGGCTTACACTGTGGGATTCAGGACCCTCACGCTCGGTGCTGGATTACACTGTGGGATTCAGGACCCTCATACTGGGTGCTGGATACACTGTGGGATTCAGGACCCTCACACTCGGTGCTGGATTACACTGTGGGATTCAGGACCCTCACACTCAGAACTGGATAACACTGCGGGATTCAGGATCCTCACACTGGGTGCTGGATTACACTGTGGGATTCAGGACCCTCACACTCGGTGCTGGATTACACTGTGGGATTCAGGATCCTCACACTCATTACTGGATTACACTGTGGGATTCAGGACACTCACACTCGGCGCTGGATCACACTGTGGGATTCAGGACCCTCACACTCGGCGCTGGATTACACTGTGGGATTCAGGACCCTCACACTGGGTGTCAGATCACACTGTGGGATTCAGGACCCTCACAGTGGGTGCTGGATTACACTGTGGGCTTCAAGACCCTCATACTGGGTGCTGGATCACACTGTGGGATTCAGGACCCTCACAGTGGGCGCTGGATTACACTGTTGGTTTCAGGACACTCACACTGGGATGTGGATCACACTGTGGGATTCAGGACCCTCACACTGGGTGCTGGATTACAGTGTGGGATGCAGGACCCTCACACTGGGTGCTGGATTGCACTGTGGGATTCAGGACCCTCACACTCTGTGCTGGATTACACTGTGATATTCAGGACCCTCACACTGGGTGCTGGATTACACTGTGGGATTCAGGACCCTCACACTCGGTACTGGATTACACTGTGGGATTCAGGATCCTCACACTGGGTGCTGGATTACACTGTGGGATTCAGGACCCTCACACTCGGTGTCGGATGACACTGTGGGATTCAGGACCCTCACACTCGGTACTGGATTACACTGTGGGATTCAGGATCCTCACACTGGGTGCTGGATTACACTGTGGGATTCAGGACCCTCACACTCGGTGCTGGATTACACTGTGGGATTCAGGATCCTCACACTCGTTACTGGATTACACTGTGGGATTCAGGACCCTCACACTGGGTGCTGGATTACACTGTGGGATTCAGGACCCTCACACTCGGTACTGGATTACACTGTGGGATTCAGGATCCTCACACTGGGTGCTGGATTACACTGTGGGATTCAGGACCCTCACACTCGGTGCTGGATTACACTGTGGGATTCAGGATCCTCACACTCGTTACTGGATTACACTGTGATATTCAGGACCCTCACACTCGGTGCTGGATTACACTGTGGGATTCAGGATCCTCACACTGGGTGCTGGATTACACTGTGGGATTCAGGACCCTCACACTTGGTACTGGATTACACTGTGGGATTCAGCATCCTTACACTCGTTAC
The DNA here is from genome assembly GCF_030028105.1 of Mobula birostris. Classification (NCBI taxonomy): domain Eukaryota; kingdom Metazoa; phylum Chordata; class Chondrichthyes; order Myliobatiformes; family Myliobatidae; genus Mobula; species Mobula birostris. The sequence goes on from NC_092402.1 coordinate 30,433,065, forward strand.
TGGATTACACTGTGGGATTCAGGATCCTCACACTCGTTACTGGATTATACTGTGATATTCAGGACCCTCACACTCGGTGCCGGATTACACTGTGGGATTCAGGACCCTCACACTCGGTGCTGGATTACACTGTGGGATTTAGGACCCTCACACTCGGTGCTGGATTACAGCGTGGGATTCATGACCCTCACAATTTGTGCTGGATTACACTGTGGGATTCAGGACCCTCACACTCGGTGCCGGATTACAGTGCGGGATTCATGACCCTCACACTCGGAACTGGGTTACACTGTGGGATTCAGGATCCTCACACCTGGTGCTGGATTACACTGTGGGATTCAGGACCCTCACACTCGGTGCTGGATCACACTGTGGGATTCAGGACCCTCACACTCGGTGCTGGATTACACTGTGGGATTCAGGACCCTCACACTCGGCGCTGGATCACACTGTGGGATTCAGGACACTCACGCTCGGTGCTGGATTACACTGTGGGATTCAGGACCCTCACACTTGGTACTGGATGACACTGTGTGATTCATGACCCTCACACTCCGAGCTGGATTACACGGTGGGATTCAGGATCCTCACACTGGGTGCTGGATTACAGTGTGGGATTCATGACCCTCACACTCGGTTCTGGATTACACTGTGGGATTCAGAACCCTCACAATGGGAACTGGATTACACTGTGGGATTCAGGACCTTCACACTCGGTGCTGGAAAACACTGTGGGAATCAGCAATCTCACACCTGGTGCCAGATTACATGATGCAATTCCGGACCCTCACACTGGGTGCTGGATTACACTGTGGGATTCAGGACCCTTACACTGGGTGCTGGATTACACTGTGGGATTTAGGACCCTCACACTCGGTACTGGATTACACTGTGGGATTCAGGATCCTCACACTGGGTGCTGGATTACACTGTGGGATTCAGGACCCTCACACTCGGTGCTGGATTACACTGTGGGATTCAGGATCCTCACACTCGTTACTGGATTACACTGTGGGATTCAGGACCCTCACACTCGGTGCTGGATTACACTGTGGGATTCAGTACCCTCACACTCAGTGCTGGATTACACTGTGGGATTCATGACCCTCATACTGGGTGCTGGATCACACTGTGGGATTCAGGACCCTCACAGTGGGTGCTGGATTACACTGTGGGATTCAGGACCCTCACACTCGGTGTTGGATTACACTGTGGGATTCAGGACCCTCACACTCGGTACTGGATTACACTGTGGGATTCAGGACCCTCACACTGGGCGCTGGATTACATTGTGGGATTCAGGACCCTCACGCTCGGTGCTGGATTACACTGTGGGATGCAGGACCCTGACACTGGGAACTGGATTACACTGTGGGATTCAGGACCCTCACACTCGGTGCTGGATTACACTGTGGGATTCAGGACCCTGACACTCGATGCCAGATTACATGATGCAATTCAGGACCCTCACACTCGGTGCTGGATTACACTGTGGGATTCAGGACCCTCACACTCGGTGCTGGATTGCACTGTGGGATTCAGGACCCTCACACTCAGTGCTGGATTACACTGTGGGATTCAGGACCCTCATGCTCGGTGCTGGATTACACTGTGGGATTCAGGACCCTCACACTCGATGCCAGATTACATGATGCAATTCAAGACCCTCACACTCGGTGCTGGATTACACTGTGGGATTCAGGACCCTCACACTCGGTGCCTGATTACATGATGCAATGCAGGACCCTCACACTCGGTGCTGGATTACACTGTGGGATTCAGGACCCTCACACTCGTTACTGGATTACACTGTGGGATTCAGGACCCTCACACTCAGTGCTGGATTACACTGTGGGATTCAGGACCCTCACACTGGGTGCTGGATTACACTGTGGGATTCAGGATCCTCACACTCGGTGCTGGATTACACTGTGGGATTCAGGATCCTCACACTCGGTACTGGATTACACTGTGGGATTCAGGACCCTCACACTGAGTGCTGGATTACACTGTGGGATTCAGGACCCTCACACTCGGTGCTGGATTACACTGTGGGATTCATGACCCTCATACTGGGTGCTGGATCACACTGATGGATTCAGGACCCTCACAGTGGGCACTGGATTACACTGTGGGATTCAGGACACTCACACTGGGACGTGGATCACACTGTGGTATTCAGGACCCTCACACTGGGCGCTGGATTACATTGTGGGATTCAGGACCCTGACGCTCGGTGCTGGATTACACTGTGGGATGCAGGACCCTGACACTGGGAACTGGATTACACTGTGGTATTCAGGACCCTCACACTCGGTGCTGGATTACACTGTGGGATTCAGGACCCTGACACTCGATGCCAGATTACATGATGCAATTCAGGACCCTCACACTCGGTGCTGGATTACACTGTGGGATTCAGGACCCTCACACTTGGTGCTGGATTGCACTGTGGTATTCAGGACCCTCACACTCAGTGCTGGATTACACTGTGGGATTCAGGACCCTCAGGCTCGGTGCTGGATTACACTGTGGGATTCAGGACCCTCACACTCGATGCCAGATTACATGATGCAATTCAAGACCCTCACACTCGGTGCTGGATTACACTGTGGGATTCAGGACCCTCACACTCGGTGCCTGATTACATGATGCAATGCAGGACCCTCACACTCGGTGCTGGATTACACTGTGGGATTCAGGACCCTCACGCTCAGTGCTGGATTACACTGTGGGATTCAGGACCCTCACGCTCGGTGCTGGCTTACACTGTGGGATTCAGGACCCTCACGCTCGGTGCTGGATTACACTGTGGGATTCAGGACCCTCATACTGGGTGCTGGATACACTGTGGGATTCAGGACCCTCACACTCGGTGCTGGATTACACTGTGGGATTCAGGACCCTCACACTCAGAACTGGATAACACTGCGGGATTCAGGATCCTCACACTGGGTGCTGGATTACACTGTGGGATTCAGGACCCTCACACTCGGTGCTGGATTACACTGTGGGATTCAGGATCCTCACACTCATTACTGGATTACACTGTGGGATTCAGGAACCTCACACTCGGTGCTGGGTTACACTGTGGGATTCAGGACCCTCACACTCGGTGCTGGATTACACTGTGGGATTCAGGACCATCACACTCGGCGCTGGATCACACTGTGGGATTCAGGCCCCTCACTCTCGGTGCTGGATTACACTGTGGGATTCAGGACACTCACACTCGGCGCTGGATCACACTGTGGGATTCAGGACCCTCACACTCGGCGCTGGATTACACTGTGGGATTCAGGACCCTCACACTGGGTGTCAGATCACACTGTGGGATTCAGGACCCTCACAGTGGGTGCTGGATTACACTGTGGGCTTCAAGACCCTCATACTGGGTGCTGGATCACACTGTGGGATTCAGGACCCTCACAGTGGGCGCTGGATTACACTGTTGGTTTCAGGACACTCACACTGGGATGTGGATCACACTGTGGGATTCAGGACCCTCACACTGGGTGCTGGATTACAGTGTGGGATGCAGGACCCTCACACTGGGTGCTGGATTGCACTGTGGGATTCAGGACCCTCACACTCTGTGCTGGATTACACTGTGATATTCAGGACCCTCACACTGGGTGCTGGATTACACTGTGGGATTCAGGACCCTCACACTCGGTACTGGATTACACTGTGGGATTCAGGATCCTCACACTGGGTGCTGGATTACACTGTGGGATTCAGGACCCTCACACTCGGTGTCGGATGACACTGTGGGATTCAGGACCCTCACACTCGGTACTGGATTACACTGTGGGATTCAGGATCCTCACACTGGGTGCTGGATTACACTGTGGGATTCAGGACCCTCACACTCGGTGCTGGATTACACTGTGGGATTCAGGATCCTCACACTCGTTACTGGATTACACTGTGGGATTCAGGACCCTCACACTGGGTGCTGGATTACACTGTGGGATTCAGGACCCTCACACTCGGTACTGGATTACACTGTGGGATTCAGGATCCTCACACTGGGTGCTGGATTACACTGTGGGATTCAGGACCCTCACACTCGGTGCTGGATTACACTGTGGGATTCAGGATCCTCACACTCGTTACTGGATTACACTGTGATATTCAGGACCCTCACACTCGGTGCTGGATTACACTGTGGGATTCAGGATCCTCACACTGGGTGCTGGATTACACTGTGGGATTCAGGACCCTCACACTTGGTACTGGATTACACTGTGGGATTCAGCATCCTTACACTCGTTACTGGATTACACTGTGGGATTCAGGATCCTCACACTCGTTACTGGATTACACTGTGATATTCAGGACCCTCACACTCGGTGCCGGATTACACTGTGGGATTCAGGACCCTCACACTCGGTGCTGGATTACACTGTGGGATTTAGGACCCTCACACTCGGTGCTGGATTACAGCGTGGGATTCATGACCCTCACAATTTGTGCTGGATTACACTGTGGGATTCAGGACCCTCACACTCGGTGCCGGATTACAGTGCGGGATTCATGACCCTCACACTCGGAACTGGGTTACACTGTGGGATTCAGGATCCTCACACCTGGTGCTGGATTACACTGTGGGATTCAGGACCCTCACACTCGGTGCTGGATCACACTGTGGGATTCAGGACCCTCACACTCGGTGCTGGATTACACTGTGGGATTCAGGACCCTCACACTCGGCGCTGGATCACACTGTGGGATTCAGGACACTCACGCTCGGTGCTGGATTACACTGTGGGATTCAGGACCCTCACACTTGGTACTGGATGACACTGTTTGATTCATGACCCTCACACTCCGAGCTGGATTACACGGTGGGATTCAGGATCCTCACACTGGGTGCTGGATTACAGTGTGGGATTCATGACCCTCACACTCGGTTCTGGATTACACTGTGGGATTCAGAACCCTGACAATGGGAACTGGATTACACTGTGGGATTCAGGACCTTCACACTCGGTGCTGGATTACACTGTGGGAATCAGCAACCTCACACCTGGTGCCAGATTACATGATGCAATTCCGGACCCTCACACTGGGTGCTGGATTACACTGTGGGATTCAGGACCCTTACACTGGGTGCTGGATTACACTGTGGGATTTAGGACCCTCACACTCGGTACTGGATTACACTGTGGGATTCAGGATCCTCACACTGGGTGCTGGATTACACTGTGGGATTCAGGACCCTCACACTCGGTGCTGGATTACACTGTGGGATTCAGGATCCTCACACTCGTTACTGGATTACACTGTGGGATTCAGGACCCTCACACTCGGTGCTGGATTACACTGTGGGATTCAGTACCCTCACACTCAGTGCTGGATTACACTGTGGGATTCATGACCCTCATACTGGGTGCTGGATCACACTGTGGGATTCAGGACCCTCACAGTGGGTGCTGGATTACACTGTGGGATTCAGGACCCTCACACTCGGTGTTGGATTACACTGTGGGATTCAGGACCCTCACACTCGGTACTGGATTACACTGTGGGATTCAGGATCCTCACACTGGGTGCTGGATTACACTGTGGGATTCAGGACCCCCACACTGGGCGCTGGATTACATTGTGGGATTCAGGACCCTCACGCTCGGTGCTGGATTACACTGTGGGATGCAGGACCCTGACACTGGGAACTGGATTACACTGTGGGATTCAGGACCCTCACACTCGGTGCTGGATTACACTGTGGGATTCAGGACCCTGACACTCGATGCCAGATTACATGATGCAATTCAGGACCCTCACACTCGGTGCTGGATTACACTGTGGGATTCAGGACCCTCACACTCGGTGCTGGATTGCACTGTGGGATTCAGGACCCTCACACTCAGTGCTGGATTACACTGTGGGATTCAGGACCCTCATGCTCGGTGCTGGATTACACTGTGGGATTCAGGACCCTCACACTCGATGCCAGATTACATGATGCAATTCAAGACCCTCACACTCGGTGCTGGATTACACTGTGGGATTCAGGACCCTCACACTCGGTGCCTGATTCCATGATGCAATGCAGGACCCTCACACTCGGTGCTGGATTACACTGTGGGATTCAGGACCCTCACACTCGTTACTGGATTACACTGTGGGATTCAGGACCCTCACACTCAGTGCTGGATTACGCTGTGGGATTCAGGACCCTCACACTCGGTGCTGGATTACACTGTGGGATTCATGACCCTCATACTGGGTGCTGGATCACACTGATGGATTCAGGACCCTCACAGTGGGCACTGGATTACACTGTGGGATTCAGGACACTCACACTGGGACGTGGATCACACTGTGGTATTCAGGACCCTCACACTGGGCGCTGGATTACATTGTGGGATTCAGGACCCTGACGCTCGGTGCTGGATTACACTGTGGGATGCAGGACCCTGACACTGGGAACTGGATTACACTGTGGTATTCAGGACCCTCACACTCGGTGCTGGATTACACTGTGGGATTCAGGACCCTGACACTCGATGCCAGATTACATGATGCAATTCAGGACCCTCACACTCGGTGCTGGATTACACTGTGGGATTCAGGACCCTCACACTCGGTGTTGGATTGCACTGTGGTATTCAGGACCCTCACACTCAGTGCTGGATTACACTGTGGGATTCAGGACCCTCATGCTCGGTGCTGGATTACACTGTGGGATTCAGGACCCTCACACTCGATGCTGGATTACACTGTGGGATTCAGGACCATCACACTTGGCGCTGGATCACACTGTGGGATTCAGGCCCCTCACTCTCGGTGCTGGATTACACTGTGGGATTCAGGACACTCACACTCGGCGCTGGATCACACTGTGGGATTCAGGACCCTCACACTCGGCGCTGGATTACACTGTGGGATTCAGGACCCTCACACTGGGTGTCAGATCACACTGTGGGATTCAGGACCCTCACAGTGGGTGCTGGATTACACTGTGGGCTTCAAGACCCTCATACTGGGTGCTGGATCACACTGTGGGATTCAGGACCCTCACAGTGGGCGCTGGATTACACTGTTGGTTTCAGGACACTCACACTGGGATGTGGATCACACTGTGGGATTCAGGACCCTCACACTGGGTGCTGGATTACAGTGTGGGATGCAGGACCCTCACACTGGGTGCTGGATTGCACTGTGGGATTCAGGACCCTCACACTCTGTGCTGGATTACACTGTGATATTCAGGACCCTCACACTGGGTGCTGGATTACACTGTGGGATTCAGGACCCTCACACTCGGTACTGGATTACACTGTGGGATTCAGGATCCTCACACTGGGTGCTGGATTACACTGTGGGATTCAGGACCCTCACACTCGGTGTCGGATGACACTGTGGGATTCAGGACCCTCACACTCGGTACTGGATTACACTGTGGGATTCAGGATCCTCACACTGGGTGCTGGATTACACTGTGGGATTCAGGACCCTCACACTCGGTGCTGGATTACACTGTGGGATTCAGGATCCTCACACTCGTTACTGGATTACACTGTGGGATTCAGGACCCTCACACTGGGTGCTGGATTACACTGTGGGATTCAGGACCCTCACACTCGGTACTGGATTACACTGTGGGATTCAGGATCCTCACACTGGGTGCTGGATTACACTGTGGGATTCAGGACCCTCACACTCGGTGCTGGATTACACTGTGGGATTCAGGATCCTCACACTCGTTACTGGATTACACTGTGATATTCAGGACCCTCACACTCGGTGCTGGATTACACTGTGGGATTCAGGATCCTCACACTGAATGCTGGATTACACTGTGGGATTCAAGACCCTCACACTTGGTACTGGATTACACTGTGGGATTCAGCATCCTTACACTCGTTACTGGATTACACTGTGGGATTCAGGATCCTCACACTCGTTACTGGATTACACTGTGATATTCAGGACCCTCACACTCGGTGCCGGATTACACTGTGGGATTCAGGACCCTCACACTCGGTGCTGGATTACACTGTGGGATTTTGGACCCTCACACTCGGTGCTGGATTACAGCGTGGGATTCATGACCCTCACAATTTGTGCTGGATTACACTGTGGGATTCAGGACCCTCACACTCGGTGCCGGATTACAGTGCGGGATTCATGACCCTCACACTCGGAACTGGGTTACACTGTGGGATTCAGGATCCTCACACCTGGTGCTGGATCACACTGTGGGATTCAGGACCCTCACACTCGGTGCTGGATTACACTGTGGGATTCAGGACCCTCACACTCGGCGCTGGATCACACTGTGGGATTCAGGACACTCACGCTCGGTGCTGGATTACACTGTGGGATTCAGGACCCTCACACTTGGTACTGGATGACACTGTGTGATTCATGACCCTCACACTCCGAGCTGGATTACACGGTGGGATTCAGGATCCTCACACTGGGTGCTGGATTACAGTGTGGGATTCATGACCCTCACACTCGGTTCTGGATTACACTGTGGGATTCAGAACCCTCACAATGGGAACTGGATTACACTGTGGGATTCAGGACCTTCACACTCGGTGCTGGATTACACTGTGGGAATCAGCAACCTCACACCTGGTGCCAGATTACATGATGCAATTCCGGACCCTCACACTGGGTGCTGGATTACACTGTGGGATTCAGGACCCTTACACTGGGTGCTGGATTACACTGTGGGATTTAGGACCCTCACACTCGGTACTGGATTACACTGTGGGATTCAGGATCCTCACACTGGGTGCTGGATTACACTGTGGGATTCAGGACCCTCACACTCGGTGCTGGATTACACTGTGGGATTCAGGATCCTCACACTCGTTACTGGATTACACTGTGGGATTCAGGACCCTCACACTCGGTGCTGGATTACACTGTGGGATTCAGTACCCTCACACTCAGTGCTGGATTACACTGTGGGATTCATGACCCTCATACTGGGTGCTGGATCACACTGTGGGATTCAGGACCCTCACAGTGGGTGCTGGATTACACTGTGGGATTCAGGACCCTCACACTCGGTGTTGGATTACACTGTGGGATTCAGGACCCTCACACTCGGTACTGGATTACACTGTGGGATTCAGGATCCTCACACTGGGTGCTGGATTACACTGTGGGATTCAGGATCCTCACACTCGGTGCTGGATTACACTGTGGGATTCAGGATCCTCACACTCGTTACTGGATTACACTGTGGGATTCAGGACCCTCACACTCAGTGCTGGATTACACTGTGGGATTCAGGACCCTCACACTCGGTGCTGGATTACACTGTGGGATTCATGACCCTCATACTGGGTGCTGGATGACACTGATGGATTCAGGACCCTCACAGTGGGCACTGGATTACACTGCGGGATTCAGGACACTCACACTGGGACGTGGATCACACTGTGGTATTCAGGACCCTCACACTGGGCGCTGGATTACATTGTGGGATTCAGGACCCTGACGCTCGGTGCTGGATTACACTGTGGGATGCAGGACCCTGACACTGGGAACTGGATTACACTGTGGGATTCAGGACCCTCACACTCGGTGCTGGATTACACTGTGGGATTCAGGACCCTGACACTCGATGCCAGATTACATGATGCAATTCAGGACCCTCACACTCGGTGCTGGATTACACTGTGGGATTCAGGACCCTCACACTCGGTGCTGGGTTGCACTGTGGTATTCAGGACCCTCACACTCAGTGCTGGATTACACTGTGGGATTCAGGACCCTCATGCTCGGTGCTGGATTACACTGTGGGATTCAGGACCCTCACACTCGATGCCAGATTACATGATGCAATTCAAGACCGTCACACTCGGTGCTGGATTACACTGTGGGATTCAGGACCCTCACACTCGGTGCCTGATTACATGATGCAATGCAGGACCCTCACACTCGGTGCTGGATTACACTGTGGGATTCAGGACCCTCACGCTCAGTGCTGGATTAGACTGTGGGATTCAGGACCCTCACGCTCGGTGCTGGCTTACACTGTGGGATTCAGGACCCTCACGCTCGGTGCTGGATTACACTGTGGGATTCAGGACCCTCATACTGGGTGCTGGATACACTGTGGGATTCAGGACCCTCACACTCGGTGCTGGATTACACTGTGGGATTCAGGACCCTCACACTCAGAACTGGATCACACTGCGGGATTCAGGAATTCACACTGGGTGCTGGATTACACTGTGGGATTCAGGACCCTCACACTCGGTGCTGGATTACACTGTGGGATTCAGGATCCTCACACTCATTACTGGATTACACTGTGGGATTCAGGAACCTCACACTCGGTGCTGGATTACACTGTGGGATTCAGGACCCTCACACTCGGTGCTGGATTACACTGTGGGATTCAGGACCATCACACTCGGCGCTGGATCACACTGTGGGATTCAGGACCCTCACTCTCGGTGCTGGATTACACTGTGGGATTCAGGACACTCACACTCGGCGCTGGATCACACTGTGGGATTCAGGACCCTCACACTCGGCGCTGGATTGCACTGTGGGATTCAGGACCCTCACAGTGGGTGCTGGATTACACTGTGGGCTTCAGGACCCTCATAGTGGGTGCTGGATCACACTGTGGGATTCAGGACCCTCACAGTGGGCGCTGGATTACACTGTTGGATTCAGGACACTCACACTGGGATGTGGATCACACTGTGGGATTCAGGACCCTCACACTGGGCGCTGGATTACATTGTGGGATTCAGGACCCTCACACTGGGTGCTGGATTACAGTGTGGGATGCAGGACCCTCACACTGGGTGCTGGATTGCACTGTGGGATTCAGGACCCTCACACTCGGTGCTGGATTACACTGTGGGATTCAGGATCCTCACACTCCTTACTGGATTACACTGTGATATTCAGGACCCTCACACTCGGTGCTGGATTACACTGTGGGATTCAGGATCCTCACACTGGGTGCTGGATTACACTGTGGGATTCAGGACCCTCACACTTGGTACTGGATTACACTGTGGGATTCAGCATCCTCACACTCGTTACTGGATTACACTGTGGGATTCAGGATCCTCACACTCGTTACTGGATTACACTGTGATATTCAGGACCCTCACACTCGGTGCTGGATTACACTGTGGGATTCAGGATCCTCACACTGGGATGTGGATCACACTGTGGGATTCAGTACCCTCACACTCAGTGCTGGATTACACTGTGGTATTCAGGACCCTCATGCTGGGTGCTGGATCACACTGTGGGATTCAGGACCCTCACAGTGGGTGCTGGATTACACTGTGGGATTCAGGACCCTCACACTCGGTGTTGGTTGACACTGTGGGATTCAGGACCCTCACACTCGGTACTGGATTACACTGTGGGATTCAGGATCCTCACACTGGGTGCTGGATTACACTGTGGGATTCAGGACCCTCACACTCGGTGCTGGATTACACTGTGGGATTCAGGATCCTCACACTCGTTACTGGATTACACTGTGGGATTCAGGACCCTCACACTCGGTGCTGGATTACACTGTGGGATTCAGGACCCTCACACTCGGTGCTGGATTACACTGTGGGATTCATGACCCTCATACTGGGTGCTGGATCACACTGTGGGATTCAGGACCCTCACAGTGGGCGCTGGATTACACTGTGGGATTCAGGACCCTAACAGTGGGCGCTGGATTAGACTGTGGGATTCAGGACACTCACACTGGGACGTGGATCAGACTGTCGGATTCAGGACCCTCACACTGGGCGCTGGATTACATTGTGGGATTCAGGACCCTCACACTCGGTGCTGGATTACACTGTGGGATGCAGGACCCTCGCACTGAGTGCTGGATTACACTGTTGGATTCAGGACCCTCACGCTGGGTGCTGGATTACACTGTGGGATGCAGGACCCTCACACTGGGAACCAGATTACACTGTGGGATTCAGGATCCTCACACTCAGAGCTGGATTACACTATGGGATGCAGGACCCTGACACTCGATGCCAGATTACATGATGCAATTCAGGACCCTCACACTCGGTGCTGGATTACACTGTGGGATTCAGGACCCTCACACTCGGTGCTGGATTGCACTGTGGGATTCAGGACCCTCACACTCAGTGCTGGATTACACTGTGGGATTCAGGACCCTCACACTCGGTGCTGGATTACACTGTGGGATTCAGGATCCTCACACTCATTACTGGATTGCACTGTGGGATTCAGGAACCTCACACTCGGTGCTGGATTACACTGTGGGATTCAGGACCCTCACACTCGGTGCTGGATTACACTGTGGGATTCAGGACCCTCACACTCAGCGCTGGATCACACTGTGGGATTCAGGACCCTCACTCTCGGTGCTGGATTACACTGTGGGATTCAGGACCCTCACACTCAGTGCTGGATTACACTGTGGGATTCAGGACCCTCACACTCGGTGCTGGATTACACTGTGGGATTCATGACCCTCATACTGGGTGCTGGATCACACTGATGGATTCAGGACCCTCACAGTGGGCGCTGGATTACTCTGTGGGATTGAGGACACTCACACTGGGACGTGGATCACACTGTGGTATTCAGGACCCTCACACTGGGCGCTGGATTACATTGTGGGATTCAGGACCCTCACGCTCGGTGCTGGATTACACTGTGGGATGCAGGACCCTGACACTGGGAACTGGATTACACTGTGGGATTCAGGACCCTCACACTCGGTGCTGGATTACACTGTGGGATTCAGGACCCTGACACTCGATGCCAGATTACATGATGCAATTCAGGACCCTCACACTGGGTGCAGGATTACACTGTGGGATTCAGGACCCTCACACTCGGTGCTGGATTGCACTGTGGGATTCAGGACCCTCATACTGGGTGCTGGATACACTGTGGGATTCAGGACCCTCACACTCGGCGCTGGATCACACTGTGGGATTCAGGACACTCACGCTCGGTGCTGGATTACACTGTGGGATTCAGGACCCTCACACTTGGTACTGGATTACACTGTGTGATTCATGACCCTCACACTCCGAGCTGGATTACACTGTGGGATTCAGGATCCTCACACTGGGTGCTGGATTACAGTGTGGGATTCATGACCCTCACACTCGGTTCTGGATTACACTGTGGGATTCAGAACCCTCACAATGGGAACTGGATTACACTGTGGGATTCAGGACCTTCACACTCGGTGCTGGATTACACTGTGGGATTCAGGACCCTGACACTCGGTGCTGGATTACAGTGTGGGATTCATGAACCTCACACTCGGAACTGTATTACACTGTGGGATTCAGGACCCTCACGCTCGGTGCTGGATTACACTGTGGGAATCAGGAACCTCACACTCGGTGCCAGATTACATGATGCAATTCCGGACCCTCACACTGGGTGCTGGATTACACTGTGGGTTTCAGGACCCTCACACTCGGTGCTGGATTACACCGTGGGATTCAGGACCCTCACACTGGCTGCTGGATTACGCTGTGGGTTTCAGGACCCTTACACTGGGTGCTGGATTACACTGTGGGATTCAAGACCCTCACACTCGGTGCTGGATTACACTGTGGGATTCAGGACCCTCACACTCGGGTCTGGAATACACTGTGGGATTCAGGATCCTCACACTGGGTGCCAGATTACATGATGCAATTCAGGACCCTCACACTGGGTGCTGGATTGCACTGTGCGATTCAGGACCGTCACACTCTGTGCTGGATTACACTGTGATATTCAGGACCCTCACACTGGGTGCTGGATAACATTGTGGGATTCAGGACCCTCACACTCGGTACTGGATTACACTGTGGGATTCAGGATCCTCACACTGGGTGCTGGATTACACTGTGGGATTCAGGACCCTCACACTCGGTGTTGGATTACGCTGTGGGATTCAGGACCCTCACACTCGGTACTGGATTACACTGTGGGATTCAGGATCCTCACACTGGGTGCTGGATTACACTGTGGGATTCAGGACCCTCACACTCGGTGCTGGATTACACTGTGGGATTCAGGATCCTCACACTCGTTACTGGGTTACACTGTGGGATTCAGGACCCTCACACTCAGTGCTGGATTACACTGTGGGATTCAGGACCCTCACACTCGGTGCTGGATTACACTGTGGGATTCATGACCCTCATACTGGGTTCTGGATCACACTGATGGATTCAGGACCCTCACAGTGGGCGCTGGATTACACTGTGGGATTCAGGACACTCACACTGGGACGTGGATCACACTGTGGTATTCAGGACCCTCACACTGGGCGCTGGATTACATTGTGGGATTCAGGACCCTCACGCTCGGTGCTGGATTACACTGTGGGATGCAGGACCCTGACACTGGGAACTGGATTACACTGTGGGATTCAGGACCCTCACACTCGGTGCTGGATTACACTGTGGGATTCAGGACCCTGACACTCGATGCCAGATTACATGATGCAATTCAGGACCCTCACACTCGGTGCTGGATTACACTGTGGTATTCAGGACCCTCACACTCAGTGCTGGATTACACTGTGGGATTCAGGACCCTCATGCTCGGTGCTGGATTACACTGTGGGATTCAGGACCCTCACACTCGATGCCAGATTACATGATGCAATTCAAGACCCTCACACTCGGTGCTGGATTACACTGTGGGATTCAGGACCTTCACACTCGGTGCCTGATTACATGATGCAATGCAGGACCCTCACACTCGGTGCTGGATTACACTGTGGGATTCAGGACCCTCACGCTCAGTGCTGGATTACACTGTGGGATTCAGGACCCTCACGCTCGGTGCTGGCTTACACTGTGGGATTCAGGACCCTCACGCTCGGTGCTGGATTACACTGTGGGATTCAGGACCCTCATACTGGGTGCTGGATTACACTGTGGGATTCAGGACCCTCACACTCAGAACTGGATAACACTGCGGGATTCAGGATCCTCACACTGGGTGCTGGATTACACTCTGGGATTCAGGACCCTCAGACTCGGTGCTGGATTACACTGTGGGATTCAGGATCCTCACACTCATTACTGGATTACACTGTGGGATTCAGGAACCTCACACTCGGTGCTGGATTACACTGTGGGATTCAGGACCCTCACACTCGGTGCTGGATTACACTGTGGGATTCAGGACCATCACACTCGGCGCTGGATCACACTGTGGGATTCAGGACCCTCACTCTCGGTGCTGTATTACACTGTGGGATTCAGGACACTCACACTCGGCGCTGGATCACACTGTGGGATTCAGGACCCTCACACTCGGCGCTGGATTACACTGTGGGATTCGGGACCTTCACACTGGGTGCCGGATTACACTGTGATATTCAGGACCCTCACACTGGGTGCTGGATTACACTGTGGGATTCAGGACCCTCACACTCGGTACTGGATTACACTGTGGGATTCAGGACCCTGACACTCGGTGCTGGATTACACTGTGGGATTCAGGATCCTCACACTCGTTACTGGATTACACTGTGATATTCAGGAACCTCACACTCGGTGCTGGATTACACTGTGGGATTCAGGATCCTCACACTGGGTGCTGGATTACACTGTGGGATTCAGGACCCTCACACTTGGTACTGGATTACACTGTGGGATTCAGCATCCTCACACTCGTTACTGGATTACACTGTGGGATTCAGGATCCTCACACTCGTTACTGGATTACACTGTGATATTCAGGACCCTCACACTCGGTGCTGGATTACACTGTGGGATTCAGGATCCTCACACTGGGTGCTGGATTACACTGTGGGATTCAGTACCCTCACACTCAGTGCTGGATTACACTGTGGTATTCAGGACCCTCATACTGGGTGCTGGATCACACTGTGGGATTCAGGACCCTCACAGTGGGTGCTGGATTACACTGTGGGATTCAGGACCCTCACACTCGGTGTTGGTTGACACTGTGGGATTCAGGACCCTCACACTCGGTACTGGATTACACTGTGGGATTCAGGATCCTCACACTGGGTGCTGGATTACACTGTGGGATTCAGGACCCTCACACTCGGTGCTGGATTACACTGTGGGATTCAGGATCCTCACACTCGTTACTGGATTACACTGTGGGATTCAGGACCCTCACACTCGGTGCTGGATTACACTGTGGGATTCAGGACCCTCACACTCGGTGCTGGATTACACTGTGGGATTCATGACCCTCATACTGGGTGCTGGATCACACTGTGGGATTCAGGACCCTCACAGTGGGCGCTGGATTACACTGTGGGATTCAGGACACTCACACTGGGACGTGGATCACACTGTGGGATTCAGGACCCTCACACTGGACGCTGGATTACATTGTGGGATTCAGGACCCTCACACTCGGTGCTGGATTACACTGTGGGATTCAGGACCCTCACGCTGGGTGCTGGATTACACTGTGGGATGCAGGACCCTCACACTGGGAACCAGATTACACTGTGGGATTCAGGATCCTCACACTCAGAGCTGGATTACACTATGGGATGCAGGACCCTGACACTGGGAACTGGATTACACTGTGGGATTCAGGACCCTCACACTTGGTGCTGGATTACAATGTGGGATTCAGGACCCTGACACTCGATGCCAGATTACATGATGCAATTCAGGACCCTCACACTCGGTACTGGATTACACTGTGGGATTCAGGACCCTCACTCTCGGTGCTGGATTACACTGTGGGATTCAGGACCCTCACACTCAGTGCTGGATTACACTGTGGGATTCAGGACCCTCACACTCGGTGCTGGATTACACTGTGGGATTCATGACCCTCATACTGGGTGCTGGATCACACTGATGGATTCAGGACCCTCACAGTGGGCGCTGGATTACTCTGTGGGATTCAGGACACTCACACTGGGACGTGGATCACACTGTGGCATTCAGGACCCTCACACTGGGCGCTGGATTACATTGTGGGATTCAGGACCCTCACGCTCGGTGCTGGATTACACTGTGGGATGCAGGACCCTGATACTGGGAACTGGATTACACTGTGGGATTCAGGACCCTCACGCTGGGTGCTGGATTGCACTCTGGGATTCAGGACCCTCACACTCGATGCCAGATTACATGATGCAATTCAAGACCCTCACACTCGGTGCTGGATTACACTGTGGGATTCAGGACCCTCACACTCGGTGCCTGATTACATGATGCAATGCAGGACCCTCACACTCGTTACTGGATTACACTGTGGGATTCAGGACCCTCACACTCAGTGCTGGATTACACTGTGGGATTCAGGACCCTCACACTCGGTGCTGGATTACACTGTGGGATTCATGACCCTCATACTGGGTGCTGGATCACACTGATGGATTCAGGACCCTCACAGTGGGCACTGGATTACACTGTGGGATTCAGGACACTCACACTGGGACGTGGATCACACTGTGGTATTCAGGACCCTCACACTGGGCGCTGGATTACATTGTGGGATTCAGGACCCTGACGCTCGGTGCTGGATTACACTGTGGGATGCAGGACCCTGACAGTGGGAACTGGATTACACTGTGGTATTCAGGACCCTCACACTCGGTGCTGGATTACACTGTGGGATTCAGGACCCTGACACTCGATGCCAGATTACATGATGCAATTCAGGACCCTCACACTCGGTGCTGGATTACACTGTGGGATTCAGGACCCTCACACTCGGTGCTGGATTGCACTGTGGTATTCAGGACCCTCACACTCAGTGCTGGATTACACTGTGGGATTCAGGACCCTCATGCTCGGTGCTGGATTACACTGTGGGATTCAGGACCCTCACACTCGATGCTGGATTACACTGTGGGATTCAGGACCATCACACTCGGCGCTGGATCACACTGTGGGATTCAGGCCCCTCACTCTCGGTGCTGGATTACGCTGTGGGATTCAGGACACTCACACTCGGCGCTGGATCACACTGTGTAGGATTCAGGACCCTCACACTCGGCGCTGGATTACACTGTGGGATTCAGGACCCTCACACTGGGTGTCAGATCACACTGTGGGATTCAGGACCCTCACAGTGGGTGCTGGATTACACTGTGGGCTTCAAGACCCTCATACTGGGTGCTGGATCACACTGTGGGATTCAGGACCCTCACAGTGGGCGCTGGATTACACTGTTGGTTTCAGGACACTCACACTGGGATGTGGATCACACTGTGGGATTCAGGACCCTCACACTGGGTGCTGGATTACAGTGTGGGATGCAGGACCCTCACACTGGGTGCTGGATTGCACTGTGGGATTCAGGACCCTCACACTCTGTGCTGGATTACACTGTGATATTCAGGACCCTCACACTGGGTGCTGGATTACACTGTGGGATTCAGGACCCTCACACTCGGTACTGGATTACACTGTGGGATTCAGGATCCTCACACTGGGTGCTGGATTACACTGTGGGATTCAGGACCCTCACACTCGGTGTCGGATGACACTGTGGGATTCAGGACCCTCACACTCGGTACTGGATTACACTGTGGGATTCAGGATCCTCACACTGGGTGCTGGATTACACTGTGGGATTCAGGACCCTCACACTCGGTGCTGGATTACACTGTGGGATTCAGGATCCTCACACTCGTTACTGGATTACACTGTGGGATTCAGGACCCTCACACTGGGTGCTGGATTACACTGTGGGATTCAGGACCCTCACACTCGGTACTGGATTACACTGTGGGATTCAGGATCCTCACACTGGGTGCTGGATTACACTGTGGGATTCAGGACCCTCACACTCGGTGCTGGATTACACTGTGGGATTCAGGATCCTCACACTCGTTACTGGATTACACTGTGATATTCAGGACCCTCACACTCGGTGCTGGATTACACTGTGGGATTCAGGATCCTCACACTGAGTGCTGGATTACACTGTGGGATTCAAGACCCTCACACTTGGTACTGGATTACACTGTGGGATTCAGCATCCTTACACTCGTTACTGGATTACACTGTGGGATTCAGGATCCTCACACTCGTTACTGGATTACACTGTGATATTCAGGACCCTCACACTCGGTGCCGGATTACACTGTGGGATTCAGGACCCTCACACTCGGTGCTGGATTACACTGTGGGATTTAGGACCCTCACACTCGGTGCTGGATTACAGCGTGGGATTCATGACCCTCACAATTTGTGCTGGATTACACTGTGGGATTCAGGACCCTCACACTCGGTGCCGGATTACAGTGCGGGATTCATGACCCTCACACTCGGAACTGGGTTACACTGTGGGATTCAGGATCCTCACACCTGGTGCTGGATCACACTGTGGGATTCAGGACCCTCACACTCGGTGCTGGATTACACTGTGGGATTCAGGACCCTCACACTCGGCGCTGGATCACACTGTGGGATTCAGGACACTCACGCTCGGTGCTGGATTACACTGTGGGATTCAGGACCCTCACACTTGGTACTGGATGACACTGTGTGATTCATGACCCTCACACTCCGAGCTGGATTACACGGTGGGATTCAGGATCCTCACACTGGGTGCTGGATTACAGTGTGGGATTCATGACCCTCACACTCGGTGCTGGATTACACTGTGGGAATCAGCAACCTCACACCTGGTGCCAGATTACATGATGCAATTCCGGACCCTCACACTGGGTGCTGGATTACACTGTGGGATTCAGGACCCTTACACTGGGTGCTGGATTACACTGTGGGATTTAGGACCCTCACACTCGGTACTGGATTACACTGTGGGATTCAGGATCCTCACACTGGGTGCTGGATTACACTGTGGGATTCAGGACCCTCACACTCGGTGCTGGATTACACTGTGGGATTCAGGATCCTCACACTCGTTACTGGATTACACTGTGGGATTCAGGACCCTCACACTCGGTGCTGGATTACACTGTGGGATTCAGTACCCTCACACTCAGTGCTGGATTACACTGTGGGATTCATGACCCTCATACTGGGTGCTGGATCACACTGTGGGATTCAGGACCCTTACAGTGGGTGCTGGATTACACTGTGGGATTCAGGACCCTCACACTCGGTGTTGGATTACACTGTGGGATTCAGGACCCTCACACTCGGTACTGGATTACACTGTGGGATTCAGGATCCTCACACTGGGTGCTGGATTACACTGTGGGATTCAGGATCCTCACACTCGGTGCTGGATTACACTGTGGGATTCAGGATCCTCACACTCGTTACTGGATTACACTGTGGGATTCAGGACCCTCACACTCAGTGCTGGATTACACTGTGGGATTCAGGACCCTCACACTCGGTGCTGGATTACACTGTGGGATTCATGACCCTCATACTGGGTGCTGGATCACACTGATGGATTCAGGACCCTCACAGTGGGCACTGGATTACACTGTGGGATTCAGGACACTCACACTGGGACGTGGATCACACTGTGGTATTCAGGACCCTCACACTGGGCGCTGGATTACATTGTGGGATTCAGGACCCTGACGCTCGGTGCTGGATTACACTGTGGGATGCAGGACCCTGACACTGGGAACTGGATTACACTGTGGTATTCAGGACCCTCACACTCGGTGCTGGATTACACTGTGGGATTCAGGACCCTGACACTCGATGCCAGATTACATGATGCAATTCAGGACCCTCACACTCGGTGCTGGATTACACTGTGGGATTCAGGACCCTCACACTCGGTGCTGGGTTGCACTGTGGTATTCAGGACCCTCACACTCAGTGCTGGATTACACTGTGGGATTCAGGACCCTCATGCTCGGTGCTGGATTACACTGTGGGATTCAGGACCCTCACACTCGATGCCAGATTACATGATGCAATTCAAGACCGTCACACTCGGTGCTGGATTACACTGTGGGATTCAGGACCCTCACACTCGGTGCCTGATTACATGATGCAATGCAGGACCCTCACACTCGGTGCTGGATTACACTGTGGGATTCAGGACCCTCACGCTCAGTGCTGGATTACACTGTGGGATTCAGGACCCTCACGCTCGGTGCTGGCTTACACTGTGGGATTCAGGACCCTCACGCTCGGTGCTGGATTACACTGTGGGATTCAGGACCCTCATACTGGGTGCTGGATACACTGTGGGATTCAGGACCCTCACACTCGGTGCTGGATTACACTGTGGGATTCAGGACCCTCACACTCAGAACTGGATAACACTGCGGGATTCAGGATCCTCACACTGGGTGCTGGATTACACTGTGGGATTCAGGACCCTCACACTCGGTGCTGGATTACACTGTGGGATTCAGGATCCTCACACTCATTACTGGATTACACTGTGGGATTCAGGAACCTCACACTCGGTGCTGGATTACACTGTGGGATTCAGGACCCTCACACTCGGTGCTGGATTACACTGTGGGATTCAGGACCATCACACTCGGCGCTGGATCACACTGTGGGATTCAGGACCCTCACTCTCGGTGCTGGATTACACTGTGGGATTCAGGACACTCACACTCGGCGCTGGATCACACTGTGGGTTTCAGGACCCTCACACTCGGCGCTGGATTGCACTGTGGGATTCAGGACCCTCACACTGGGTGTCAGATCACACTGTGGGATTCAGGACCCTCACAGTGGGTGCTGGATTACACTGTGGGCTTCAGGACCCTCATAGTGGGTGCTGGATCACACTGTGGGATTCAGGACCCTCACAGTGGGCGCTGGATTACACTGTTGGATTCAGGACACTCACACTTGGATGTGGATCACACTGTGGGATTCAGGACCCTCACACTGGGCGCTGGATTACATTGTGGGATTCAGGACCCTCACACTGGGTGCTGGATTACAGTGTGGGATGCAGGACCCTCACACTGGGTGCTGGATTGCACTGTGGGATTCAGGACCCTCACACTCTGTGCTGGATTACACTGTGATATTCAGGACCCTCACACTGGGTGCTGGATTACACTGTGGGATTCAGGACCCTCACACTCGGTACTGGATTACACTGTGGGATTCAGGACCCTCACACTCGGTGCTGGATTACACTGTGGGATTCAGGATCCTCACACTCCTTACTGGATTACACTGTGATATTCAGGACCCTCACACGCGGTGCTGGATTACACTGTGGGATTCAGGATCCTCACACTGGGTGCTGGATTACACTGTGGGATTCAGGACCCTCACACTTGGTACTGGATTACACTGTGGGATTCAGCATCCTCACACTCGTTACTGGATTACACTGTGGGATTCAGGATCCTCACACTCGTTACTGGATTACACTGTGATATTCAGGACCCTCACACTCAGTGCTGGATTACACTGTGGGATTCAGGATCCTCACACTGGGATGTGGATCACACTGTGGGATTCAGTACCCTCACACTCAGTGCTGGATTACACTGTGGTATTCAGGACCCTCATACTGGGTGCTGGATCACACTGTGGGATTCAGGACCCTCACAGTGGGTGCTGGATTACACTGTGGGATTCAGGACCCTCACACTCGGTGTTGGTTGACACTGTGGGATTCAGGACCCTCACACTCGGTACTGGATTACACTGTGGGATTCAGGATCCTCACACTGGGTGCTGGATTACACTGTGGGATTCAGGACCCTCACACTCGGTGCTGGATTACACTGTGGGATTCAGGATCCTCACACTCGTTACTGGATTACACTGTGGGATTCAGGACCCTCACACTGGGACGTGGATCACACTGTCGGATTCAGGACCCTCACACTGGGCGCTGGATTACATTGTGGGATTCAGGACCCTCACACTCGGTGCTGGATTACACTGTGGGATGCAGGACCCTCGCACTGAGTGCTGGATTACACTGTTGGATTCAGGACCCTCACGCTGGGTGCTGGATTACACTGTGGGATGCAGGACCCTCACACTGGGAACCAGATTACACTGTGGGATTCAGGATCCTCACACTCAGAGCTGGATTACACTATGGGATGCAGGACCCTGACACTCGATGCCAGATTACATGATGCAATTCAGGACCCTCACACTCGGTGCTGGATTACACTGTGGGATTCAGGACCCTCACACTCGGTGCTGGATTGCACTGTGGGATTCAGGACCCTCACACTCAGTGCTGGATTACACTGTGGGATTCAGGACCCTCACACTCGGTGCTGGATTACACTGTGGGATTCAGGATCCTCACACTCATTACTGTATTGCACTGTGGGATTCAGGAACCTCACACTCGGTGCTGGATTACACTGTGGGATTCAGGACCCTCACACTCGGTGCTGGATTACACTGTGGGATTCAGGACCCTCACACTCAGCGCTGGATCACACTGTGGGATTCAGGACCCTCACTCTCGGTGCTGGATTACACTGTGGGATTCAGGACCCTCACACTCAGTGCTGGATTACACTGTGGGATTCAGGACCCTCACACTCGGTGCTGGATTACACTGTGGGATTCATGACCCTCATACTGGGTGCTGGATCACACTGATGGATTCAGGACCCTCACAGTGGGCGCTGGATTACTCTGTGGGATTGAGGACACTCACACTGGGACGTGGATCACACTGTGGTATTCAGGACCCTCACACTGGGCGCTGGATTACATTGTGGGATTCAGGACCCTCACGGTCGGTGCTGGATTACACTGTGGGATGCAGGACCCTGACACTGGGAACTGGATTACACTGTGGGATTCAGGACCCTCACACTCGGTGCTGGATTACACTGTGGGATTCAGGACCCTGACATTCGATGCCAGATTACATGATGCAATTCAGGACCCTCACACTGGGTGCAGGATTACACTGTGGGATTCAGGACCCTCACACTCGGTGCTGGATTGCACTGTGGGATTCAGGACCCTCATACTGGGTGCTGGATACACTGTGGGATTCAGGACCCTCACACTCGGCGCTGGATCACACTGTGGGATTCAGGACACTCACGCTCGGTGCTGGATTACACTGTGGGATTCAGGACCCTCACACTTGGTACTGGATTACACTGTGTGATTCATGACCCTCACACTCCGAGCTGGATTACACTGTGGGATTCAGGATCCTCACACTGGGTGCTGGATTACAGTGTGGGATTCATGACCCTCACACTCGGTTCTGGATTACACTGTGGGATTCAGAACCCTCACAATGGGAACTGGATTACACTGTGGGATTCAGGACCTTCACACTCGGTGCTGGATTACACTGTGGGATTCAGGACCCTTACACTCGGTGCTGGATTACAGTGTGGGATTCATGAACCTCGCACTCGGAACTGTATTACACTGTGGGATTCAGGACCCTCACGCTCGGTGCTGGATTACACTGTGGGAATCAGGAACCTCACACTCGGTGCCAGATTACATGATGCAATTCCGGACCCTCACACTGGGTGCTGGATTACACTGTGGGATTCAGGACCCTAACACTCGGTGCTGGATTACACCGTGGGATTCAGGACCCTCACACTGGCTGCTGGATTACGCTGTGGGTTTCAGGACCCTTACACTGGGTGCTGGATTACACTGTGGGATTCAAGACCCTCACACTCGGTGCTGGATTACACTGTGGGATTCAGGACCCTCACACTCGGGTCTGGAATACACTGTGGGATTCAGGATCCTCACACTGGGTGCCAGATTACATGATGCAATTCAGGACCCTCACACTGGGTGCTGGATTGCACTGTGCGATTCAGGACCGTCACACTCTGTGCTGGATTACACTGTGATATTCAGGACCCTCACACTGGGTGCTGGATTACACTGTGGGATTCAGGACCCTCACACTCGGTACTGGATTACACTGTGGGATTCAGGATCCTCACACTGGGTGCTGGATTACACTGTGGGATTCAGGACCCTCACACTCGGTGTTGGATTACACTGTGGGATTCAGGACCCTCACACTCGGTACTGGATTACACTGTGGGATTCAGGATCCTCACACTGGGTGCTGGATTACACTGTGGGATTCAGGACCCTCACACTCGGTGCTGGATTACACTGTGGGATTGAGGATCCTCACACTCGTTACTGGATTACACTGTGGGATTCAGGACCCTCACACTCAGTGCTGGATTACACTGTGGGATTCAGGACCCTCACACTCGGTGCTGGATTACACTGTGGGATTCATGACCCTCATACTGGGTTCTGGATCACACTGATGGATTCAGGACCCTCACAGTGGGCGCTGGATTACACTGTGGGATTCAGGACACTCACACTGGGACGTGGATCACACTGTGGTATTCAGGACCCTCACACTGGGCGCTGGATTACATTGTGGGATTCAGGACCCTCACGCTCGGTGCTGGATTACACTGTGGGATTCAGGACCCTCACACTCGGTGCTGGATTGCACTGTGGGATTCAGGACCCTCACACTCGGTGCTGGATTACACTGTGGGATTCATGACCCTCATACTGGGTGCTGGATCACACTGTGGGATTCAGGACCCTCACAGTGGGCGCTGGATTACACTGTGGGATTCAGGACCCTCACAGTGGGCGCTGGATTACACTGTGGGATTCAGGACACTCACACTGGGACGTGGATCACACTGTCGGATTCAGGACCCTCACACTGGGCGCTGGATTACATTGTGGGATTCAGGACCCTCACACTCGGTGCTGGATTACACTGTGGGATGCAGGACCCTCGCACTGAGTGCTGGATTACACTGTTGGATTCAGGACCCTCACGCTGGGTGCTGGATTACACTGTGGGATGCAGGACCCTCACACTGGGAACCAGATTACACTGTGGGATTCAGGATCCTCACACTCAGAGCTGGATTACACTATGGGATGCAGGACCCTGACACTCGATGCCAGATTACATGATGCAATTCAGGACCCTCACACTCGGTGCTGGATTACACTGTGGGATTCAGGACCCTCACACTCGGTGCTGGATTGCACTGTGGGATTCAGGACCCTCACACTCAGTGCTGGATTACACTGTGGGATTCAGGACCCTCACACTCGGTGCTGGATTACACTGTGGGATTCAGGATCCTCACACTCATTACTGGATTGCACTGTGGGATTCAGGAACCTCACACTCGGTGCTGGATTACACTGTGGGATTCAGGACCCTCACACTCGGTGCTGGATTACACTGTGGGATTCAGGACCCTCACACTCAGCGCTGGATCACACTGTGGGATTCAGGACCCTCACTCTCGGTGCTGGATTACACTGTGGGATTCAGGACCCTCACACTCAGTGCTGGATTACACTGTGGGATTCAGGACCCTCACACTCGGTGCTGGATTACACTGTGGGATTCATGACCCTCATACTGGGTGCTGGATCACACTGATGGATTCAGGACCCTCACAGTGGGCGCTGGATTACTCTGTGGGATTGAGGACACTCACACTGGGACGTGGATCACACTGTGGTATTCAGGACCCTCACACTGGGCGCTGGATTACATTGTGGGATTCAGGACCCTCACGCTCGGTGCTGGATTACACTGTGGGATGCAGGACCCTGACACTGGGAACTGGATTACACTGTGGGATTCAGGACCCTCACACTCGGTGCTGGATTACACTGTGGGATTCAGGACCCTGACACTCGATGCCAGATTACATGATGCAATTCAGGACCCTCACACTGGGTGCAGGATTACACTGTGGGATTCAGGACCCTCACACTCGGTGCTGGATTGCACTGTGGGATTCAGGACCCTCATACTGGGTGCTGGATACACTGTGGGATTCAGGACCCTCACACTCGGCGCTGGATCACACTGTGGGATTCAGGACACTCACGCTCGGTGCTGGATTACACTGTGGGATTCAGGACCCTCACACTTGGTACTGGATTACACTGTGTGATTCATGACCCTCACACTCCGAGCTGGATTACACTGTGGGATTCAGGATCCTCACACTGGGTGCTGGATTACAGTGTGGGATTCATGACCCTCACACTCGGTTCTGGATTACACTGTGGGATTCAGAACCCTCACAATGGGAACTGGATTACACTGTGGGATTCAGGACCTTCACACTCGGTGCTGGATTACACTGTGGGATTCAGGACCCTTACACTCGGTGCTGGATTACAGTGTGGGATTCATGAACCTCGCACTCGGAACTGTATTACACTGTGGGATTCAGGACCCTCACGCTCGGTGCTGGATTACACTGTGGGAATCAGGAACCTCACACTCGGTGCCAGATTACATGATGCAATTCCGGACCCTCACACTGGGTGCTGGATTACACTGTGGGATTCAGGACCCTAACACTCGGTGCTGGATTACACCGTGGGATTCAGGACCCTCACACTGGCTGCTGGATTACGCTGTGGGTTTCAGGACCCTTACACTGGGTGCTGGATTACACTGTGGGATTCAAGACCCTCACACTCGGTGCTGGATTACACTGTGGGATTCAGGACCCTCACACTCGGGTCTGGAATACACTGTGGGATTCAGGATCCTCACACTGGGTGCCAGATTACATGATGCAATTCAGGACCCTCACACTGGGTGCTGGATTGCACTGTGCGATTCAGGACCGTCACACTCTGTGCTGGATTACACTGTGATATTCAGGACCCTCACACTGGGTGCTGGATTACACTGTGGGATTCAGGACCCTCACACTCGGTACTGGATTACACTGTGGGATTCAGGATCCTCACACTGGGTGCTGGATTACACTGTGGGATTCAGGACCCTCACACTCGGTGTTGGATTACACTGTGGGATTCAGGACCCTCACACTCGGTACTGGATTACACTGTGGGATTCAGGATCCTCACACTGGGTGCTGGATTACACTGTGGGATTCAGGACCCTCACACTCGGTGCTGGATTACACTGTGGGATTGAGGATCCTCACACTCGTTACTGGATTACACTGTGGGATTCAGGACCCTCACACTCAGTGCTGGATTACACTGTGGGATTCAGGACCCTCACACTCGGTGCTGGATTACACTGTGGGATTCATGACCCTCATACTGGGTTCTGGATCACACTGATGGATTCAGGACCCTCACAGTGGGCGCTGGATTACACTGTGGGATTCAGGACACTCACACTGGGACGTGGATCACACTGTGGTATTCAGGACCCTCACACTGGGCGCTGGATTACATTGTGGGATTCAGGACCCTCACGCTCGGTGCTGGATTACACTGTGGGATGCAGGACCCTGATACTGGGAACTGGATTACACTGTGGGATTCAGGACCCTCACACTCGGTGCTGGATTACACTGTGGGATTCAGGACCCTGACACTCGATGCCAGATTACATGATGCAATTCAGGACCCTCACACTCGGTGCTGGATTACACTGTGGTATTCAGGACCCTCACACTCAGTGCTGGATTACACTGTGGGATTCAGGACCCTCATGCTCGGTGCTGGATTACACTGTGGGATTCAGGACCCTCACACTCGATGCCAGATTACATGATGCAATTCAAGACCCTCACACTCGGTGCTGGATTACACTGTGGGATTCAGGACCCTCACACTCGGTGCCTGATTACATGATGCAATGCAGGACCCTCACACTCGGTGCTGGATTACACTGTGGGATTCAGGACCCTCACGCTCAGTGCTGGATTACACTGCGGGATTCAGGACCCTCACGCTCGGTGCTGGCTTACACTGTGGGATTCAGGACCCTCACGCTCGGTGCTGGATTACACTGTGGGATTCAGGACCCTCATACTGGGTGCTGGATTACACTGTGGGATTCAGGACCCTCACACTCAGAACTGGATAACACTGCGGGATTCAGGATCCTCACACTGGGTGCTGGATTACACTCTGGGATTCAGGACCCTCACACTCGGTGCTGGATTACACTGTGGGATTCAGGATCCTCACACTCATTACTGGATTACACTGTGGGATTCAGGAACCTCACACTCGGTGCTGGATTACACTGTGGGATTCAGGACCCTCACACTCGGTGCTGGATTACACTGTGGGATTCAGGACCATCACACTCGGCGCTGGATCACACTGTGGGATTCAGGACCCTCACTCTCGGTGCTGTATTACACTGTGGGATTCAGGACACTCACACTCGGCGCTGGATCACACTGTGGGATTCAGGACCCTCACACTCGGCGCTGGATTACACTGTGGGATTCGGGACCCTCACACTGGGTGCCGGATTACACTGTGATATTCAGGACCCTCACACTGGGTGCTGGATTACACTGTGGGATTCAGGACCCTCACACTCGGTACTGGATTACACTGTGGGATTCAGGACCCTGACACTCGGTGCTGGATTACACTGTGGGATTCAGGATCCTCACACTCGTTACTGGATTACACTGTGATATTCAGGAACCTCACACTCGGTGCTGGATTACACTGTGGGATTCAGGATCCTCACACTGGGTGCTGGATTACACTGTGGGATTCAGGACCCTCACACTTGGTACTGGATTACACTGTGGGATTCAGCATCCTCACACTCGTTACTGGATTACACTGTGGGATTCAGGATCCTCACACTCGTTACTGGATTACACTGTGATATTCAGGACCCTCACACTCGGTGCTGGATTACACTGTGGGATTCAGGATCCTCACACTGGGTGCTGGATTACACTGTGGGATTCAGTACCCTCACACTCAGTGCTGGATTACACTGTGGTATTCAGGACCCTCATACTGGGTGCTGGATCACACTGTGGGATTCAGGACCCTCACAGTGGGTGCTGGATTACACTGTGGGATTCAGGACCCTCACACTCGGTGTTGGTTGACACTGTGGGATTCAGGACCCTCACACTCGGTACTGGATTACACTGTGGGATTCAGGATCCTCACACTGGGTGCTGGATTACACTGTGGGATTCAGGACCCTCACACTCGGTGCTGGATTACACTGTGGGATTCAGGATCCTCACACTCGTTACTGGATTACACTGTGGGATTCAGGACCCTCACACTCGGTGCTGGATTACACTGTGGGATTCAGGACCCTCACACTCGGTGCTGGATTACACTGTGGGATTCATGACCCTCATACTGGGTGCTGGATCACACTGTGGGATTCAGGACCCTCACAGTGGGCGCTGGATTACACTGTGGGATTCAGGACACTCACACTGGGACGTGGATCACACTGTGGGATTCAGGACCCTCACACTGGACGCTGGATTACATTGTGGGATTCAGGACCCTCACACTCGGTGCTGGATTACACTGTGGGATTCAGGACCCTCACGCTGGGTGCTGGATTACACTGTGGGATGCAGGACCCTCACACTGGGAACCAGATTACACTGTGGGATTCAGGATCCTCACACTCAGAGCTGGATTACACTATGGGATGCAGGACCCTGACACTGGGAACTGGATTACACTGTGGGATTCAGGACCCTCACACTTGGTGCTGGATTACAATGTGGGATTCAGGACCCTGACACTCGATGCCAGATTACATGATGCAATTCAGGACCCTCACACTCGGTGCTGGATTACACTGTGGGATTCAGGATCCTCACAATCATTACTGGATTGCACTGTGGGATTCAGGAACCTCACACTCGGTGCTGGATTACACTATGGGATTCAGGACCCTCACACTCGGTGCTGGATTACACTGTGGGATTCAGGACCCTCACACTCAGCGCTGGATCACACTGTGGGATTCAGGACCCTCACTCTCGGTGCTGGATTACACTGTGGGATTCAGGACCCTCACACTCAGTGCTGGATTACACTGTGGGATTCAGGACCCCCACACTCGGTGCTGGATTACACTGTGGGATTCATGACCCTCATACTGGGTGCTGGATCACACTGATGGATTCAGGACCCTCACAGTGGGCGCTGGATTACTCTGTGGGATTCAGGACACTCACACTGGGACGTGGATCACACTGTGGTATTCAGGACCCTCACACTGGGCGCTGGATTACATTGTGGGATTCAGGACCCTCACGCTCGGTGCTGGATTACACTGTGGGATGCAGGACCCTGATACTGGGAACTGGATTACACTGTGGGATTCAGGACCCTCACGCTGGGTGCTGGATTGCACTCTGGGATTCAGGACCCTCACACTCGATGCCAGATTACATGATGCAATTCAAGACCCTCACACTCGGTGCTGGATTACACTGTGGGATTCAGGACCCTCACACTCGGTGCCTGATTACATGATGCAATGCAGGACCCTCACACTCGATGCTGGATTACACTGTGTGATTCAGGACCCTCACGCTCAGTGCTGGATTACACTGTGGGATTCAGGAACCTCACGCTCAGTGCTGGATTACACTGTGGGATTCAGGACCCTCACGCTCGGTGCTGGATTACACTGTGGGATTCAGGACCCTCACACTGGGTGCTGGATACACTGTAGGATTCAGGACCCTCACACTCGGTGCTGGATTACACTGTGGGATTCAGGACCCTCACACTCAGTACAGGATTACACTGTGGGATTCAGGATCCTCACACTGGGTGCTGGATTACACTGTGGGATTCAGGAACCTCACACTCGGTGCTGGATTACACTGTGGGATGCAGGACCCTGACACTGGGAACTGGATTACACTGTGGGATTCAGGACCCTCATGCTCGGTGCTGGATTACACTGTGGGATTCAGGACCCTCACACTCGATGCCAGATTACATGATGAAATTCAAGACCCTCACACTCGGTGCTGGATTACACTGTGGGATTCAGGACCCTCACACTCGGTGCCTGATTACATGATGTAATGCAGGACCCTCACACTCGATGCTGGATTACACTGTGTGACTCAGGACCCTCACGCTCGGTGCTGGATTACACTGTGGGATTCAGGACCCTCACACTCAGTGCTGGATTACACTGTGGGATTTAGGACCCTCACACTCGGTGCTGGATTACAGTGTGGGATTCAGGACCCTCACACTCGGTGCTGGATTACACTGTGGGATTCAGGACCCTCACGCTCGGTGCTGGATTACACTGTGGGATTCAGGACCCTCACGCTCGGTGCTGGATTACACTGTGGGATTCAGGACCCTCACGCTTGGTGCTGGATTACACTGTGAGATTCAGGACCCTCATGCTCGGTACTGGATTACACTGTGGGATTCAGGACCCTCACACTCTATGCCAGATTACATGATGCAATTCAAGACCCTCACACTCGGTGCTAGATTACACTGTGGGATTCAGGACCCTCACACTCGGTGCCTGATTACATGATGCAATGCAGGACCCTCATGCTCGGTGCCTGATTAGATGATGCAATGCAGGAGCCTCACACTCGGTGTTGGATTACACTGTGGGATTCAGGACCCTCACGCTCGGTGCTGGATTACACTGTGGGATTCAGGACCCTCACTCTCGGTGCTAGATTACACTGTGGGATTCAGGATCCTCACACTCGGTGCCTGATTACATGATGCAATGCAGGACTCTCACGCTCGGTGCCTGATTACATGATGCAATGCAGGATCCTCACACTCGGTGCTGGAATACACTGTGGGATTCAGGACCCTCACACTCGGTGCTGGATCACACTGTGTGATCGAGGACCCTCACACTGGGTGCCAGATCACACTGTGGGATTCAGGACCCTCACCCTCGGTGCCTGATTACATGATGCAATGCAGGACCCTCACACTCGGTACTGGATTACACTGTGGGATTCAGGACCCTCACACTCGGTGCTGGATTACACTGTGGGATTCAGGACCCTCACACTCGGTACTGGATTACACTGTGGGATTCAGGACCCTCACGCTCGGTGCTGGATTATACTGTGGGATTCAGGACACCTCACGCTCGGTGCTGGATTACACTGTGGGATTCAGGACCCTCACACTGGGAACTGGATTACACTGTGGGATTCAGGACCCTCACACTCGGTGCTGGATTACACTGTGGGATTCAGGACCCTCACACTCGATGCCAGATTACATGATGCAATTCAGGACCCTCACACTCGGTGCTGGATTACACTGTGGGATTCAGTACCCTCACACTCGATGCCAGATTACATGATGCAATTCAGGACCCTCACACTCAGTGCTGGATTACACTGTGGGATTCAGGACCCTCACACTCGGTGCTGGATTACACTGTGGGATTCAGGACCCTCACACTGGGTGCTGTATTACACTGTGGGATTCAGGACCCTCAGACTGGGTGCTGGATACACTGTGGGATTCAGGACCCTCACACTCGGTGCTGGATTACACTGTGGGATTCAGGACGCTCACACTCAGTACTGGATTACACTGTGGGATTCAGGATCCTCACACTGGGTGCTGGATTACACTGTGGGATTCAGGACCCTCACACTCGGTGCTGGATTACACTGTGGGATTCAGGATCCTCACACTCATTACTGGATTACACTGTGGGATTCAGGAACCTCACACTCAGTGCTGGATTACACTGTGGGATTCAGGACCCTCACACTCGGTGCTGGATTACACTGTGGGATTCAGGACCTTCACACTCAGCGCTGGATCACACTGTGGGTTTCAGGACCCTCACTCTCGGTGCTGGATTACACTGTGGGATTCAGGACACGCACACTCGGCGCTGGATCACACTGTGGGATTCAGGAACCTCACACTCGGCGCTGGATTACACTGTGGGATTCAGGACCCTCACACTGGGTGTCAGATCACACTGTGGGATTCAGGACCCTCACAGTGGGTGCTGGATTACACTGTGGGCTTCAGGACCCTCATACTGGGTGTCAGATCACACTGTGGGATTCAGGACCCTCACAGTGGGTGCTGGATTACACTGTGGGCTTCAGGACCCTCATACTGGGTGCTGGATCACACTGTGGGATTCAGGACCCTCACAGTGGGCGCTGGATTACACTGTTGGATTCAGGACACTCACACTGGGATGTGGATCACACTGTGGGATTCAGGACCCTCACACTGGGTGCTGGATTACATTGTGGGATTCAGGACCCTCTCACTGGGTGCCGGATTACACTGTGGGATTCAGGACCCTCACACTCGGTGCTGGATTACACTGTGGGATTCAGGACCCTCACACTCGGTGCTGGATTACACTGTGGGATTCAGGATCCTCACACTCGTTACTGGATTACACTGTGGGATTCAGGACCCTCACACTCGGTGCTGGATTACACTGTGGGAGTCAGTACCCTCACACTCAGTGCTGGATTACACTGTGGGATTCATGACCCTCATACTGGTTGCTGGATCACACTGTGGGATTCAGGACCCTCACAGTGGGTGCTGGATTACACTGTGGGATTCAGGACCCTCACACTCGGTGTTGGATTACACTGTGGGATTCAGGACCCTCACACTCGGTACTGGATTACACTGTGGGATTCAGGATCCTTACACTGGGTGCTGGATTACACTGTGGGATTCAGGACCCTCACACTCGGTGCTGGATTACACTGTGGGATTCAGGATCCTCACACTCGTTACTGGATTACACTTTGGGATTCAGGACTCTCACACTCAGTGCTGGATTACACTGTGGGATTCAAGACCCTCACACTCGGTGCTGGATTACACTGTGGGATTCATGACCCTTAGACTGGGTGCTGGATCACACTGTGGGATTCAGGACCCTCACAGTGGGCGCTGGATTACACTGTGGGATTCAGGACACTCAGACTGGGACGTGGATCACACTGTGAGATTCAGGACCCTCACACTGGGCGCTGGATTACATTGTGGGATTCAGGACCCTCACGCTCGGTGCTGGATTACACTGTGGGATGCAGGACCCTGACACTGGGAACTGGATTACACTGTGGGATTCAGGACCCTCATGCTCGGTGCTGGATTGCACTGTGGGATTCAGGACCCTCACACTCAGTGCTGGATTACACTGTGGGATTCAGGACCCTCATGCTCGGTGCTGGATTACACTGTGGGATTCAGGACCCTCACACTCGATGCCAGATTACATGATGCAATTCAAGACCCTCACACTCGATGCTGGATTACACTGTGTGATTCCGGACCCTCACGCTCGGTGCTGGATTACACTGTGGTATTCAGGACCCTCACACTCGGTACTGGATTACACTGTGGGATTTAGGACCCTCACACTCGGTGCTGGATTACAGTGTGGGATTGAGGACCCTCACACTCGGTGCTGGATTACACTGTGGGATTCAGGACCCTCACGCTCAGTGCTGGATTACACTGTGGGATTCAGGACCCTCACGCTCGGTGCTGGATTACACTGTGGGATTCAGGACCCTCACACTCGGTGCTGGATTACACTGTGGGATTCAGGACCCTCACGCTTGGTGCTGGATTACACTGTGAGATTCAGGACCCTCATGCTCGGTACTGGATTACACTGTGGGATTCAGGACCCTCACACTCTATGCCAGATTGCATGATGCAATTCAAGACCCTCACACTCGGTGCTAGATTACACTGTTGGATTCAGGATCCTCACACTCATTACTGGATTACACTGTGGGATTCAGGAACCTCACACTCGGTGCTGGATTACACTGTGGGATTCAGGACCCTCACACTCGGTGCTGGATTACACTGTGGGATTCAGGACCCTCACACTCAGCGCTGGATCACACTGTGGGATTCAGGACCTTCACTCTCGGTGCTGGATTACACTGTGGGATTCAGGACACTCACACTCGGCGCTGGATCACACTGTGGGATTCAGGAACCTCACACTCGGCGCTGGATTACACTGTGGGATTCAGGACGCTCACACTGGGTGTCAGATCACACTGTGGGATTCAGGACCCTCACAGTGGGCGCTGGATTACACTGTGGGCTTCAGGACACTCATACTGGGTGCTGGATCACACTGTGGGATTCAGGACCCTCACAGTGGGCGTTGGATTACACTGTTGGATTCAGGACACTCACACTGGGATGTGGATCACACGGTGGGATTCAGGACCCTCACACTGGGTGCCGGATTACACTGTGGGATTCAGGACCCTCACACTCAGTGCTGGATTACACTGTGGGATTCAGGACCCTCACACTCAGTGCTGGATTACACTGTGGGATTCAGGATCCTCACACTCGTTACTGGATTACACTGTGGGATTCAGGACCCTCACACTCGGTGCTGGATTACACTGTGGGATTCAGTACCCTCACACTCGGTGCTGGATTACACTGTGGGATTCAGGACCCTCACAGTGGGTGCTGGATTACACTGTGGGATTCAGGTCCCTCACACTCGGTGTTGGATTACACTGTGGGATTCAGAACCCTCACACTCGGTACTGGATTACACTGTGGGATTCAGGAACCTCACACTCGGTGCTGGATTACACTGTGGGATTCAGGACCCTCACACTGGGTGTCAGATCACACTGTGGGATTCAGGACCCTCACAGTGGGCGCTGGATTACACTGTGGGATTCAGGATCCTCACACTGGGTGCTGGATTACACTGTGGGATTCAGGACCCTCACACTCGGTGCTGGATTATACTGTGGGATTCAGGACCCTCACGCTTGGTGCTGGATTACACTGTGAGATTCAGGACCCTCATGCTCGGTACTGGATTACACTGTGGGATTCAGGACCCTCATACTCTATGCCAGATTACATGATGCAATTCAAGACCCTCACACTCGGTGCTAGATTACACTGTGGGATTCAGGACCCTCACACTCGGTGCCTGATTACATGATGCAATGCAGGACCCTCACACTCGGTGCCTGATTAGATGATGCAATGCAGGACCCTCACACTCGGTGTTGGATTACACTGTGGGATTCAGGACCCTCACGCTCGGTGCTGGATTACACTGTGGGATTCAGGACCCTCACTCTCGGTGCTAGATTACACTGTGGGATTCAGGACCCTCACACTCGGTGCCTGATTACATGATGCAATGCAGGACTCTCACGCTCGGTGCCTGATTACATGATGCAATGCAGGATCCTCACACTCGGTGCTGGAATACACTGTGGGATTCAGGACCCTCACACTCGGTGCTGGATCACACTGTGTGATCCAGGACCCTCACACTGGGTGCCAGATCACACTGTGGGATTCAGGACCCTCACCCTCGGTGCCTGATTACATGATGCAATGGAGGACCCTCACACTCGGTACTGGATTACACTGTGGGATTCAGGACCCTCACGCTCGGTGCTGGATTACACTGTGGGATTCAGGACCCTCACACTCGGTGCTGGATTACACTGTGGGATTCAGGACCCTCACACTGGGAACTGGATTACACTGTGGGATTCAGGACCCTCACACTCGGTGCTGGATTACACTGTGGGATTCAGGACCCTCACACTCGATGCCAGATTACATGATGCATTTCAGGACCCTCACACTCGGTGCTGGATTACACTGTGGGATTCAGGACCCTCACACTCGATGCCAGATTACATGATGCAATTCAGGACCCTCACACTCGGTGCTGGATTACACTGTGGGATTCAGTGCCCTCACACTCGATGCCAGATTACATGATGCAATTCAGGACCCTCACACTCGGTGCTGGATTACACTGTGGGATTCAGCACCCTCACACTCGGTGCTGGATTACACTGTGGGATTCAGGACCCTCACACTGGGTGCTGGATTACACTGTGGGATTCAGGACCCTCAGACTGGGTGCTGGATACACTGTGAGATTCAGGACCCTCACATCCGGTGCTGGATTACACTGTGGGATTCAGGACCCTCACACTCAGTACTGGATTACACTGTGGGATTCAGGATCCTCACACTGGGTGCTGGATTACACTGTGGGATTCAGGACCCTCACACTCGGTGCTGGATTACACTGTTGGATTCAGGATCCTCACACTCATTACTGGATTACACTGTGGGATTCAGGAACCTCACACTCGGTGCTGGATTACACTGTGGGATTCAGGACCCTCACACTCGGTGCTGGATTACACTGTGGGATTCAGGACCCTCACACTCAGCGCTGGATCACACTGTGGGATTCAGGACCCTCACTCTCGGTGCTGGATTACACTGTGGGATTCAGGACACTCACACTCGGCGCTGGATCACACTGTGGATTCAGGAACCTCACACTCGGCGCTGGATTACACTGTGGGATTCAGGAC
This sequence comes from Mobula birostris, assembly GCF_030028105.1. Classification (NCBI taxonomy): domain Eukaryota; kingdom Metazoa; phylum Chordata; class Chondrichthyes; order Myliobatiformes; family Myliobatidae; genus Mobula; species Mobula birostris. The sequence continues at coordinate 30,471,082 of NC_092402.1, forward strand.
CCTCACACTGGGTGTCAGATCACACTGTGGGATTCAGGACCCTCACAGTGGGTGCTGGATTACACTGTGGGCTTCAGGACCCTCATACTGGGTGTCAGATCACACTGTGGGATTCAGGACCCTCACAGTGGGTGCTGGATTACACTGTGGGCTTCAGGACCCTCATACTGGGTGCTGGATCACACTGTGGGATTCAGGACCCTCACAGTGGGCGCTGGATTACACTGTTGGATTCAGGACACTCACACTGGGATGTGGATCACACTGTGGGATTCAGGACCCTCACACTGGGTGCTGGATTACATTGTGGGATTCAGGACCCTCTCACTGGGTGCCGGATTACACTGTGGGATTCAGGACCCTGACACTCGGTGCTGGATTACACTGTGGGATTCAGGAACCTCACACTCGGTGCTGGATTACACTGTGGGATTCAGGATCCTCACACTCGTTACTGGATTACACTGTGGGATTCAGGACCCTCACACTCGGTGCTGGATTACACTGTGGGATTCAGTACCCTCACACTCAGTGCTGGATTACACTGTGGGATTCATGACCCTCATACTGGGTGCTGGATCACACTGTGGGATTCAGGACCCTCACAGTGGGTGCTGGATTACACTGTGGGATTCAGGACCCTCACACTCGGTGTTGGATTACACTGTGGGATTCAGGACCCTCACACTCGGTACTGGATTACACTGTGGGATTCAGGATCCTTACACTGGGTGCTGGATTACACTGTGGGATTCAGAACCCTCACACTCGGTGCTGGATTACACTGTGGGATTCAGGATCCTCACACTCGTTACTGGATTACACTGTGGGATTCAGGACCCTCACACTCAGTGCTGGATTACACTGTGGGATTCAGGACCCTCACACTCGGTGCTGGATTACACTGTGGGATTCATGACCCTTATACTGGGTGCTGGATCACACTGTGGGATTCAGGACCCTCACAGTGGGCGCTGGATTACACTGTGGGATTCAGGACACTCAGACTGGGACGTGGATCACACTGTGAGATTCAGGACCCTCACACTGGGCGCTGGATTACATTGTGGGATTCAGGACCCTCACGCTCGGTGCCAGATTACATGATGCAATTCAGGACCCTCACACTCGGTGCTGGATTACACTGTGGGATTCAGTGCCCTCACACTCGATGCCAGATTACATGATGCAATTCAGGACCCTCACACTCGGTGCTGGATTACACTGTGGGATTCAGCACCCTCACACTCGGTGCTGGATTACACTGTGGGATTCAGGACCCTCACACTGGGTGCTGGATTACACTGTGGGATTCAGGACCCTCAGACTGGGTGCTGGATACACTGTGGGATTCAGGACCCTCACATCCGGTGCTGGATTACACTGTGGGATTCAGGACCCTCACACTCAGTACTGGATTACACTGTGGGATTCAGGATCCTCACACTGGGTGCTGGATTACACTGTGGGATTCAGGACCCTCACACTCGGTGCTGGATTACACTGTTGGATTCAGGATCCTCACACTCATTACTGGATTACACTGTGGGATTCAGGAACCTCACACTCGGTGCTGGATTACACTGTGGGATTCAGGACCCTCACACTCGGTGCTGGATTACACTGTGGGATTCAGGACCCTCACACTCAGCGCTGGATCACACTGTGGGATTCAGGACCCTCACTCTCGGTGCTGGATTACACTGTGGGATTCAGGACACTCACACTCGGCGCTGGATCACACTGTGGATTCAGGAACCTCACACTCGGCGCTGGATTACACTGTGGGATTCAGGACCTTCACACTGGGTGTCAGATCACACTGTGGGATTCAGGACCCTCACAGTGGGTGCTGGATTACACTGTGGGCTTCAGGACCCTCATACTGGGTGTCAGATCACACTGTGGGATTCAGGACCCTCACAGTGGGTGCTGGATTACACTGTGGGCTTCAGGACCCTCATACTGGGTGCTGGATCACACTGTGGGATTCAGGACCCTCACAGTGGGCGCTGGATTACACTGTTGGATTCAGGACACTCACACTGGGATGTGGATCACACTGTGGGATTCAGGACCCTCACACTGGGTGCTGGATTACATTGTGGGATTCAGGACCCTCTCACTGGGTGCCGGATTACACTGTGGGATTCAGGACCCTGACACTCGGTGCTGGATTACACTGTGGGATTCAGGAACCTCACACTCGGTGCTGGATTACACTGTGGGATTCAGGATCCTCACACTCGTTACTGGATTACACTGTGGGATTCAGGACCCTCACACTCGGTGCTGGATTACACTGTGGGATTCAGTACCCTCACACTCAGTGCTGGATTACACTGTGGGATTCATGACCCTCATACTGGGTGCTGGATCACACTGTGGGATTCAGGACCCTCACAGTGGGTGCTGGATTACACTGTGGGATTCAGGACCCTCACACTCGGTGTTGGATTACACTGTGGGATTCAGGACCCTCACACTCGGTACTGGATTACACTGTGGGATTCAGGATCCTTACACTGGGTGCTGGATTACACTGTGGGATTCAGAACCCTCACACTCGGTGCTGGATTACACTGTGGGATTCAGGATCCTCACACTCGTTACTGGATTACACTGTGGGATTCAGGACCCTCACACTCAGTGCTGGATTACACTGTGGGATTCAGGACCCTCACACTCGGTGCTGGATTACACTGTGGGATTCATGACCCTTATACTGGGTGCTGGATCACACTGTGGGATTCAGGACCCTCACAGTGGGCGCTGGATTACACTGTGGGATTCAGGACACTCAGACTGGGACGTGGATCACACTGTGAGATTCAGGACCCTCACACTGGGCGCTGGATTACATTGTGGGATTCAGGACCCTCACGCTCGGTGCTGGATTACACTGTGGGATGCAGGACCCTGACACTGGGAACTGGATTACACTGTGGGATTCAGGACCCTCATGCTCGGTGCTGGATTGCACTGTGGGATTCAGGACCCTCACACTCAGTGCTGGATTACACTGTGGGATTCAGGACCCTCATGCTCGGTGCTGGATTACACTGTAGGATTCAGGACCCTCACACTCGATGCCAGATTACATGATGCAATTCAAGACCCTCACACTCGGTGCTGGATTACACTGTGGGATTCAGGACCCTCACACTCGGTGCCTGATTACATGATGCAATGCAGGACCCTCACACTCGATGCTGGATTACACTGTGTGATTCAGGACCCTCACGCTCGGTGCTGGATTACACTGTGGTATTCAGGACCCTCACACTCGGTGCTGGATTACACTGTGGGATTTAGGACCCTCACACTCGGTGCTGGATTACAGTGTGGGATTGAGGACCCTCACCCTCGGTGCTGGATTACACTGTGGGATTCAGGACCCTCACGCTCAGTGCTGGATTACACTGTGGGATTCAGGACCCTCACGCTCGGTGCTGGATTACACTGTGGGATTCAGGACCCTCACACTCGGTGCTGGATTACACTGTGGGATTCAGGACCCTCACGCTTGGTGCTGGATTACACTGTGAGATTCAGGACCCTCATGCTCGGTACTGGATTACACTGTGGGATTCAGGACCCTCACACTCTATGCCAGATTACATGATGCAATTCAAGACCCTCACACTCGGTGCTAGATTACACTGTTGGATTCAGGATCCTCACACTCATTACTGGATTACACTGTGGGATTCAGGAACCTCACACTCGGTGCTGGATTACACTGTGGGATTCAGGACCCTCACACTCGGTGCTGGATTACACTGTGGGATTCAGGACCCTCACACTCAGCGCTGGATCACACTGTGGGATTCAGGACCTTCACTCTCGGTGCTGGATTACACTGTGGGATTCAGGACACTCACACTCGGCGCTGGATCACACTGTGGGATTCAGGAACCTCACACTCGGCGCTGGATTACACTGTGGGATTCAGGACCCTCACACTGGGTGTCAGATCACACTGTGGGATTCAGGACCCTCACAGTGGGCGCTGGATTACACTGTGGGCTTCAGGACACTCATACTGGGTGCTGGATCACACTGTGGGATTCAGGACCCTCACAGTGGGCGTTGGATTACACTGTTGGATTCAGGACACTCACACTGGGATGTGGATCACACTGTGGGATTCAGGACCCTCACACTCAGTGCTGGATTACACTGTGGGATTCAGGACCCTCACACTCGGTGCTGGATTACACTGTGGGATTCAGGATCCTCACACTCGTTACTGGATTACACTGTGGGATTCAGGACCCTCACACTCGGTGCTGGATTACACTGTGGGATTCAGTACCCTCACACTCGGTGCTGGATTACACTGTGGGATTCAGGACCCTCACAGTGGGTGCTGGATTACACTGTGGGATTCAGGTCCCTCACACTCGGTGTTGGATTACACTGTGGGATTCAGAACCCTCACACTCGGTACTGGATTACACTGTGGGATTCAGGAACCTCACACTCGGTGCTGGATTACACTGTGGGATTCAGGACCCTCACACTGGGTGTCAGATCACACTGTGGGATTCAGGACCCTCACAGTGGGCGCTGGATTACACTGTGGGCTTCAGGACACTCATACTGGGTGCTGGATCACACTGTGGGATTCAGGACCCTCACAGTGGGCGTTGGATTACACTGTTGGATTCAGGACACTCACACTGGGATGTGGATCACACTGTGGGATTCAGGACCCTCACACTCAGTGCTGGATTACACTGTGGGATTCAGGACCCTCACACTCGGTGCTGGATTACACTGTGGGATTCAGGATCCTCACACTCTTTACTGGATTACACTGTGGGATTCAGGACCCTCACACTCGGTGCTGGATTACACTGCGGGATTCAGTACCCTCACACTCGGTGCTGGATTACACTGTGGGATTCAGGACCCTCACAGTGGGTGCTGGATTACACTGTGAGATTCAGGACCCTCACACTCGGTGTTGGATTACACTGTGGGATTCAGAACCCTCACACTCGGTACTGGATTACACTGTGGGATTCAGGAACCTCACACTCGGCGCTGGATTACACTGTGGGATTCAGGACCCTCACACTGGGTGTCAGATCACACTGTGGGATTCAGGACCCTCACAGTGGGCGCTGGATTACACTGTGGGCTTCAGGACACTCATACTGGGTGCTGGATCACACTGTGGGATTCAGGACCTTCACAGTGGGCGTTGGATTACACTGTTGGATTCAGGACACTCACACTGGGATGTGGATCACACTGTGGGATTCAGGACCCTCACACTCAGTGCTGGATTACACTGTGGGATTCAGGACCCTCACAGTGGGTGCTGGATTACACTGTGGGATTCAGGACCCTCACACTCGGTGTTGGATTACACTGTGGGATTCAGAACCCTCACACTCGGTACTGGATTACACTGTGGGATTCAGGATCCTCACACTGGGTGCTGGATTACACTGTGGGATTCAGGACCCTCACACTCGGTGCTGGATTATACTGTGGGATTCAGGACCCTGACGCTCGGTGCTGGATTACACTGTGGGATTCAGGACCCTCACGCTTGGTGCTGGATTACACTGTGAGATTCAGGACCCTCATGCTCGGTACTGGATTACACTGTGGGATTCAGGACCCTCACACTCTATGCCAGATTACATGATGCAATTCAAGACCCTCACACTCGGTGCTAGATTACACTGTGGGATTCAGGACCCTCACACTCGGTGCCTGATTACATGATGCAATGCAGGACCCTCACACTCGGTGCCTGATTAGATGATGCAATGCAGGACCTTCACACTCGGTGTTGGATTACACTGTGGGATTCAGGACCCTCACGCTCGGTGCTGGATTACACTGTGGGATTCAGGACCCTCACTCTCGGTGCTAGATTACACTGTGGGATTCAGGACCCTCACACTCGGTGCCTGATTACATGATGCAATGCAGGACTCTCACGCTCGGTGCCTGATTACATGATGCAATGCAGGATCCTCACACTCGGTGCTGGAATACACTGTGGGATTCAGGACCCTCACACTCGGTGCTGGATCACACTGTGTGATCCAGGACCCTCACACTGGGTGCCAGATCACACTGTGGGATTCAGGACCCTCACCATCGGTGCCTGATTACATGATGCAATGCAGGACCCTCACACTCGGTACTGGATTACACTGTGGGATTCAGGACCCTCACGCTCGGTGCTGGATTACACTGTGGGATTCAGGACCCTCACACTCGGTGCTGGATTACACTGTGGGATTCAGGACCCTCACACTGGGAACTGGATTACACTGTGGGATTCAGGACCCTCACACTCGGTGCTGGATTACACTGTGGGATTCAGGACCCTCACACTCGATGCCAGATTACATGATGCATTTCAGGACCCTCACACTCGGTGCTGGATTACACTGTGGGATTCAGGACCCTCACACTCGATGCCAGATTACATGATGCAATTCAGGACCCTCACACTCGGTGCTGGATTACACTGTGGGATTCAGTGCCCTCACACTCGATGCCAGATTACATGATGCAATTCAGGACCCTCACACTCGGTGCTGGTTTACACTGTGGGATTCAGCGCCCTCACACTCGGTGCTGGATTACACTGTGGGATTCAGGACCCTCACACTGGGTGCTGTATTACACTGTGGGATTCAGGACCCTCAGACTGGGTGCTGGATACACTGTGGGATTCAGGACCCTCACATTCGGTGCTGGATTACACTGTGGGATTCAGGACCCTCACACTCAGTACTGGATTACACTGTGGGATTCAGGATCCTCACACTGGGTGCTGGATTACACTGTGGGATTCAGGACCCTCACACTCGGTGCTGGATTACACTGTTGGATTCAGGATCCTCACACTCATTACTGGATTACACTGTGGGATTCAGGAACCTCACACTCGGTACTGGATTACACTGTGGGATTCAGGAACCTCACACTCGGTGCTGGATTACACTGTGGGATTCAGGACCCTCACACTGGGTGTCAGATCACACTGTGGGATTCAGGACCCTCACAGTGGGCGCTGGATTACACTGTGGGATTCAGGACACTCATACTGGGTGCTGGATCACACTGTGGGATTCAGGACCCTCACAGTGGGCGTTGGATTACACTGTTGGATTCAGGACACTCACACTGGGATGTGGATCACACTGTGGGATTCAGGACCCTCACACTCAGTGCTGGATTACACTGTGGGATTCAGGACCCTCACACTCGGTGCTGGATTACACTGTGGGATTCAGGATCCTCACACTCTTTACTGGATTACACTGTGGGATTCAGGACCCTCACACTCGGTGCTGGATTACACTGTGGGATTCAGTACCCTCACACTCGGTGCTGGATTACACTGTGGGATTCAGGACCCTCACAGTGGGTGCTGGATTACACTGTGGGATTCAGGACCCTCACACTCGGTGTTGGATTACACTGTGGGATTCAGAACCCTCACACTCGGTACTGGATTACACTGTGGGATTCAGGAACCTCACACTCGGCGCTGGATTACACTGTGGGATTCAGGACCCTCACACTGGGTGTCAGATCACACTGTGGGATTCAGGACCCTCACAGTGGGCGCTGGATTACACTGTGGGCTTCAGGACACTCATACTGGGTGCTGGATCACACTGTGGGATTCAGGACCTTCACAGTGGGCGTTGGATTACACTGTTGGATTCAGGACACTCACACTGGGATGTGGATCACACTGTGGGATTCAGGACCCTCACACTCAGTGCTGGATTACACTGTGGGATTCAGGACCCTCACAGTGGGTGCTGGATTACACTGTGGGATTCAGGACCCTCACACTCGGTGTTGGATTACACTGTGGGATTCAGAACCCTCACACTCGGTACTGGATTACACTGTGGGATTCAGGATCCTCACACTGGGTGCTGGATTACACTGTGGGATTCAGGACCCTCACACTCGGTGCTGGATTATACTGTGGGATTCAGGACCCTGACGCTCGGTGCTGGATTACACTGTGGGATTCAGGACCCTCACGCTTGGTGCTGGATTACACTGTGAGATTCAGGACCCTCATGCTCGGTACTGGATTACACTGTGGGATTCAGGACCCTCACACTCTATGCCAGATTACATGATGCAATTCAAGACCCTCACACTCGGTGCTAGATTACACTGTGGGATTCAGGACCCTCACACTCGGTGCCTGATTACATGATGCAATGCAGGACCCTCACACTCGGTGCCTGATTAGATGATGCAATGCAGGACCTTCACACTCGGTGTTGGATTACACTGTGGGATTCAGGACCCTCACGCTCGGTGCTGGATTACACTGTGGGATTCAGGACCCTCACTCTCGGTGCTAGATTACACTGTGGGATTCAGGACCCTCACACTCGGTGCCTGATTACATGATGCAATGCAGGACTCTCACGCTCGGTGCCTGATTACATGATGCAATGCAGGATCCTCACACTCGGTGCTGGAATACACTGTGGGATTCAGGACCCTCACACTCGGTGCTGGATCACACTGTGTGATCCAGGACCCTCACACTGGGTGCCAGATCACACTGTGGGATTCAGGACCCTCACCATCGGTGCCTGATTACATGATGCAATGCAGGACCCTCACACTCGGTACTGGATTACACTGTGGGATTCAGGACCCTCACGCTCGGTGCTGGATTACACTGTGGGATTCAGGACCCTCACACTCGGTGCTGGATTACACTGTGGGATTCAGGACCCTCACACTGGGAACTGGATTACACTGTGGGATTCAGGACCCTCACACTCGGTGCTGGATTACACTGTGGGATTCAGGACCCTCACACTCGATGCCAGATTACATGATGCATTTCAGGACCCTCACACTCGGTGCTGGATTACACTGTGGGATTCAGGACCCTCACACTCGATGCCAGATTACATGATGCAATTCAGGACCCTCACACTCGGTGCTGGATTACACTGTGGGATTCAGTGCCCTCACACTCGATGCCAGATTACATGATGCAATTCAGGACCCTCACACTCGGTGCTGGATTACACTGTGGGATTCAGCGCCCTCACACTCGGTGCTGGATTACACTGTGGGATTCAGGACCCTCACACTGGGTGCTGTATTACACTGTGGGATTCAGGACCCTCAGACTGGGTGCTGGATACACTGTGGGATTCAGGACCCTCACATTCGGTGCTGGATTACACTGTGGGATTCAGGACCCTCACACTCAGTACTGGATTACACTGTGGGATTCAGGATCCTCACACTGGGTGCTGGATTACACTGTGGGATTCAGGACCCTCACACTCGGTGCTGGATTACACTGTTGGATTCAGGATCCTCACACTCATTACTGGATTACACTGTGGGATTCAGGAACCTCACACTCGGTGCTGGATTACACTGTGGGATTCAGGACCCTCACACTCGGTGCTGGATTACACTGTGGGATTCAGGACCCTCACACTCAGCGCTGGATCACACTGTGGGATTCAGGACCCTCACTCTCGGTGCTGGATTACACTGTGGGATTCAGGACACTCACACTCGGCGCTGGATCACACTGTGGGATTCAGGAACCTCACACTCGGCGCTGGATTACACTGTGGGATTCAGGACCCTCACACTGGGTGTCAGATCACACTGTGGGATTCAGGACCCTCACAGTGGGTGCTGGATTACACTGTGGGCTTCAGGACCCTCATACTGGGTGCTGGATCGCACTGTGGGATTCAGGACCCTCACAGTGGGCGCTGGATTACACTGTTGGATTCAGGACCCTCACACTGGGATGTGGATCACACTGTGGGATTCAGGACCCTCACACTCGGTGCTGGATTACACTGTGGGATTCAGGACCCTCACACTCGGTGCTGGATTACACTGTGGGATTCAGGATCCTCACACTCGTTACTGGATTACACTGTGGGATTCAGGACCCTCACACTCGGTGCTGGATTACACTGTGGGATTCAGGACCCTCACACTGGGTGCTGGATCACACTGTGGGATTCAGGACCCTCACAGTGGGTGCTGGATTACACTGTGGGATTCAGGACCCTCACAGTGGGTGCTGGATTACACTGTGGGATTCAGGACCCTCACGCTCAGTGCTGGATTACACTGTGGGATTCAGGACCCTCACGCTCGGTGCTGGATTACACTGTGGGATTCAGGACCCTCACACTCGGTGCTGGATTACACTGTGGGATTCAGGACCCTCACGCTTGGTGCTGGATTACACTGTGAGATTCAGGACCCTCATGCTCGGTACTGGATTACACTGTGGGATTCAGGACCCTCACACTCTATGCCAGATTACATGATGCAATTCAAGACCCTCACACTCGGTGCTAGATTACACTGTTGGATTCAGGATCCTCACACTCATTACTGGATTACACTGTGGGATTCAGGAACCTCACACTCGGTGCTGGATTACACTGTGGGATTCAGGAACCTCACCCTCGGCGCTGGATTACACTGTGGGATTCAGGACCCTCACACTGGGTGTCAGATCACACTGTGGGATTCAGGACCCTCACAGTGGGCGCTGGATTACACTGTGGGCTTCAGGACACTCATACTGGGTGCTGGATCACACTGTGGGATTCAGGACCTTCACAGTGGGCGTTGGATTACACTGTTGGATTCAGGACACTCACACTGGGATGTGGATCACACTGTGGGATTCAGGACCCTCACACTCAGTGCTGGATTACACTGTGGGATTCAGGACCCTCACAGTGGGTGCTGGATTACACTGTGGGATTCAGGACCCTCACACTCGGTGTTGGATTACACTGTGGGATTCAGAACCCTCACACTCGGTACTGGATTACACTGTGGGATTCAGGATCCTCACACTGGGTGCTGGATTACACTGTGGGATTCAGGACCCTCACACTCGGTGCTGGATTATACTGTGGGATTCAGGACCCTGACGCTCGGTGCTGGATTACACTGTGGGATTCAGGACCCTCACGCTTGGTGCTGGATTACACTGTGAGATTCAGGACCCTCATGCTCGGTACTGGATTACACTGTGGGATTCAGGACCCTCACACTCTATGCCAGATTACATGATGCAATTCAAGACCCTCACACTCGGTGCTAGATTACACTGTGGGATTCAGGACCCTCACACTCGGTGCCTGATTACATGATGCAATGCAGGACCCTCACACTCGGTGCCTGATTAGATGATGCAATGCAGGACCTTCACACTCGGTGTTGGATTACACTGTGGGATTCAGGACCCTCACGCTCGGTGCTGGATTACACTGTGGGATTCAGGACCCTCACTCTCGGTGCTAGATTACACTGTGGGATTCAGGACCCTCACACTCGGTGCCTGATTACATGATGCAATGCAGGACTCTCACGCTCGGTGCCTGATTACATGATGCAATGCAGGATCCTCACACTCGGTGCTGGAATACACTGTGGGATTCAGGACCCTCACACTCGGTGCTGGATCACACTGTGTGATCCAGGACCCTCACACTGGGTGCCAGATCACACTGTGGGATTCAGGACCCTCACCATCGGTGCCTGATTACATGATGCAATGCAGGACCCTCACACTCGGTACTGGATTACACTGTGGGATTCAGGACCCTCACGCTCGGTGCTGGATTACACTGTGGGATTCAGGACCCTCACACTCGGTGCTGGATTACACTGTGGGATTCAGGACCCTCACACTGGGAACTGGATTACACTGTGGGATTCAGGACCCTCACACTCGGTGCTGGATTACACTGTGGGATTCAGGACCCTCACACTCGATGCCAGATTACATGATGCATTTCAGGACCCTCACACTCGGTGCTGGATTACACTGTGGGATTCAGGACCCTCACACTCGATGCCAGATTACATGATGCAATTCAGGACCCTCACACTCGGTGCTGGATTACACTGTGGGATTCAGTGCCCTCACACTCGATGCCAGATTACATGATGCAATTCAGGACCCTCACACTCGGTGCTGGATTACACTGTGGGATTCAGCGCCCTCACACTCGGTGCTGGATTACACTGTGGGATTCAGGACCCTCACACTGGGTGCTGTATTACACTGTGGGATTCAGGACCCTCAGACTGGGTGCTGGATACACTGTGGGATTCAGGACCCTCACATTCGGTGCTGGATTACACTGTGGGATTCAGGACCCTCACACTCAGTACTGGATTACACTGTGGGATTCAGGATCCTCACACTGGGTGCTGGATTACACTGTGGGATTCAGGACCCTCACACTCGGTGCTGGATTACACTGTTGGATTCAGGATCCTCACACTCATTACTGGATTACACTGTGGGATTCAGGAACCTCACACTCGGTGCTGGATTACACTGTGGGATTCAGGACCCTCACACTCGGTGCTGGATTACACTGTGGGATTCAGGACCCTCACACTCAGCGCTGGATCACACTGTGGGATTCAGGACCCTCACTCTCGGTGCTGGATTACACTGTGGGATTCAGGACACTCACACTCGGCGCTGGATCACACTGTGGGATTCAGGAACCTCACACTCGGCGCTGGATTACACTGTGGGATTCAGGACCCTCACACTGGGTGTCAGATCACACTGTGGGATTCAGGACCCTCACAGTGGGTGCTGGATTACACTGTGGGCTTCAGGACCCTCATACTGGGTGCTGGATCGCACTGTGGGATTCAGGACCCTCACAGTGGGCGCTGGATTACACTGTTGGATTCAGGACCCTCACACTGGGATGTGGATCACACTGTGGGATTCAGGACCCTCACACTCGGTGCTGGATTACACTGTGGGATTCAGGACCCTCACACTCGGTGCTGGATTACACTGTGGGATTCAGGATCCTCACACTCGTTACTGGATTACACTGTGGGATTCAGGACCCTCACACTCGGTGCTGGATTACACTGTGGGATTCAGGACCCTCACACTGGGTGCTGGATCACACTGTGGGATTCAGGACCCTCACAGTGGGTGCTGGATTACACTGTGGGATTCAGGACCCTCACAGTGGGTGCTGGATTACACTGTGGGATTCAGGACCCTCACGCTCAGTGCTGGATTACACTGTGGGATTCAGGACCCTCACGCTCGGTGCTGGATTACACTGTGGGATTCAGGACCCTCACACTCGGTGCTGGATTACACTGTGGGATTCAGGACCCTCACGCTTGGTGCTGGATTACACTGTGAGATTCAGGACCCTCATGCTCGGTACTGGATTACACTGTGGGATTCAGGACCCTCACACTCTATGCCAGATTACATGATGCAATTCAAGACCCTCACACTCGGTGCTAGATTACACTGTTGGATTCAGGATCCTCACACTCATTACTGGATTACACTGTGGGATTCAGGAACCTCACACTCGGTGCTGGATTACACTGTGGGATTCAGGACCCTCACACTCGGTGCTGGATTACACTGTGGGATTCAGGACCCTCACACTCAGCGCTGGATCACACTGTGGGATTCAGGACCTTCACTCTCGGTGCTGGATTACACTGTGGGATTCAGGACACTCACACTGGGTGTCAGATCACACTGTGGGATTCAGGACCCTCACAGTGGGCGCTGGATTACACTGTGGGCTTCAGGACACTCATACTGGGTGCTGGATCACACTGTGGGATTCAGGACCCTCACAGTGGGCGTTGGATTACACTGTTGGATTCAGGACACTCACACTGGGATGTGGATCACACTGTGGGATTCAGGACCCTCACACTCAGTGCTGGATTACACTGTGGGATTCAGGACCCTCACACTCGGTGCTGGATTACACTGTGGGATTCAGGATCCTCACACTCGTTACTGGATTACACTGTGGGATTCAGGACCCTCACACTCGGTGCTGGATTACACTGTGGGATTCAGTACCCTCACACTCGGTGCTGGATTACACTGTGGGATTCAGGACCCTCACAGTGGGTGCTGGATTACACTGTGGGATTCAGGACCCTCACACTCGGTGTTGGATTACACTGTGGGATTCAGAACCCTCACACTCGGTACTGGATTACACTGTGGGATTCAGGAACCTCACACTCGGCGCTGGATTACACTGTGGGATTCAGGACCCTCACACTGGGTGTCAGATCACACTGTGGGATTCAGGACCCTCACAGTGGGCGCTGGATTACACTGTGGGCTTCAGGACACTCACACTCGGCGCTGGATCACACTGTGGGATTCAGGAACCTCACACTCGGCGCTGGATTACACTGTGGGATTCAGGACCCTCACACTGGGTGTCAGATCACACTGTGGGATTCAGGACCCTCACAGTGGGTGCTGGATTACACTGTGGGCTTCAGGACCCTCATACTGGGTGCTGGATCGCACTGTGGGATTCAGGACCCTCACAGTGGGCGCTGGATTACACTGTTGGATTCAGGACCCTCACACTGGGATGTGGATCACACTGTGGGATTCAGGACCCTCACACTCGGTGCTGGATTACACTGTGGGATTCAGGACCCTCACACTCGTTGCTGGATTACACTGTGGGATTCAGGATCCTCACACTCGTTACTGGATTACACTGTGGGATTCAGGACCCTCACACTCGGTGCTGGATTACACTGTGGGATTCAGGACCCTCACACTGGGTGCTGGATCACACTGTGGGATTCAGGACCCTCACAGTGGGTGCTGGATTACACTGTGGGATTCAGGACCCTCACAGTGGGTGCTGGATTACACTGTGGGATTCAGGACCCTCACACTCGGTGTTGGATTACACTGTGGGATTCTGGACCCTCACACTCGGTACTGGATTACACTGTGGGATTCAGGATCCTCACACTGGGTGCTGGATTACACTGTGGGATTCAGGACCCTCACACTCGGTGCTGGATTACACTGTGGGATTCAGGATCCTCACACTCGTTACTGGATTACACTGCGGGATTCAGGACCCTCACACTCGGCGCTGGATCACACTGTGGGATTCAGGACCCTCACTCTCGGTGCTGGATTACACTGTGGGATTCAGGACACTCACACTCGGCACTAGATCACACTGTGGGATTCAGGACCCTCACACTCGGTGCTGGATTACACTGTGGGATTCAGGACCCTCACACTGGGTGTCAGATCACACTGTGGGATTCAGGACCCTCACAGTGGGTGCTGGATTACACTGTGGGCTTCAGGACCCTCATACTGGGTGCTGGATCACACTGTGGGATTCAGGACCCTCACAGTGGGCGCTGGATTACACTGTTGGATTCAGGACACTCACACTGGGATGTGGATCACACTGTTGGATTCAGGACCCTCACACTGGGCGCTGGATTACATTCTGGGATTCAGGACCCTCACACTGGGTGCCGGATTACACTGTGGGATTCAGGACCCTCACGCTGGGTGCTGGATTACAGTGTGGGATGCAGGACCCTCACACTGGGTGCTGGATTGCACTGTGGGATTCAGGACCCTCACACTCTGTGCTGGATTACACTGTGATATTCAGGACCCTCACACCGGGTGCTGGATTACACTGTGGGATTCAGGACCCTCACACTCGGTACTGGATTACACTGTGGGATTCAGGATCCTCACACTGGGTGCTGGATTACACTGTGGGATTCAGGACCCTGACACTCGGTGCTGGATTACACTGTGGGATTCAGTATCCTCACACTCGATCCTGGATTACACTGTGATATTCAGGACCCTCACACTCGGTGCTGGATTACACTGTGGGATTCAGGATCCTCACACTGGGTGCTGGATTACACTGTGGGATTCAGGACCCTCACACTTGGTACTGGATTACACTGTGGGATTCAGGATCCTCACACTCGTTACTGGATTACACTGTGGGATTCAGGACCCTCACACTCGGTGCTGGATTAAACTGTGGGATTCAGTACCCTCACACTCAGTGCTGGATTACACTGTGGGATTCAGGACCCTCATACTGGGTGCTGGATCACACTGTGGGATTCAGGACCCTCACAGTGGGTGCTGGATTACACTGTGGGATTCAGGACCCTCACACTCGGTGTTGGATTACACTGTGGGATTCAGGACCCTCACACTCGGTACTGGATTACACTGTGGGATTCAGGATCCTCACACTGGGTGCTGGATTACACTGTGGGATTCAGGACCCTCACACTCGGTGCTGGATTACACTGTGGGATTCAGGATCCTCACACTTGTTACTGGATTACACTGTGGGATTCAGGACCCTCACACTCGGTGCTGGATTACACTGTGGGATTCAGGACCCTCACACTCGGTGCTGGATTACACTGTGGGATTCATGACCCTCATACTGGGTGTTGGATCACACTGTGGGATTCAGGACCCTCACAGTGGGCGCTGGATTACACTGTCGGATTCAGGACACTCACACTGGGACGTGGATCACACTGTGGGATTCAGGACCCTCACACTGGGCGCTGGATTACAGTGTGGGATTCAGGACCCTCACGCTCGGTGCTGGATTACACTGTGGGATGCAGGACCCTCACACTGAGTGCTGGATTACACTGTGGGATTCAGGACCCTCACGCTGGATGCCAGATTACATGATGCATTTCAGGACCCTCACACTCGGAACCAGATTACACTGTGGGATTCAGGACCCTCACACTCGGTGCTGGATTGCACTGTGGGATTCAGGACCGTCACACTCAGTGCTGGATTACACTGTGGGATTCAGGACCGTCATGCTCGGTGCTGGATTACACTGTGGGATTCAGGACCCTCACACTCGATGCCAGATTACATGATGCAATTCAAGACCCTCACACTCGGTGCTGGATTACACTGTGGGATTCAGGACCCTCACACTCGGTGCCTGATTACATGATGCAATGCAGGACCCTCACACTCGATGCTGGATTACACTGTGTGATTCAGGACCCTCACGCTCGGTGCTGGATTACACTGTGGGATACAGGACCCTCACACTCGGTGCTGGATTACACTGTGGGATTTAGGACCCT
Source organism: Mobula birostris (assembly GCF_030028105.1). Classification (NCBI taxonomy): domain Eukaryota; kingdom Metazoa; phylum Chordata; class Chondrichthyes; order Myliobatiformes; family Myliobatidae; genus Mobula; species Mobula birostris. Next base: position 30,488,080 of record NC_092402.1, read on the forward strand.
CACACTCGGTGCTGGATTACAGTGTGGGATTCAGGACCCTCACACTCGGTGCTGGATTACACTGTGGGATTCAGGACCCTCACGCTCAGTGCTGGATTACACTGTGGGATTCAGGACCCTCACGCTCGGTGCTGGATTACACTGTGGGATTCAGGACTCTCACGCTCAGTGCTGGATTACACTGTGGGATTCAGGACCCTCACACTGGGAACTGGATTACACTGTGGGATTCAGGACCCTCACACTCGGTGCTGGATTACACTGTGGGATTCAGGACCCTCACACTCGATGCCAGATTACATGATGCAATTCAGGACCCTCACACTCGGTGCTGGATTACACTGTGGGATTCAGGACCCTCACACTCGATGCCAGATTACATGATGCAATTCAGGACCCTCACACTCGGTGCTGGATTACACTGTGGGATTCAGTACCCTCACACTCGATGCCAGATTACATGATGCAATTCAGGACCCTCACACTCAGTGCTGGATTACACTGTGGGATTCAGGACCCTCACACTCGGTGCTGGATTACACTGTGGGATTCAGGACCCTCACAGTCGATGCCAGATTACATGATGCAATTCAAGACCCTCACAGTCGGTGCTGGATTACACTGTGGGATTCAGGACCCTCACACTCGGTGCCTGATTACATGATGCAATGCAGGACCCTCACACTCGATGCTGGATTACACTGTGTGATTCAGGACTCTCACGCTCGGTGCTGGATTACACTGTGGGATACAGGACCCTCACACTCGGTGCTGGATTACACTGTGGGATTTAGGACCCTCACACTCGGTGCTGGATTACAGTGTGGGATTCAGGACCCTCACACTCGGTGCTGGATTACACTGTGGGATTCAGGACCATCACGCTCAGTGCTGGATTACACTGTGGGATTCAGGACCCTCACGCTCAGTGCTGGATTACACTGTGGGATTCAGGACCCTCACACTGGGAACTGGATTACACTGTGGGATTCAGGACCCTCACACTCGGTGCTGGATTACACTGTGGGATTCAGGACCCTCACACTCGATGCCAGATTACATGATGCAATTCAGGACCCTCACACTCGGTGCCAGATTACATGATGCAATTCAGGACCCTCACACTCGGTGCTGGATTACACTGTGGGATTCAGTACCCTCACACTCGATGCCAGATTACATGATGCAATTCGGGACCCTCACACTCGGTGCTGGATTACACTGTGGGATTCAGCACCCTCACACTCGGTGCTGGATTACACTGTGGGATTCAGGACCCTCACACTGGGTGCTGTATTACACTGTGGGATTCAGGACCCTCAGACTGGGTGCTGGATACACTGTGGGATTCAGGACCCTCACACTCGGTGCTGGATTACACTGTGGGATTCAGGACCCTCACACTCAGTACTGGATTACACTGTGGGATTAAGGATCCTCACACTGGGTGCTGGATTACACTGTGGGATTCAGGACCCTCACACTCGGTGCTGGATTACACTGTGGGATTCAGGATCCTCACACTCATTACTGGATTACACTGTGGGATTCAGGAACCTCACACTCGGTGCTGGATTACACTGTGGGATTCAGGACCCTCACACTCGGTGCTGGATTACATTGTGGGATTCAGGACCCTCACACTCAGCGCTGGATCACACTGTGGGATTCAGGACCCTCACTCTCGGTGCTGGATTACACTGTGGGATTCAGGACACTCACACTCGGCGCTGGATTACACTGTGGGATTCAGGACCGTCACACTGGGTGTCAGATCACACTGTGGGATTCAGGACCCTCATACTGGGTGCTGGATCACACTGTGGGATTCAGTACCCTCACAGTGGGCGCTGGATGACACTGTTGGATTCAGGACACTCACACTGGGATGTGGATCACACTGTGGGATTCAGGACCCTCACACTGGGTGCTGGATTACATTGTGGGATTCAGGACCCTCACACTGGGTGCTGGATTACACTGTGGGATGCAGGACCCTCACACTGAGTGCTGGATTACACTGTGGGATTCAGGACCCTCACGCTGGGTGCTGGATTACACTGTGGGATTCAGGACCCTCACACTCGATGCCAGATTACATGATGCAATTCAAGACCCTCACACTCGGTGCTGGATTACACTGTGGGATTCAGGACCCTCACACTCAGTGCCTGATTACATGATGCACTGCAGGACCCTCACACTCGATGCTGGATTACACTGTGGGATTCAGGACCCTCACGCTCAGTGCTGGATTACACTGTGGGATTCAGGACCCTCACGCTCGGTGCTGGATTACACTGTGGGATTCAGGACCCTCACGCTCGGTGCTGGATTACACTGTGGGATTCAGGACCCTCACACTCAGTACTGGATTACACTGTGGGATTCAGGATCCTCACACTGGGTGCTGGATTACACTGTGGGATTCAGGACCCTCTCACTCGGTGCTGGATTACACTGTGGGATTCAGGATCCTCACACTCATTACTGGATTACACTGTGGGATTCAGCAACCTCACACTCGGTGCTGGATTACACTGTGGGATTCAGGACCCTCACACTTGGTGCTGGATTACACTGTGGGATTCAGGACCCTCACACTCAGCGCTGGATCACACTGTGGGATTCAGGACCCTCACTCTGGGTGCTGGATTACACTGTGGGATTCAGGACACTCACACTCGGCGCTGGATTACACTGTGTGATTCAGGACCCTCACACTGGGTGCTGTATTACACTGTGGGATTCAGGATCCTCACACTGGGTGCTGGATTACACTGTGGGATTCAGGACCCTCACACTCGGTGCTGGATTACACTGTGGGATTCAGGATCCTCACACTCATTACTGGATTACACTGTGGGATTCAGAACCTCACACTCGGTGCTGGATTACACTGTGGGATTCAGGACCCTCACACTCGGTGCTGGATTACACTGTGGGATTCAGGACCCTCACACTTAGCGCTGGATCACACTGTGGGATTCAGGACCCTCACTCTCGGTGCTGGATTACACTGTGGGATTCAGGACACTCACACTCGGCGCTGGATTACACTGTGCGATTCAGGACTCTCACACTGGGTGTCAGATCACACTGTGGGATTCAGGACCCTCATACTGGGTGCTGGATCACACTGTGGGATTCAAGACCCTCACAGTGGGCGCTGGATTACACTGTTGGATTCAGGACACTCACACTGGGATGTGGATCACACTGTGGGATTCAGGACCCTCACACTGGGTGCTGGATTACATTGTGGGATTCAGGACCCTCACACTGGGTGCTGGATTACACTGTGGGATGCAGGACCCTCACACTGAGTGCTGGATTACACTGTGGGATTCAGGACCCTCACGCTGGGTGCTGGATTACACTGTGGGATTCAGGACCCTCACACTCGATGCCAGATTACATGCTGCAATTCAAGACCCTCACACTCGGTGCTGGATTACACTGTGGGATTCAGGACCCTCACACTCGGTGCCTGATTACATGATGCACTGCAGGACCCTCACACTCGATGCTGGATTACACTGTGTGATTCAGGACCCTCACGCTCAGTGCTGGATTACACTGTGGGATTCAGGACCCTCACGCTCGGTGCTGGATTACACTGTGGGATTCAGGACCCTCAGACTGGGTGCTGGATACACTGTGGCATTCAGGACCCTCACACTCGGTGCTGGATTACACTGTGGCATTCAGGACCCTCACACTCGGTGCTGGATTATACTGTGGGATTCAGGACCCTCACACTCAGTACTGGATTACACTGTGGGATTCAGGATCCTCACACTGGGTGCTGGATTACACTGTGGGATTCAGGAACCTCACACTCGGTGCTGGTTTACACTGCGGGATGCAGGACCCTGACACTGGGAACTGGATTACACTGTGGGATTTAGGACCCTCACACTCAGTACTGGATTACACTGTGGGATTCAGGATCCTCACACTCGGTGCTGGATTACACTGTGGGATTCAGGACCCTCACACTCGGTGCTGCATTACACTGTGGGATTCAGGATCCTCACACTCATAACTGGATTACACTGTGGGATTCAGGAACCTCACACTCGGTGCTGGATTACACTGTGGGATTCAGGACCCTCACACTCGGTGCTGGATTACACTGTGGGATTCAGGACCCTCACACTCGGCGCTGGATCACACTGTGGGATTCAGGACCCTCACTCTCGGTGCTGGATTACACTGTGGGATTCAGGACACTCACACTCGGCGCTAGATCACACTGTGGGATTCAGGACCCTCACACTCGGTGCTGGATTACACTGTGGGATTCAGGACCCTCACACTGGGTGTCAGATCACACTGTGGGATTCAGGACCCTCACAGTGGGTGCTGGATTACACTGTGGGCTTCAGGACCCTCATACTGGGTGCTGGATCACACTGTGGGATTCAGGACGCTCACAGTGGGCGCTGGATTACACTGTTGGATTCAGGACCCTCACACTGGGATGTGGATCACACTGTTGGATTCAGGACCCTCACACTGGGTGCCGGATTACACTGTGGGATTCAGGACCCTCACGCTGGGTGCTGGATTACGGTGTGGGATGCAGGACCCTCACACTGGGTGCTGGATTGCACTGTGGGATTCAGGACCCTCACACTCTGTGCTGGATTACACTGTGATATTCAGGACCCTCACACCGGGTGCTGGATTACACTGTGGGATTCAGGACCCTCACACTCGGTACTGGATTACACTGTGGGATTCAGTATCCTCACACTGGGTGCTGGATTACACTGTTGGATTCAGGACCCTGACACTCGGTGCTGGATTACACTGTGGGATTCAGGATCCTCACACTCGATCCTGGATTACACTGTGATATTCAAGACCCTCACACTCGGTGCTGGATTACACTGTGGGATTCAGGATCCTCACACTGGGTGCTGGATTACACTGTGGGATTCAGGACCCTCACACTTGGTACTGGATTACACTGTGGGATTCAGGATCCTCACACTCGTTACTGGATTACACTGTGGGATTCAGGACCCTCACACTCGGTGCTGGATTAAACTGTGGGATTCAGTACCCTCACACTCAGTGCTGGATTACACTGTGGGATTCAGGACCCTCATACTGGGTGCTGGATCACACTGTGGGATTCAGGACCCTCACAGTGGGTGCTGGATTACACTGTGGGATTCAGGACCCTCACACTCGGTGTTGGATTACACTGTGGGATTCAGGACCCTCACACTCGGTACTGGATTACACTGTGGGATTCAGGACCCTCACACTCGGTGCTGGATTACACTGTGGGATTCAGGACACTCACACTCGGCGCTGGATTACACTGTGCGATTCAGGACCCTCACACTGGGTGTCAGATCACACTGTGGGATTCAGGACCCTCATACTGGGTGCTGGATCACACTGTGGGATTCAAGACCCTCACAGTGGGCGCTGGATTACACTGTTGGATTCAGGACACTCACACTGGGATGTGGATCACACTGTGGGATTCAGGACCCTCACACTGGGTGCTGGATTACATTGTGGGATTCAGGACCCTCACACTGGGTGCTGGATTACACTGTGGGATGCAGGACCCTCACACTGAGTGCTGGATTACACTGTGGGATTCAGGACCCTCACGCTGGGTGCTGGATTACACTGTGGGATTCAGGACCCTCACACTCGATGCCAGATTACATGCTGCAATTCAAGACCCTCACACTCGGTGCTGGATTACACTGTGGGATTCAGGACCCTCACACTCGGTGCCTGATTACATGATGCACTGCAGGACCCTCACACTCGATGCTGGATTACACTGTGTGATTCAGGACCCTCACGCTCAGTGCTGGATTACACTGTGGGATTCAGGACCCTCACACTCGGTGCTGGATTACACTGTGGGATTCAGGACCCTCAGACTGGGTGCTGGATACACTGTGGCATTCAGGACCCTCACACTCGGTGCTGGATTACACTGTGGGATTCAGGACCCTCACACTCAGTACTGGATTACACTGTGGGATTCAGGATCCTCACACTGGGTGCTGGATTACACTGTGGGATTCAGGAACCTCACACTCGGTGCTGGATTGCACTGTGGGATTCAGGACCCTCACACTCAGTACTGGATTACACTGTGGGATTCAGGACCCTCACACTCGGCGCTGGATCACACTGTGGGATTCAGGACCCTCACTCTCGGTGCTGGATTACACTGTGGGATTCAGGACACTCACAATCGGCGCTAGATCACACTGTGGGATTCAGGACCCTCACACTCGGTGCTGGATTACACTGTGGGATTCAGGACCCTCACACTGGGTGTCAGATCACACTGTGGGATTCAGGACCCTCACAGTGGGTGCTGGATTACACTGTGGGCTTCAGGACCCTCATACTGGGTGCTGGATCACACTGTGGGATTCAGGACGCTCACAGTGGGCGCTGGATTACACTGTTGGATTCAGGACCCTCACACTGGGATGTGGATCACACTGTTGGATTCAGGACCCTCACACTGGGTGCCGGATTACACTGTGGGATTCAGGACCCTCACGCTGGGTGCTGGATTACAGTGTGGGATGCAGGACCCTCACACTGGGTGCTGGATTGCACTGTGGGATTCAGGACCCTCACACTCTGTGCTGGATTACACTGTGATATTCAGGACCCTCACACCGGGTGCTGGATTACACTGTGGGATTCAGGACCCTCACACTCGGTACTGGATTACACTGTGGGATTCAGTATCCTCACACTGGGTGCTGGATTACACTGTGGGATTCAGGACCCTGACACTCGGTGCTGGATTACATTGTGGGATTCAGGATCCTCACACTCGATCCTGGATTACACTGTGATATTCAGGACCCTCACACTCGGTGCTGGATTACACTGTGGGATTCAGGATCCTCACACTGGGTGCTGGATTACACTGTGGGATTCAGGACCCTCACACTTGGTACTGGATTACACTGTGGGATTCAGGATCCTCACACTCGTTACTGGATTACACTGTGGGATTCAGGACCCTCACACTCGGTGCTGGATTAAACTGTGGGATTCAGTACCCTCACACTCAGTGCTGGATTACACTGTGGGATTCAGGACCCTCATACTGGGTGCTGGATCACACTGTGGGATTCAGGACCCTCACAGTGGGTGCTGGATTACACTGTGGGATTCAGGACCCTCACACTCGGTGTTGGATTACACTGTGGGATTCAGGACCCTCACACTCGGTACTGGATTACACTGTGGGATTCAGGATCCTCACACTGGGTGCTGGATTACACTGTGGGATTCAGGACCCTCACACTCGGTGCTGGATTACACTGTGGGATTCAGGATCCTCACACTTGTTACTGGATTACACTGTGGGATTCAGGACCCTCACACTCGGTGCTGGATTATACTGTGGGATTCAGGACCCTCACACTCGGTGCTGGATTACACTGTGGGATTCATGACCCTCATACAGGGTGTTGGATCACACTGTGGGATTCAGGACCCTCACAGTGGGCGCTGGATTACACTGTCGGATTCAGGACACTCACACTGGGACGTGGATCACACTTTGGGATTCAGGACCCTCACACTGGGCGCTGGATTACATTGTGGGATTCAGGACCCTCACACTCGGTGCTGGATTACTTGTGGGATGCAGGACCCTCACACTGAGTGCTGGATTACACTGTGGGATTCAGGACCCTCACGCTGGGTGCTGGACTACACTGTGGGATGCAGGACCCTCACAGTGGGAACCAGATTACACTGTGGGATTCAGGATCCTCACACTCAGAGCTGGATTACACTGTGGGATGCAGGACCCTGACACTGGGAACTGGATTACACTGTGGGATTCAGGACCCTCACACTCGGTGCTGGATTACACTGTGGGATTCAGGACCCTGACACTCGATGCCAGATTACATGATGCTTTTCAGGACCCTCACACTCGGTGCTGGATTACACTGTGGGATTCAGGACCCTCACACTCGGTGCTGGATTGCACTGTGGGATTCAGGACCCTCACACTCAGTGCTGGATTACACTGTGGGATTCAGGACCCTCATGCTCGGTGCTGGATTACACTGTGGGATTCAGGACCCTCACACTCGATGCCAGATTACATGATGCAATTCAAGACCCTCACACTCGGTGCTGGATTACACTGTGGGATTCAGGACCCTCACACTCGGTGCTGGGTTACACTGTGGGATTCAGGACCCTGACACTCGATGCCAGATTACATGATGCTTTTCAGGACCCTCACACTCGGTGCTGGATTACACTGTGGGATTCAGGACCCTCACACTCGGTGCCTGATTACATGATGCAATGCAGGACCCTCACACTCGATGCTGGATTACACTGTGTGATTCAGGACCCTCACACTCGGTGCTGGATTACACTGTGGGATTCAGCACCCTCACACTCGCTAATGGATTACACTGTGGGATTCAGGACCCTCACACTCGATGCTGGATTACACTGTGTGATTCAGGACCCTCACGCTCGGTGCTGGATTACACTGTGGGATACAGGACCCTCACACTCGGTGCTGGATTGCACTGTGGGATTTAGGACCCTCACACTCGGTGCTGGATTACAGTGTGGGATTCAGGACCCTCACGCTCGGTGCTGGATTACACTGTGGGATTCAGGACCCTCACACTCGGTGCTGGATTACACTGTGGGATTCAGGACCCTCACGCTCAGTGCTGGATTACACTGTGGGATTCAGGACCCTCACGCTCGGTGCTGGATTACACTGTGGGATTCAGGACCCTCACGCTCAGTGCTGGATTACACTGTGGGATTCAGGACCCTCACACTGGGAACTGGATTACACTGTGGGATTCAGGACCCTCACACTCGGTGCTGGATTACACTGTGGGATTCAGGACCCTCACACTCGATGCCAGATTACATGATGCAATTCAGGACCCTCACACTCGGTGCTGGATTACACTGTGGGATTCAGGACCCTCACACTCGATGCCAGATTACATGATGCAATTCAGGACCCTCACACTCGGTGCTGGATTACACTGTGGGATTCAGTACCCTCACACACGATGCCAGATTACATGATGCAATTCAGGACCCTCACACTCAGTGCTGGATTACACTGTGGGATTCAGGACCCTCATGCTCGGTGCTGGATTACACTGTGGGATTCAGGACCCTCACACTCGATGCCAGATTACATGATGCAATTCAAGACCCTCACACTCGGTGCTGGATTACACTGTGGGATTCAGGACCCTCACACTCGGTGCCTGATTACATAATGCAATGCAGGACCCTCACACTCGATGCTGGATTACACTGTGTGATTCAGGACCCTCACGCTCGGTGCTGGATTACACTGTGGGATACAGGACCCTCACACTCGGTGCTGGATTACAGTGTGGGATTCAGGACCCTCACACTCGGTGCTGGATTACACTGTGGGATTCAGGACCCTCACGCTCAGTGCTGGATTACACTGTGGGATTCAGGACCCTCACGCTCAGTGCTGGATTACACTGTGGGATTCAGGACCCTGACACTGGGAACTGGATTACACTGTGGGATTCAGGACCCTCACACTCGGTGCTGGATTACACTGTGGGATTCAGTACCCTCACACTCGATGCCAGATTACATGATGCAATTCAGGACCCTCACACTCGGTGCTGGATTACACTGTGGGATTCAGGACCCTCACACTCGATGCCAGATTACATGATGCAATTCAGGACCCTCACACTCGGTGCTGGATTACACTGTGGGATTCAGTACCCTCACACTCGATGCCAGATTACATGAGGCAATTCAGGACCCTCACACTCGGTGCTGGATTACACTGTGGGATTCAGCACCCTCACACTCGGTGCTGGATTACACTGTGGGATTCAGGACCCTCACACTCGGTGCTGGATTACACTGTGGGATTCAGGATCCTCACACTCATTACTGGATTACACTGTGGGATTCAGGAACCTCACACTCGGTGCTGGATTACACTGTGGGATTCAGGACCCTCACACTCGGTGCTGGATTACACTGTGGGATTCAGGACCCTCACACTCGGCGCTGGATCACACTGTGGGATTCAGGACCCTCACTCTCGGTGCTGGATTACACTGTGGGATTCAGGACACTCACACTCGGCGCTAGATCACACTGTGGGATTCAGGACCCTCACACTCGGTGCTGGATTACACTGTGGGATTCAGGACCCTCACACTGGGTGTCAGATCACACTGTGGGATTCAGGACCCTCACAGTGGGTGCTGGATTACACTGTGGGCTTCAGGACCCTCATACTGGGTGCTGGATCACACTGTGGGATTCAGGACGCTCACAGTGGGCGCTGGATTACACTGTTGGATTCAGGACCCTCACACTGGGATGTGGATCACACTGTTGGATTCAGGACCCTCACACTGGGTGCCGGATTACACTGTGGGATTCAGGACCCTCACGCTGGGTGCTGGATTACAGTGTGGGATGCAGGACCCTCACACTGGGTGCTGGATTGCACTGTGGGATTCAGGACCCTCACACTCTGTGCTGGATTGCACTGTGATATTCAGGACCCTCACACCGGGTGCTGGATTACACTGTGGGATTCAGGACCCGCACACTCGGTACTGGATTACACTGTGGGATTCAGTATCCTCACACTGGGTGCTGGATTACACTGTGGGATTCAGGACCCTGACACTCGGTGCTGGATTACACTGTGGGATTCAGGATCCTCACACTCGATCCTGGATTACACTGTGATATTCAGGACCCTCACACTCGGTGCTGGATTACACTGTGGGATTCAGGATCCTCACACTGGGTGCTGGATTACACTGTGGGATTCAGGACCCTCACACTTGGTACTGGATTACACTGTGGGATTCAGGATCCTCACACTCGTTACTGGATTACACTGTGGGATTCAGGACCCTCACACTCGGTGCTGGATTAAACTGTGGGATTCAGTACCCTCACACTCAGTGCTGGATTATACTGTGGGATTCAGGACCCTCATACTGGGTGCTGGATCACACTGTGGGATTCAGGACCCTCACAGTGGGTGCTGGATTACACTGTGGGATTCAGGACCCTCACACTCGGTGTTGGATTACACTGTGGGATTCAGGACCCTCACACTCGGTACTGGATTACACTGTGGGATTCAGGACCCTCACACTCGGTGCTGGATTACACTGTGGGATTCAGGACACTCACACTCGGCGCTGGATTACACTGTGCGATTCAGGACCCTCACACTGGGTGTCAGATCACACTGTGGGATTCAGGACCCTCATACTGGGTGCTGGATCACACTGTGGGATTCAAGACCCTCACAGTGGGCGCTGGATTACACTGTTGGATTCAGGACACTCACACTGGGATGTGGATCACACTGTGGGATTCAGGACCCTCACACTGGGTGCTGGATTACATTGTGGGATTCAGGACCCTCACACTGGGTGCTGGATTACACTGTGGGATGCAGGACCCCTCACACTGAGTGCGGGATTACACTGTGGGATTCAGGACCCTCACGCTGGGTGCTGGATTACACTGTGGGATTCAGGACCCTCACACTCGATGCCAGATTACATGATGCAATTCAAGACCCTCACACTCGGTGCTGGATTACACTGTGGGATTCAGGACCCTCACACTCGGTGCCTGATTACATGATGCACTGCAGGGCCCTCACACTCGATGCTGGATTACACTGTGTGATTCAGGACCCTCACGCTCAGTGCTGGATTACACTGTGGGATTCAGGACCCTCACGCTCGGTGCTGGATTACACTGTGGGATTCAGGACCCTCAGACTGGGTGCTGGATACACTGTGGCATTCAGGACCCTCACACTCGGTGCTGGATTACACTGTGGGATTCAGGACCCTCACACTCAGTACTGGATTACACTGTGGGATTCAGGATCCTCACACTGGGTGCTGGATTACACTGTGGGATTCAGGAACCTCACACTCGGTGCTGGATTACACTGCGGGATGCAGGACCCTGTCACTGGGAACTGGATTACACTGTGGGATTTAGGACCCTCACAGTCAGTACTGGATTACACTGTGGGATTCAGGATCCTCACACTCGGTGCTGGATTACACTGTGGGATTCAGGACCCTCACACTCGGTGCTGGATTACACTGTGGGATTCAGGATCCTCACACTCATTACTGGATTACACTGTGGGATTCAGGAACCTCACACTCGGTGCTGGATTACACTGTGGGATTCAGGACCCTCACACTCGGTGCTGGATTACACTGTGGGATTCAGGACCCTCACACTCGGCGCTGGATCACACTGTGGGATTCAGGACCCTCACTCTCGGTGCTGGATTACACTGTGGGATTCAGGACACTCACACTCGGCGCTAGATCACACTGTGGGATTCAGGACCCTCACACTCGGTGCTGGATTACACTGTGGGATTCAGGACCCTCACACTGGGTGTCAGATCACACTGTGGGATTCAGGACCCTCACAGTGGGTGCTGGATTACACTGTGGGCTTCAGGACCCTCATACTGGGTGCTGGATCACACTGTGGGATTCAGGACGCTCACAGTGGGCGCTGGATTACACTGTTGGATTCAGGACCCTCACACTGGGATGTGGATCACACTGTTGGATTCAGGACCCTCACACTGGGTGCCGGATTACACTGTGGGATTCAGGACCCTCACGCTGGGTGCTGGATTACAGTGTGGGATGCAGGACCCTCACACTGGGTGCTGGATTGCACTGTGGGATTCAGGACCCTCACACTCTGTGCTGGATTACACTGTGATATTCAGGACCCTCACACCGGGTGCTGGATTACACTGTGGGATTCAGGACCCTCACACTCGGTACTGGATTACACTGTGGGATTCAGTATCCTCACACTGGGTGCTGGATTACACTGTGGGATTCAGGACCCTGACACTTGGTGCTGGATTACACTGTGGGATTCAGGATCCTCACACTCGATCCTGGATTACACTGTGATATTCAGGACCCTCACACTCGGTGCTGGATTACACTGTGGGATTCAGGATCCTCACACTGGGTGCTGGATTACACTGTGGGATTCAGGACCCTCACACTTGGTACTGGATTACACTGTGGGATTCAGGATCCTCACACTCGTTACTGGATTACACTGTGGGATTCAGGACCCTCACACTCGGTGCTGGATTAAACTGTGGGATTCAGTACCCTCACACTCAGTGCTGGATTACACTGTGGGATTCAGGCTCCTCATACTGGGTGCTGGATCACACTGTGGGATTCAGGACCCTCACAGTGGGTGCTGGATTACACTGTGGGATTCAGGACCCTCACACTCGGTGTTGGATTACACTGTGGGATTCAGGACCCTCACACTCGGTACTGGATTACACTGTGGGATTCAGGATCCTCACACTGGGTGCTGGATTACACTGTGGGATTCAGGACCCTCGCACTCGGTGCTGGATTACACTGTGGGATTCAGGATCCTCACACTTGTTACTGGATTACACTGTGGGATTCAGGACCCTCACACTCGGTGCTGGATTACACTGTGGGATTCAGGACCCTCACACTCGGTGCTGGATTACACTGTGGGATTCATGACCCTCATACAGGGTGTTGGATCACACTGTAGGATTCAGGACCCTCACAGTGGGCGCTGGATTACACTGTCGGATTCAGGACACTCACACTGGGACGTGGATCACACTGTGGGATTCAGGACCCTCACACTGGGCGCTGGATTACATTGTGGGATTCAGGACCCTCACACTCGGTGCTGGATTACACTGTGGGATGCAGGACCCTCACACTGAGTGCTGGATTACACTGTGGGATTCAGGACCCTCACACTGGGTGCTGGACTACACTGTGGGATGCAGGACCATCACAGTGGGAACCAGATTACACTGTGGGATTCAGGATCCTCACACTCAGAGCTGGATTACACTGTGGGATGCAGGACCCTGACACTGGGAACTGGATTACACTGTGGGATTCAGGACCCTCACACTCGGTGCTGGATTACACTGTGGGATTCAGGACCCTGACACTCGATGCCAGATTACATGATGCTTTTCAGGACCCTCACACTCGGTGCTGGATTACACTGTGGGATTCAGGACCCTCACACTCGGTGCTGGATTGCACTGTGGGATTCAGGACCCTCACACTCAGTGCTGGATTACACTGTGGGATTCAGGACCCTCATGCTCGGTGCTGGATTACACTGTGGGATTCAGGACCCTCACACTCGATGCCAGATTACATGATGCAATTCAAGACCCTCACACTCGGTGCTGGATTACACTGTGGGATTCAGGACCCTCACACTCGGTGCCTGATTACATGATGCAATGCAGGACCCTCACACTCGATGCTGGATTACACTGTGGGATTCAGCACCCTCACACTCGCTACTGGATTACACTGTGGGATTCAGGACCCTCACACTCGATGCTGGATTACACTGTGTGATTCAGGACCCTCACGCTCGGTGCTGGATTACACTGTGGGATACAGGACCCTCACACTCGGTGCTGGATTGCACTGTGGGATTCAGGACCCTCACGCTCAGTGCTGGATTACACTGTGGGATTCAGGACCCTCACATTGGGAACTGGATTACACTGTGGGATTCAGGACCCTCACACTCGGTGCTGGATTACACTGTGGGATTCAGGACCCTCACACTCGATGCCAGATTACATGATGCAATTCAGGACCCTCACACTCGGTGCTGGATTACACTGTGGGATTCAGGACCCTCACACTCGATGCCAGATTACATGATGCAATTCAGGACCCTCACACTCGGTGCTGGATTACACTGTGGGATTCAGTACCCTCACACTCGATGCCAGATTAGATGATGCAATTCAGGACCCTCACACACGATGCCGGATTACACTGTGGGATTCAGTACCCTCACACTCGATGCCAGATTACATGAGGCAATTCAGGACCCTCACACTCGGTGCTGGATTACACTGTGGGATTCAGCACCCTCACACTCGGTGCTGGATTACACTGTGGGATTCAGGACCCTCACACTGGGTGCTGTATTACACTGTGGGATTCAGGACCCTCAGACTGGGTGCTGGATACACTGTGGGATTCAGGACCCTCACACTCGGTGCTGGATTACACTGTGGGATTCAGGACCCTCACACTCAGTACTGGATTACACTGTGGGATTCAGGATCCTAACACTGGGTGCTGGATTACACTGTGGGATTCAGGACCCTCACACTCGGTGCTGGATTACACTGTGGGATTCAGGATCCTCACACTCATTACTGGATTACACTGTGGGATTCAGGAACCTCACACTCGGTGCTGGATTACACTGTGGGATTCAGGACCCTCACACTCGGTGCTGGATTACACTGTGGGATTCAGGACCCTCACACTCAGCGCTGGATCACACTGTGGGATTCAGGACCCTCACTCTCGGTGCTGGATTACACTGTGGGATTCAGGACACTCACACTCGGCGCTGGATTACACTGTGGGATTCAGGACCCTCACACTGGGTGTCAGATCACACTGTGGGATTCAGGACCCTCATACTGGGTGCTGGATCACACTGTGGGATTCAGTACCCTCACAGTGGGCGCTGGATGACACTGTTGGATTCAGGACACTCACACTGGGATGTGGATCACACTGTGGGATTCAGGACCCTCACACTGGGTGCTGGATTACATTGTGGGATTCAGGACCCTCACACTGGGTGCTGGATTACACTGTGGGATGCAGGACCCTCACACTGAGTGCTGGATTACACTGTGGGATTCAGGACCCTCACGCTGGGTGCTGGATTACACTGTGGGATTCAGGACCCTCACACTCGATGCTAGATTACATGATGCAATTCAAGACCCTCACACTCGGTGCTGGATTACACTGTGGGATTCAGGACCCTCAGACTGGGTGCTGGATACACTGTGGGATTCAGGACCCTCACACTCAGTGCTGGATTACACTGTGGGATTCAGGACCCTCACACTCAGTACTGGATTACACTGTGGGATTCAGGATCCTCACACTGGGTGCTGGATTACACTGTGGGATTCAGGACCCTCACACTCGGTGCTGGATTACACTGTGGGATTCAGGATCCTCACACTCATTACTGGATTACACTGTGGGATTCAGGAACCTCACACTCGGTGCTGGATTACACTGTGGGATTCAGGACCCTCACACTCGGTGCTGGATTACACTGTGGGATTCAGGACCCTCACACTCAGCGCTGGATCACACTGTGGGATTCAGGACCCTCACTCTCGGTGCTGGATTAAACTGTGGGATTCAGGACACTCACACTCGGCGCTGGATTATACTGTGGGATTCAGGACCCTCACACTGGGTGTCAGATCACACTGTGGGATTCAGGACCCTCATACTGGGTGCTGGATCACACTGTGGGATTCAAGACCCTCACAGTGGGCGCTGGATTAACTGTTGGATTCAGGACACTCACACTGGGATGTGGATCACACTGTGGGATTCAGGACCCTCACACTGGGTGCTGGATTACATTGTGGGATTCAGGACCCTCACACTGGGTGCTGGATTACACTGTGGGATGCAGGACCCTCACACTGGGTGCTGGATTACATTGTGGGATTCAGGACCCTCACACTCGATGCCAGATTACATGATGCAATTCAAGACCCTCACACTCGGTGCTGGATTACACTGTGGGATTCAGGACCCTCACACTCGGTGCCTGATTACATGATGCACTGCAGGACCCTCACACTCGATGCTGGATTACACTGTGTGATTCAGGACCCTCACGCACAGTGCTGGATTACACTGTGGGATTCAGGACCCTCACACTCAGTGCCTGATTACATGATGCACTGCAGGACCCTCACACTCGATGCTGGATTACACTGTGTGATTCAGGACCCTCACGCTCAGTGCTGGATTACACTGTGGGATTCAGGACCCTCACGCTCGGTGCTGGATTACAATGTGGGATTCAGGACCCTCACGCTCGGTGCTGGATTACACTGTGGGATTCAGGACCCTCACACTCAGTACTGGATTACACTGTGGGATTCAGGATCCTCACACTGGGTGCTGGATTACACTGTGGGATTCAGGACCCTCTCACTCGGTGCTGGATTACACTGTGGGATTCAGGATCCTCACACTCATTACTGGATTACACTGTGGGATTCAGGAACCTCACACTCGGTGCTGGATTACACTGTGTGATTCAGGACCCTCACACTTGGTGCTGGATTACACTGTGGGATTCAGGACCCTCACACTCAGCGCTGGATCACACTGTGGGATTCAGGACCCTCACTCTTGGTGCTGGATTACACTGTGGGATTCAGGACACTCACACTCGGCGCTGGATTACACTGTGTGATTCAGGACCCTCACACTGGGTGCTGTATTACACTGTGGGATTCAGGACCCTCAGACTGGGTGCTGGATACACTGTGGGATTCAGGACCCTCACACTCGGTGCTGGATTACACTGTGGGATTCAGGACCCTCACACTCAGTACTGGATTACACTGTGGGATTCAGGATCCTCACACTGGGTGCTGGATTACACTGTGGGATTCAGGACCCTCACACTCGGTGCTGGATTACACTGTGGGATTCAGGATCCTCACACTCGCTACTGGATTACACTGTGGGATTCAGGAACCTCACACTCGGTGCTGGATTACACTGTGGGATTCAGGACCCTCACACTCGGTGCTGGATTACACTGTGGGATTCAGGACCCTCACACTCAGCGCTGGATCACACTGTGGGATTCAGGACCCTCACTCTCGGTGCTGGATTACACTGTGGGATTCAGGACACTCACACTCGGCGCTGGATTACACTGTGGGATTCAGGACCCTCACACTGGGTGTCAGATCACACTGTGGGATTCAGGACCCTCATACTGGGTGCTGGATCACACTGTGGGATTCAAGACCCTCACAGTGGGCGCTGGATTACACTGTTGGATTCAGGACACTCACACTGGGATGTGGATCACACTGTGGGATTCAGGACCCTCACACTGGGTGCTGGATTACATTGTGGGATTCAGGACCCTCACACTGGGTGCTGGATTACACTGTGGGATGCAGGACCCTCACACTGAGTGCTGGATTACACTGTGGGATTCAGAACCCTCACGCTGGGTGCTGGATTACACTGTGGGATTCAGGACCCTCACACTCGATGCCAGATTACATGATGCAATTCAAGACCCTCACACTCGGTGCTGGATTACACTGTGGGATTCAGGACCCTCACACTCGGTGCCTGATTACATGATGCACTGCAGGACCCTCACACTCGATGCTGGATTACACTGTGTGATTCAGGACCCTCACGCTCAGTGCTGGATTACACTGTGGGATTCAGGACCCTCACGCTCGGTGCTGGATTACACTGTGGGATTCAGGACCCTCACGCTCGGTGCTGGATTACACTGTGGGATTCAGGACCCTCAGACTGGGTGCTGGATACACTGTGGCATTCAGGACCCTCACACTCGGTGCTGGATTATACTGTGGGATTCAGGACCCTCACACTCAGTACTGGATTACACTGTGGGATTCAGGATCCTCACACTGGGTGCTGGATTACACTGTGGGATTCAGGAACCTCACACTCGGTGCTGGATTACACTGTGGGATGCAGGACCCTGACACTGGGAACTGGATTACACTGTGGGATTTAGGACCCTCACACTCGGTGCTGGATTACACTGTGGGATTCAGGACCCTGACACTCGATGCCAGATTACATGATGCAATTCAGGACCCTCACACTTGGTGCTGGATTGCACTGTGGGATTCAGGACCCTCACACTCAGTGCTGGATTACACTGTGGGATTCAGGACCATCACACTCGATGCCAGATTACATGATGCAATTCAAGACCCTCACACTGGGTGCCAGATCACACTGTTGGATTCAGGACACTCACCCTCGGTGCCTGATTACATGATGCAATGCAGGACCCTCATACTCGGTACTGGATTACACTGTGGGATTCAGGACCCTCACGCTCGGTGCTGGATTACACTGTGGGATTCAGGACCCTCACGCTTGGTGCTGGATTACACTGTGGGATTCAGGACCCTCACACTGGTAACTGGATTACACTGTGGGATTCAGGACCCTCACACTCGGCGCTGGATTACACTGTGGGATTCAGGACCCTCACACTCGATGCCAGATTACATGCTGCAATTCAGGACCCTCACACTCGGTGCTGGATTACACTGTGGGATTCAGGACCCTCACACTCGATGCCAGATTACATGATGCAATTCAGGACCCTCACACTCGGTGCTGGATTACACTGTGGGATTCAGGACCCTCACTCTCGGTGCTGGATTACACTGTGGGATTCAGGACACTCACACTCGGCGCTGGATCACACTGTGGGATTCAGGACCCTCACACTCGGCGCTGGATTACACTGTGGGATTCAGGACCTTCACACTGGGTGTCAGATCACACTGTGGGATTCAGGACCCTCACACTCGGCGCTGGATTACACTGTGGGCTTCAGGACCCTCATACTGGGTGCTGGATCACACTGTGGGAGTCAGGACCCTCACAGTGGGCGCTGGATTACACTGTTGGATTCAGGAAACTCACACTGGGATGTGGATCACACTGTGGGATTCAGGACCCTCACACTGGGTGCTGGATTACACTGTGGGATTCAGGACCCTCAGACTCGGAGCTGGATTACACTGTGGGATGCAGGACCCTCACACTCGCAGCTGAATTACACTGTGGGATGCAGGACCCTCACACTGGGAACTGGATTACA
The DNA here is from genome assembly GCF_030028105.1 of Mobula birostris. NCBI lineage: Eukaryota > Metazoa > Chordata > Chondrichthyes > Myliobatiformes > Myliobatidae > Mobula > Mobula birostris. The sequence continues at coordinate 30,507,931 of NC_092402.1, forward strand.
CTGTGGGATTCAGGACCCTCACAGTTGGTGCTGGATTACACTGTGGGATTCAGGACCCTCACACTCGGTGCTGGATTACACTGTGGGATTCAGGACCCTCACACTCAGTGCTGGATTACACTGTGGGATTCAGGACCCTCACACTCGGTGCTGGATTACACTGTGGGATTCAGGACCCTCATGCTCGGTGCTGGATTACAGTGTGGGATTCAGGACCCTCACGCTCGGTGCTGGATTACACTGTGGGATTCAGGACCCTCACACTCGGTGCTGGATTACACTGTGGGATTCAGGACCCTCACGCTCAGTGCTGGATTACACTGTGGGATTCAGGACCCTCACGCTCGGTGCTGGATTACACTGTGGGATTCAGGACCCTCACGCTCAGTGCTGGATTACACTGTGGGATTCAGGACCCTCACACTGGGAACTGGATTACACTGTGGGATTCAGGACCCTCACACTCGGTGCTGGATTACACTGTGGGATTCAGGACCCTCACACTCGATGCCAGATTACATGATGCAATTCAGGACCCTCACACTCGGTGCTGGGTTACACTGTGGGATTCAGGACCCTCACACTCGATCCCAGATTACATGATGCAATTCAGGACCCTCACACTCGGTGCTGGATTACACTGTGGGATTCAGTACCCTCACACTCGATGCCAGATTACATGATGCAATTCAGGACCCTCACACTCGGTGCCGGATTACACTGTGGGATTCAGTACCCTCACACTCGATGCCAGATTACATGAGGCAATTCAGGACCCTCACACTCGGTGCTGGATTACACTGTGGGATTCAGCACCCTCACACTCGGTGCTGGATTACACTGTGGGATTCAGGACCCTCACACTGGGTGCTGTATTACACTGTGGGATTCAGGACCCTCAGACTGGGTGCTGGATACACTGTGGGATTCAGGACCCTCACACTCGGTGCTGGATTACACTGTGGGATTCAGGACCCTCACACTCAGTACTGGATTACACTGTGGGATTCAGGATCCTAACACTGGGTGCTGGATTACACTGTGGGATTCAGGACCCTCACACTCGGTGCTGGATTACACTGTGGGATTCAGGATCCTCACACTCATTACTGGATTACACTGTGGGATTCAGGAACCTCACACTCGGTGCTGGATTACACTGTGGGATTCAGGACCCTCACACTCGGTGCTGGATTACACTGTGGGATTCAGGACCCTCACACTCAGCGCTGGATCACACTGTGGGATTCAGGACCCTCACTCTCGGTGCTGGATTACACTGTGGGATTCAGGACACTCACACTCGGCGCTGGATTACACTGTGGGATTCAGGACCCTCACACTGGGTGTCAGATCACACTGTGGGATTCAGGACCCTCATACTGGGTGCTGGATGACACTGTGGGATTCAGTACCCTCACAGTGGGCGCTGGATGACACTGTTGGATTCAGGACACTCACACTGGGATGTGGATCACACTGTGGGATTCAGGACCCTCACACTGGGTGCTGGATTACATTGTGGGATTCAGGACCCTCACACTGGGTGCTGGATTACACTGTGGGATGCAGGACCCTCACACTGAGTGCTGGATTACACTGTGGGATTCAGGACCCTCACACTCGGTGCTGGATTACACTGTGGGATTCAGGACCCTCACGCTCGGTGCTGGATTACACTGTGGGATTCAGGACCCTCACACTCAGTACTGGATTACACTGTGGGATTCAGGATCCTCACGCTCGGTGCTGGATTACACTGTGGGATTCAGGACCCTCACACTCAGTACTGGATTACACTGTGGGATTCAGGATCCTCACACTGGGTGCTGGATTACACTGTGGGATTCAGGACCCTCTCACTCGGTGCTGGATTACACTGTGGGATTCAGGATCCTCACACTCATTACTGGATTACACTGTGGGATTCAGGAACCTCACACTCGGTGCTGGATTACACTGTGGGATTCAGGACCCTCACACTTGGTGCTGGATTACACTGTGGGATTCAGGACCCTCACACTCAGCGCTGGATCACACTGTGGGATTCATGACCCTCACTCTTGGTGCTGGATTACACTGTGGGATTCAGGACACTCACACTCGGCGCTGGATTACACTGTGTGATTCAGGACCCTCACACTGGGTGCTGTATTACACTGTGGGATTCAGGACCCTCAGACTGGGTGCTGGATACACTGTGGGATTCAGGACCCTCACACTCAGTGCTGGATTACACTGTGGGATTCAGGACCCTCACACTCAGTACTGGATTACACTGTGGGATTCAGGATCCTCACACTGGGTGCTGGATTACACTGTGGGATTCAGGACCCTCACACTCGGTGCTGGATTACACTGTGGGATTCAGGATCCTCACACTCATTACTGGATTACACTGTGGGATTCAGGAACCTCACACTCGGTGCTGGATTACACTGTGGGATTCAGGACCCTCACACTCGGTGCTGGATTACACTGTGGGATTCAGGACCCTCACACTCAGCGCTGGATCACACTGTGGGATTCAGGACCCTCACTCTCGGTGCTGGATTACACTGTGGGATTCAGGACACTCACACTCGGCGCTGGATTACACTGTGGGATTCAGGACCCTCACACTGGGTGTCAGATCACACTGTGGGATTCAGGACCCTCATACTGGGTGCTGGATCACACTGTAGGATTCAAGACCCTCACAGTGGGCGCTGGATTACACTGTTGGATTCAGGACACTCACACTGGGATGTGGATCACACTGTGGGATTCAGGACCCTCACACTGGGTGCTGGATTACATTGTGGGATTCAGGACCCTCACACTGGGTGCTGGATTACACTGTGGGATGCAGGACCCTCACACTGGGTGCTGGATTACATTGTGGGATTCAGGACCCTCACACTCGGTGCCTGATTACATGATGCACTGCAGGACCCTCACACTCGATGCTGGATTACACTGTGTGATTCAGGACCCTCACGCACAGTGCTGGATTACACTGTGGGATTCAGGACCCTCACACTCAGTGCCTGATTACATGATGCACTGCAGGACCCTCACACTCGATGCTGGATTACACTGTGTGATTCAGGACCCTCACGCTCACTGCTGGATTACACTGTGGGATTCAGGACCCTCACGCTCGGTGCTGGATTACAATGTGGGATTCAGGACCCTTACGCTCGGTGCTGGATTACACTGTGGGATTCAGGACCCTCACACTCAGTACTGGATTACACTGTGGGATTCAGGATCCTCACACTGGGTGCTGGATTACACTGTGGGATTCAGGACCCTCTCACTCGGTGCTGGATTACACTGTGGGATTCAGGATCCTCACACTCATTACTGGATTACACTGTGGGATTCAGGAACCTCACACTCGGTGCTGGATTACACTGTGTGATTCAGGACCCTCACACTTGGTGCTGGATTACACTGTGGGATTCAGGACCCTCACACTCAGCGCTGGATCACACTGTGGGATTCAGGACCCTCACTCTTGGTGCTGGATTACACTGTGGGATTCAGGACACTCACACTCGGCGCTGGATTACACTGTGTGATTCAGGACCCTCACACTGGGTGCTGTATTACACTGTGGGATTCAGGACCCTCAGACTGGGTGCTGGATACACTGTGGGATTCAGGACCCTCACACTCGGTGCTGGATTACACTGTGGGATTCAGGACCCTCACACTCAGTACTGGATTACACTGTGGGATTCAGGATCCTCACACTGGGTGCTGGATTACACTGTGGGATTCAGGACCCTCACACTCGGTGCTGGATTACACTGTGGGATTCAGGATCCTCACACTCGCTACTGGATTACACTGTGGGATTCAGGAACCTCACACTCGGTGCTGGATTACACTGTGGGATTCAGGACCCTCACACTCGGTGCTGGATTACACTGTGGGATTCAGGACCCTCACACTCAGCGCTGGATCACACTGTGGGATTCAGGACCCTCACTCTCGGTGCTGGATTACACTGTGGGATTCAGGACACTCACACTCGGCGCTGGATTACACTGTGGGATTCAGGACCCTCACACTGGGTGTCAGATCACACTGTGGGATTCAGGACCCTCATACTGGGTGCTGGATCACACTGTGGGATTCAAGACCCTCACAGTGGGCGCTGGATTACACTGTTGGATTCAGGACACTCACACTGGGATGTGGATCACACTGTGGGATTCAGGACCCTCACACTGGGTGCTGGATTACATTGTGGGATTCAGGACCCTCACACTGGGTGCTGGATTACACTGTGGGATGCAGGACCCTCACACTGAGTGCTGGATTACACTGTGGGATTCAGGACCCTCACGCTGGGTGCTGGATTACACTGTGGGATTCAGGACCCTCACACTCGATGCTAGATTACATGATGCAATTCAAGACCCTCACACTCGGTGCTGGATTACACTGTGGGATTCAGGACCCTCAGACTGGGTGCTGGATACACTGTGGGATTCAGGACCCTCACACTCAGTGCTGGATTACACTGTGGGATTCAGGACCCTCACACTCAGTACTGGATTACACTGTGGGATTCAGGATCCTCACACTGGGTGCTGGATTACACTGTGGGATTCAGGACCCTCACACTCGGTGCTGGATTACACTGTGGGATTCAGGATCCTCACACTCATTACTGGATTACACTGTGGGATTCAGGAACCTCACACTCGGTGCTGGATTACACTGTGGGATTCAGGACCCTCACACTCGGTGCTGGATTACACTGTGGGATTCAGGACCCTCACACTCAGCGCTGGATCACACTGTGGGATTCAGGACCCTCACTCTCGGTGCTGGATTAAACTGTGGGATTCAGGACACTCACACTCGGCGCTGGATTATACTGTGGGATTCAGGAACCTCACACTGGGTGTCAGATCACACTGTGGGATTCAGGACCCTCATACTGGGTGCTGGATCACACTGTGGGATTCAAGACCCTCACAGTGGGCGCTGGATTAACTGTTGGATTCAGGACACTCACACTGGGATGTGGATCACACTGTGGGATTCAGGACCCTCACACTGGGTGCTGGATTACATTGTGGGATTCAGGACCCTCACACTCGATGCCAGATTACATGATGCAATTCAAGACCCTCACACTCGGTGCTGGATTACACTGTGGGATTCAGGACCCTCACACTCGGTGCCTGATTACATGATGCACTGCAGGACCCTCACACTCGATGCTGGATTACACTGTGTGATTCAGGACCCTCACGCACAGTGCTGGATCACACTGTGGGATTCAAGACCCTCACAGTGGGCGCTGGATTAACTGTTGGATTCAGGACACTCACACTGGGATGTGGATCACACTGTGGGATTCAGGACCCTCACACTGGGTGCTGGATTACATTGTGGGATTCAGGACCCTCACACTCGATGCCAGATTACATGATGCAATTCAAGACCCTCACACTCGGTGCTGGATTACACTGTGGGATTCAGGACCCTCACACTCGGTGCCTGATTACATGATGCACTGCAGGACCCTCACACTCGATGCTGGATTACACTGTGTGATTCAGGACCCTCACGCACAGTGCTGGATTACACTGTGGGATTCAGGACCCTCACACTCAGTGCCTGATTACATGATGCACTGCAGGACCCTCACACTCGATGCTGGATTACACTGTGTGATTCAGGACCCTCACGCTCAGTGCTGGATTACACTGTGGGATTCAGGACCCTCACGCTCGGTGCTGGATTACAATGTGGGATTCAGGACCCTCACGCTCGGTGCTGGATTACACTGTGGGATTCAGGACCCTCACACTCAGTACTGGATTACACTGTGGGATTCAGGATCCTCACACTGGGTGCTGGATTACACTGTGGGATTCAGGACCCTCTCACTCGGTGCTGGATTACACTGTGGGATTCAGGATCCTCACACTCATTACTGGATTACACTGTGGGATTCAGGAACCTCACACTCGGTGCTGGATTACACTGTGTGATTCAGGACCCTCTCACTTGGTGCTGGATTACACTGTGGGATTCAGGACCCTCACACTCAGCGCTGGATCACACTGTGGGATTCAGGACCCTCACTCTTGGTGCTGGATTACACTGTGGGATTCAGGACACTCACACTCGGCGCTGGATTACACTGTGTGATTCAGGACCCTCACACTGGGTGCTGTATTACACTGTGGGATTCAGGACCCTCAGACTGGGTGCTGGATACACTGTGGGATTCAGGACCCTCACACTCGGTGCTGGATTACACTGTGGGATTCAGGACCCTCACACTCAGTACTGGATTACACTGTGGGATTCAGGATCCTCACACTGGGTGCTGGATTACACTGTGGGATTCAGGACCCTCACACTCGGTGCTGGATTACACTGTGGGATTCAGGATCCTCACACTCGCTACTGGATTACACTGTGGGATTCAGGAACCTCACACTCGGTGCTGGATTACACTGTGGGATTCAGGACCCTCACACTCGGTGCTGGATTACACTGTGGGATTCAGGACCCTCACACTCAGCGCTGGATCACACTGTGGGATTCAGGACCCTCACTCTCGGTGCTGGATTACACTGTGGGATTCAGGACCCTCACTCTCGGTGCTGGATTACACTGTGGGATTCAGGACCCTCACACTGGGTGTCAGATCACACTGTGGGATTCAGGACCCTCATACTGGGTGCTGGATCACACTGTGGGATTCAAGACCCTCACAGTGGGCGCTGGATTACACTGTTGGATTCAGGACACTCACACTGGGATGTGGATCACACTGTGGGATTCAGGACCCTCACACTGGGTGCTGGATTACATTGTGGGATTCAGGACCCTCACACTGGGTGCTGGATTACACTGTGGGATGCAGGACCCTCACACTGAGTGCTGGATTACACTATGGGATTCAGAACCCTCACGCTGGGTGCTGGATTACACTGTGGGATTCAGGACCCTCACACTCGATGCCAGATTACATGATGCAATTCAAGACCCTCACACTCGGTGCTGGATTACACTGTGGGATTCAGGACCCTCACACTCGGTGCCTGATTACATGATGCACTGCAGGACCCTCACACTCGATGCTGGATTACACTGTGTGATTCAGGACCCTCACGCTCAGTGCTGGATTACACTGTGGGATTCAGGACCCTCACGCTCGGTGCTGGATTACACTGTGGGATTCAGGACCCTCACGCTCGGTGCTGGATTACACTGTGGGATTCAGGACCCTCAGACTGGGTGCTGGATACACTGTGGCATTCAGGACCCTCACACTCGGTGCTGGATTATACTGTGGGATTCAGGACCCTCACACTCAGTACTGGATTACACTGTGGGATTCAGGATCCTCACACTGGGTGCTGGATTACACTGTGGGATTCAGGAACCTCACACTCGGTGCTGGATTACACTGTGGGATGCAGGACCCTGACACTGGGAACTGCATTACACTGTGGGATTTAGGACCCTCACACTCGGTGCTGGATTACACTGTGGGATTCAGGACCCTGACACTCGATGCCAGATTACATGATGCAATTCAGGACCCTCACACTTGGTGCTGGATTGCACTGTGGGATTCAGGACCCTCACACTCAGTGCTGGATTACACTGTGGGATTCAGGACCATCACACTCGATGCCAGATTACATGATGCAATTCAAGACCCTCACACTGGGTGCCAGATCACACTGTTGGATTCAGGACACTCACCCTCGGTGCCTGATTACATGATGCAATGCAGGACCCTCATACTCGGTACTGGATTACACTGTGGGATTCAGGACCCTCACGCTCGGTGCTGGATTACACTGTGGGATTCAGGACCCTCACGCTTGGTGCTGGATTACACTGTGGGATTCAGGACCCTCACACTGGTAACTGGATTACACTGTGGGATTCAGGACCCTCACACTCGGCGCTGGATTACACTGTGGGATTCAGGACCCTCACACTCGATGCCAGATTACATGATGCAATGCAGGACCCTCACACTCGGTGCTGGATTACACTGTGGGATTCAGGACCCTCACACTCGATGCCAGATTACATGATGCAATTCAGGACCCTCACACTCGGTGCTGGATTACACTGTGGGATTCAGGACCCTCACTCTCGGTGCTGGATTACACTGTGGGATTCAGGACACTCACACTCGGCGCTGGATCACACTGTGGGATTCAGGACCCTCACACTCGGCGCTGGATTACACTGTGGGATTCAGGACCTTCACACTGGGTGTCAGATCACACTGTGGGATTCAGGACCCTCACACTCGGCGCTGGATTACACTGTGGGCTTCAGGACCCTCATACTGGGTGCTGGATCACACTGTGGGAGTCAGGACCCTCACAGTGGGCGCTGGATTACACTGTTGGATTCAGGAAACTCACACTGGGATGTGGATCACACTGTGGGATTCAGGACCCTCACACTGGGTGCTGGATTACACTGTGGGATTCAGGACCCTCAGACTCGGAGCTGGATTACACTGTGGGATGCAGGACCCTCACACTCGCAGCTGAATTACACTGTGGGATGCAGGACCCTCACACTGGGAACTGGATTACACTGTGGGATTCAGGACCCTCACAGTTGGTGCTGGATTACACTGTGGGATTCAGGACCCTCACACTCGGTGCTGGATTACACTGTGGGATTCAGGACCCTCACACTCAGTGCTGGATTACACTGTGGGATTCAGGACCCTCACACTCGGTGCTGGATTACACTGTGGGATTCAGGACCCTCATGCTCGGTGCTGGATTACAGTGTGGGATTCAGGACCCTCACGCTCGGTGCTGGATTACACTGTGGGATTCAGGACCCTCACACTCGGTGCTGGATTACACTGTGGGATTCAGGACCCTCACGCTCAGTGCTGGATTACACTGTGGGATTCAGGACCCTCACGCTCGGTGCTGGATTACACTGTGGGATTCAGGACCCTCACGCTCAGTGCTGGATTACACTGTGGGATTCAGGACCCTCACACTGGGAACTGGATTACACTGTGGGATTCAGGACCCTCACACTCGGTGCTGGATTACACTGTGGGATTCAGGACCCTCACACTCGATGCCAGATTACATGATGCAATTCAGGACCCTCACACTCGGTGCTGGGTTACACTGTGGGATTCAGGACCCTCACACTCGATGCCAGATTACATGATGCAATTCAGGACCCTCACACTCGGTGCTGGATTACACTGTGGGATTCAGTACCCTCACACTCGATGCCAGATTACATGATGCAATTCAGGACCCTCACACTCGGTGCCGGATTACACTGTGGGATTCAGTACCCTCACACTCGATGCCAGATTACATGAGGCAATTCAGGACCCTCACACTCGGTGCTGGATTACACTGTGGGATTCAGCACCCTCACACTCGGTGCTGGATTACACTGTGGGATTCAGGACCCTCACACTGGGTGCTGTATTACACTGTGGGATTCAGGACCCTCAGACTGGGTGCTGGATACACTGTGGGATTCAGGACCCTCACACTCGGTGCTGGATTACACTGTGGGATTCAGGACCCTCACACTCAGTACTGGATTACACTGTGGGATTCAGGATCCTAACACTGGGTGCTGGATTACACTGTGGGATTCAGGACCCTCACACTCGGTGCTGGATTACACTGTGGGATTCAGGATCCTCACACTCATTACTGGATTACACTGTGGGATTCAGGAACCTCACACTCGGTGCTGGATTACACTGTGGGATTCAGGACCCTCACACTCGGTGCTGGATTACACTGTGGGATTCAGGACCCTCACACTCAGCGCTGGATCACACTGTGGGATTCAGGACCCTCACTCTTGGTGCTGGATTACACTGTGGGATTCAGGACACTCACACTCGGCGCTGGATTACACTGTGGGATTCAGGACCCTCACACTGGGTGTCAGATCACACTGTGGGATTCAGGACCCTCATACTGGGTGCTGGATGACACTGTGGGATTCAGTACCCTCACAGTGGGCGCTGGATGACACTGTTGGATTCAGGACACTCACACTGGGATGTGGATCACACTGTGGGATTCAGGACCCTCACACTGGGTGCTGGATTACATTGTGGGATTCAGGACCCTCACACTGGGTGCTGGATTACACTGTGGGATGCAGGACCCTCACACTGAGTGCTGGATTACACTGTGGGATTCAGGACCCTCACACTCGGTGCTGGATTACACTGTGGGATTCAGGACCCTCACGCTCGGTGCTGGATTACACTGTGGGATTCAGGACCCTCACACTCAGTACTGGATTACACTGTGGGATTCAGGATCCTCACGCTCGGTGCTGGATTACACTGTGGGATTCAGGACCCTCACACTCAGTACTGGATTACACTGTGGGATTCAGGATCCTCACACTGGGTGCTGGATTACACTGTGGGATTCAGGACCCTCTCACTCGGTGCTGGATTACACTGTGGGATTCAGGATCCTCACACTCATTACTGGATTACACTGTGGGATTCAGGAACCTCACACTCGGTGCTGGATTACACTGTGGGATTCAGGACCCTCACACTTGGTGCTGGATTACACTGTGGGATTCAGGACCCTCACACTCAGCGCTGGATCACACTGTGGGATTCATGACCCTCACTCTTGGTGCTGGATTACACTGTGGGATTCAGGACACTCACACTCGGCGCTGGATTACACTGTGTGATTCAGGACCCTCACACTGGGTGCTGTATTACACTGTGGGATTCAGGACCCTCAGACTGGGTGCTGGATACACTGTGGGATTCAGGACCCTCACACTCAGTGCTGGATTACACTGTGGGATTCAGGACCCTCACACTCAGTACTGGATTACACTGTGGGATTCAGGATCCTCACACTGGGTGCTGGATTACACTGTGGGATTCAGGACCCTCACACTCGGTGCTGGATTACACTGTGGGATTCAGGATCCTCACACTCATTACTGGATTACACTGTGGGATTCAGGAACCTCACACTCGGTGCTGGATTACACTGTGGGATTCAGGACCCTCACACTCGGTGCTGGATTACACTGTGGGATTCAGGACCCTCACACTCAGCGCTGGATCACACTGTGGGATTCAGGACCCTCACTCTCGGTGCTGGATTACACTGTGGGATTCAGGACACTCACACTCGGCGCTGGATTACACTGTGGGATTCAGGACCCTCACACTGGGTGTCAGATCACACTGTGGGATTCAGGACCCTCATACTGGGTGCTGGATCACACTGTGGGATTCAAGACCCTCACAGTGGGCGCTGGATTACACTGTGGGATTCAGGACACTCACACTGGGATGTGGATCACACTGTGGGATTCAGGACCCTCACACTGGGTGCTGGATTACATTGTGGGATTCAGGACCCTCACACTGGGTGCTGGATTACACTGTGGGATGCAGGACCCTCACACTGGGTGCTGGATTACATTGTGGGATTCAGGACCCTCACACTCGGTGCCTGATTACATGATGCACTGCAGGACCCTCACACTCGATGCTGGATTACACTGTGTGATTCAGGACCCTTACGCACAGTGCTGGATTACACTGTGGGATTCAGGACCCTCACACTCAGTGCCTGATTACATGATGCACTGCAGGACCCTCACACTCGATGCTGGATTACACTGTGTGATTCAGGACCCTCACGCTCAGTGCTGGATTACACTGTGGGATTCAGGACCCTCACGCTCGGTGCTGGATTACAATGTGGGATTCAGGACCCTTACGCTCGGTGCTGGATTACACTGTGGGATTCAGGACCCTCACACTCAGTACTGGATTACACTGTGGGATTCAGGATCCTCACACTGGGTGCTGGATTACACTGTGGGATTCAGGACCCTCTCACTCGGTGCTGGATTACACTGTGGGATTCAGGATCCTCACACTCATTACTGGATTACACTGTGGGATTCAGGAACCTCACACTCGGTGCTGGATTACACTGTGTGATTCAGGACCCTCACACTTGGTGCTGGATTACACTGTGGGATTCAGGACCCTCACACTCAGCGCTGGATCACACTGTGGGATTCAGGACCCTCACTCTTGGTGCTGGATTACACTGTGGGATTCAGGACACTCACACTCGGCGCTGGATTACACTGTGTGATTCAGGACTCTCACACTGGGTGCTGTATTACACTGTGGGATTCAGGACCCTCAGACTGGGTGCTGGATACACTGTGGGATTCAGGACCCTCACACTCGGTGCTGGATTACACTGTGGGATTCAGGACCCTCACACTCAGTACTGGATTACACTGTGGGATTCAGGATCCTCACACTGGGTGCTGGATTACACTGTGGGATTCAGGACCCTCACACTCGGTGCTGGATTACACTGTGGGATTCAGGATCCTCACACTCGCTACTGGATTACACTGTGGGATTCAGGAACCTCACACTCGGTGCTGGATTACACTGTGGGATTCAGGACCCTCACACTCGGTGCTGGATTACACTGTGGGATTCAGGACCCTCACACTCAGCGCTGGATCACACTGTGGGATTCAGGACCCTCACTCTCGGTGCTGGATTACACTGTGGGATTCAGGACACTCACACTCGGCGCTGGATTACACTGTGGGATTCAGGACCCTCACACTGGGTGTCAGATCACACTGTGGGATTCAGGACCCTCATACTGGGTGCTGGATCACACTGTGGGATTCAAGACCCTCACAGTGGGCGCTGGATTACACTGTTGGATTCAGGACACTCACACTGGGATGTGGATCACACTGTGGGATTCAGGACCCTCACACTGGGTGCTGGATTACATTGTGGGATTCAGGACCCTCACACTGGGTGCTGGATTACACTGTGGGATGCAGGACCCTCACACTGAGTGCTGGATTACACTGTGGGATTCAGAACCCTCACGCTGGGTGCTGGATTACACTGTGGGATTCAGGACCCTCACACTCGATGCCAGATTACATGATGCAATTCAAGACCCTCACACTCGGTGCTGGATTACACTGTGGGATTCAGGACCCTCACACTCGGTGCCTGATTACATGATGCACTGCAGGACCCTCACACTCGATGCTGGATTACACTGTGTGATTCAGGACCCTCACGCTCAGTGCTGGATTACACTGTGGGATTCAGGACCCTCACGCTTGGTGCTGGATTACACTGTGGGATTCAGGACCCTCACGCTCGGTGCTGGATTACACTGTGGGATTCAGGACCCTCAGACTGGGTGCTGGATACACTGTGGCATTCAGGACCCTCACACTCGGTGCTGGATTATACTGTGGGATTCAGGACCCTCACACTCAGTACTGGATTACACTGTGGGATTCAGGATCCTCACACTGGGTGCTGGATTACACTGTGGGATTCAGGAACCTCACACTCGGTGCTGGATTACACTGTGGGATGCAGGACCCTGACACTGGGAACTGGATTACACTGTGGGATTTAGGACCCTCACACTCGGTGCTGGATTACACTGTGGGATTCAGGACCCTTACGCTCGGTGCTGGATTACACTGTGGGATTCAGGACCCTCACACTCAGTACTGGATTACACTGTGGGATTCAGGATCCTCACACTGGGTGCTGGATTACACTGTGGGATTCAGGACCCTCTCACTCGGTGCTGGATTACACTGTGGGATTCAGGATCCTCACACTCATTACTGGATTACACTGTGGGATTCAGGAACCTCACACTCGGTGCTGGATTACACTGTGTGATTCAGGACCCTCACACTTGGTGCTGGATTACACTGTGGGATTCAGGACCCTCACACTCAGCGCTGGATCACACTGTGGGATTCAGGACCCTCACTCTTGGTGCTGGATTACACTGTGGGATTCAGGACCCTCACACTCAGTACTGGATTACACTGTGGGATTCAGGATCCTCACACTGGGTGCTGGATTACACTGTGGGATTCAGGACCCTCTCACTCGGTGCTGGATTACACTGTGGGATTCAGGATCCTCACACTCATTACTGGATTACACTGTGGGATTCAGGAACCTCACACTCGGTGCTGGATTACACTGTGTGATTCAGGACCCTCACACTTGGTGCTGGATTACACTGTGGGATTCAGGACCCTCACACTCAGCGCTGGATCACACTGTGGGATTCAGGACCCTCACTCTTGGTGCTGGATTACACTGTGGGATTCAGGACACTCACACTCGGCGCTGGATTACACTGTGTGATTCAGGACTCTCACACTGGGTGCTGTATTACACTGTGGGATTCAGGACCCTCAGACTGGGTGCTGGATACACTGTGGGATTCAGGACCCTCACACTCGGTGCTGGATTACACTGTGGGATTCAGGACCCTCACACTCAGTACTGGATTACACTGTGGGATTCAGGATCCTCACACTGGGTGCTGGATTACACTGTGGGATTCAGGACCCTCACACTCGGTGCTGGATTACACTGTGGGATTCAGGATCCTCACACTCGCTACTGGATTACACTGTGGGATTCAGGAACCTCACACTCGGTGCTGGATTACACTGTGGGATTCAGGACCCTCACACTCGGTGCTGGATTACACTGTGGGATTCAGGACCCTCACACTCAGCGCTGGATCACACTGTGGGATTCAGGACCCTCACTCTCGGTGCTGGATTACACTGTGGGATTCAGGACACTCACACTCGGCGCTGGATTACACTGTGGGATTCAGGACCCTCACACTGGGTGTCAGATCACACTGTGGGATTCAGGACCCTCATACTGGGTGCTGGATCACACTGTGGGATTCAAGACCCTCACAGTGGGCGCTGGATTACACTGTTGGATTCAGGACACTCACACTGGGATGTGGATCACACTGTGGGATTCAGGACCCTCACACTGGGTGCTGGATTACATTGTGGGATTCAGGACCCTCACACTGGGTGCTGGATTACACTGTGGGATGCAGGACCCTCACACTGAGTGCTGGATTACACTGTGGGATTCAGAACCCTCACGCTGGGTGCTGGATTACACTGTGGGATTCAGGACCCTCACACTCGATGCCAGATTACATGATGCAATTCAAGACCCTCACACTCGGTGCTGGATTACACTGTGGGATTCAGGACCCTCACACTCGGTGCCTGATTACATGATGCACTGCAGGACCCTCACACTCGATGCTGGATTACACTGTGTGATTCAGGACCCTCACGCTCAGTGCTGGATTACACTGTGGGATTCAGGACCCTCACGCTTGGTGCTGGATTACACTGTGGGATTCAGGACCCTCACGCTCGGTGCTGGATTACACTGTGGGATTCAGGACCCTCAGACTGGGTGCTGGATACACTGTGGCATTCAGGACCCTCACACTCGGTGCTGGATTATACTGTGGGATTCAGGACCCTCACACTCAGTACTGGATTACACTGTGGGATTCAGGATCCTCACACTGGGTGCTGGATTACACTGTGGGATTCAGGAACCTCACACTCGGTGCTGGATTACACTGTGGGATGCAGGACCCTGACACTGGGAACTGGATTACACTGTGGGATTTAGGACCCTCACACTCGGTGCTGGATTACACTGTGGGATTCAGGACCCTGACACTCGATGCCAGATTACATGATGCAATTCAGGACCCTCACACTTGGTGCTGGATTGCACTGTGGGATTCAGGACCCTCACACTCAGTGCTGGATTACACTGTGGGATTCAGGACCATCACACTCGATGCCAGATTACATGATGCAATTCAAGACCCTCACACTGGGTGCCAGATCACACTGTGGGATTCAGGACACTCACCCTCGGTGCCTGATTACATGATGCAATGCAGGACCCTCATACTCGGTACTGGATTACACTGTGGGATTCAGGACCCTCACGCTCGGTGCTGGATTACACTGTGGGATTCAGGACCCTCACGCTTGGTGCTGGATTACACTGTGGGATTCAGGACCCTCACACTGGTAACTGGATTACACTGTGGGATTCAGGACCCTCACACTCGGCGCTGGATTACACTGTGGGATTCAGGACCCTCACACTCGATGCCAGATTACATGATGCAATTCAGGACCCTCACACTCGGTGCTGGATTACACTGTGGGATTCAGGACCCTCACACTCGATGCCAGATTACATGATGCAATTCAGGACCCTCACACTCGGTGCTGGATTACACTGTGGGATTCAGGACCCTCACTCTCGGTGCTGGATTACACTGTGGGATTCAGGACACTCACACTCGGCGCTGGATCACACTGTGGGATTCAGGACCCTCACACTCGGCGCTGGATTACACTGTGGGATTCAGGACCTTCACACTGGGTGTCAGATCACACTGTGGGATTCAGGACCCTCACACTCGGCGCTGGATTACACTGTGGGCTTCAGGACCCTCATACTGGGTGCTGGATCACACTGTGGGAGTCAGGACCCTCACAGTGGGCGCTGGATTACACTGTTGGATTCAGGACACTCACACTGGGATGTGGATCACACTGTGGGATTCAGGACCCTCACACTGGGTGCTGGATTACACTGTGGGATTCAGGACCCTCAGACTCGGAGCTGGATTACACTGTGGGATGCAGGACCCTCACACTCGCAGCTGAATTACACTGTGGGATGCAGGACCCTCACACTGGGAACTGGATTACACTGTGGGATTCAGGACCCTCACAGTTGGTGCTGGATTACACTGTGGGATTCAGGACCCTCACACTCGGTGCTGGATTACACTGTGGGATTCAGGACCCTCACACTCAGTGCTGGATTACACTGTGGGATTCAGGACCCTCACACTCGGTGCTGGATTACACTGTGGGATTCAGGACCCTCATGCTCGGTGCTGGATTACACTGTGGATTTCAGGACCCTCACGCTCGGTGCTGGATTACACTGTGGGATTCAGGACCCTCACGCTTGGTGCTGGATTACACTGTGGGATTCAGGACCCTCACACTCGGCGCTGGATTACACTGTGGGATTCAGGACCCTCACTCTCTGTGCCTGATTACATGATGCAATGCAGGACCCTCACACTCAGTGCTGGATTACGCTGTGGGATTCAGGACCCTCACACTCGGTGCTGGATTACACTGTGTGATTCAGGACCCTCACACTCGGTGCTGGATTACACTGTGTGATTCAGGACCCTCACTCTGGGTGCCGGATCACACTGCGGGATTCAGGACCCTCACTCTGGGTGCCGGATGACATTGCGGGATTCAGGACCCTCACTCTGGGCGCCGGATCAGACTGCGGCATTCAGGACCCTCACTCTGGGCGCCGGATCACACTGCGGGATTCAGGACCCTCACTCTGGGCGCCGGATCACACTGCGGGATTCAGGACCCTCACTCTGGGCGCCGGATCACACTGCGGGATTCAGGACCCTCACTCTGGGCGCCGGATCACACTGCGGGGTTCAGGACCCTCACTCTGGGCGCCGGATCACACTGCGGGATTCAGGACCCTCGCACTGGGCGCCAGATCACACTGCGGGATTCAGGACCCTCGCACTGGGTGCCGGAACACAGTGCGGGATTCAGGACCCTCGCACTGGGCGCCGGATCACACTGCGGGATTCAGGACCCTCACACTCAGTGCTGGATTACACTGTGGGATTCAGGACCCTCACACTCAGTACTGGATTACACTGTGGGATTCAGGATCCTCACACTGGGTGCTGGATTACACTGTGGGATTCAGGACCCTCACACTCGGTGCTGGATTACACTGTGGGATTCAGGATCCTCACACTCATTACTGGATTACACTGTGGGATTCAGGAACCTCACACTCGGTGCTGGATTACACTGTGGGATTCAGGACCCTCACACTCGGTGCTGGATTACACTGTGGGATTCAGGACCCTCACACTCAGCGCTGGATCACACTGTGGGATTCAGGACCCTCACTCTCGGTGCTGGATTACACTGTGGGATTCAGGACACTCACACTCGGCGCTGGATTACACTGTGGGATTCAGGACCCTCACACTGGGTGTCAGATCACACTGTGGGATTCAGGACCCTCATACTGGGTGCTGGATCACACTGTGGGATTCAAGACCCTCACAGTGGGCGCTGGATTACACTGTGGGATTCAGGACACTCACACTGGGATGTGGATCACACTGTGGGATTCAGGACCCTCACACTGGGTGCTGGATTACATTGTGGGATTCAGGACCCTCACACTGGGTGCTGGATTACACTGTGGGATGCAGGACCCTCACACTGGGTGCTGGATTACATTGTGGGATTCAGGACCCTCACACTCGGTGCCTGATTACATGATGCACTGCAGGACCCTCACACTCGATGCTGGATTACACTGTGTGATTCAGGACCCTCACGCACAGTGCTGGATTACACTGTGGGATTCAGGACCCTCACACTCAGTGCCTGATTACATGATGCACTGCAGGACCCTCACACTCGATGCTGGATTACACTGTGTGATTCAGGACCCTCACGCTCAGTGCTGGATTACACTGTGGGATTCAGGACCCTCACGCTCGGTGCTGGATTACAATGTGGGATTCAGGACCCTTACGCTCGGTGCTGGATTACACTGTGGGATTCAGGACCCTCACACTCAGTACTGGATTACACTGTGGGATTCAGGATCCTCACACTGGGTGCTGGATTACACTGTGGGATTCAGGACCCTCTCACTCGGTGCTGGATTACACTGTGGGATTCAGGATCCTCACACTCATTACTGGATTACACTGTGGGATTCAGGAACCTCACACTCGGTGCTGGATTACACTGTGTGATTCAGGACCCTCACACTTGGTGCTGGATTACACTGTGGGATTCAGGACCCTCACACTCAGCGCTGGATCACACTGTGGGATTCAGGACCCTCACTCTTGGTGCTGGATTACACTGTGGGATTCAGGACACTCACACTCGGCGCTGGATTACACTGTGTGATTCAGGACTCTCACACTGGGTGCTGTATTACACTGTGGGATTCAGGACCCTCAGACTGGGTGCTGGATACACTGTGGGATTCAGGACCCTCACACTCGGTGCTGGATTACACTGTGGGATTCAGGACCCTCACACTCAGTACTGGATTACACTGTGGGATTCAGGATCCTCACACTGGGTGCTGGATTACACTGTGGGATTCAGGACCCTCACACTCGGTGCTGGATTACACTGTGGGATTCAGGATCCTCACACTCGCTACTGGATTACACTGTGGGATTCAGGAACCTCACACTCGGTGCTGGATTACACTGTGGGATTCAGGACCCTCACACTCGGTGCTGGATTACACTGTGGGATTCAGGACCCTCACACTCAGCGCTGGATCACACTGTGGGATTCAGGACCCTCACTCTCGGTGCTGGATTACACTGTGGGATTCAGGACACTCACACTCGGCGCTGGATTACACTGTGGGATTCAGGACCCTCACACTGGGTGTCAGATCACACTGTGGGATTCAGGACCCTCATACTGGGTGCTGGATCACACTGTGGGATTCAAGACCCTCACAGTGGGCGCTGGATTACACTGTTGGATTCAGGACACTCACACTGGGATGTGGATCACACTGTGGGATTCAGGACCCTCACACTGGGTGCTGGATTACATTGTGGGATTCAGGACCCTCACACTGGGTGCTGGATTACACTGTGGGATGCAGGACCCTCACACTGAGTGCTGGATTACACTGTGGGATTCAGAACCCTCACGCTGGGTGCTGGATTACACTGTGGGATTCAGGACCCTCACACTCGATGCCAGATTACATGATGCAATTCAAGACCCTCACACTCGGTGCTGGATTACACTGTGGGATTCAGGACCCTCACACTCGGTGCCTGATTACATGATGCACTGCAGGACCCTCACACTCGATGCTGGATTACACTGTGTGATTCAGGACCCTCACGCTCAGTGCTGGATTACACTGTGGGATTCAGGACCCTCACGCTCGGTGCTGGATTACACTGTGGGATTCAGGACCCTCACGCTCGGTGCTGGATTACACTGTGGGATTCAGGACCCTCAGACTGGGTGCTGGATACACTGTGGCATTCAGGACCCTCACACTCGGTGCTGGATTATACTGTGGGATTCAGGACCCTCACACTCAGTACTGGATTACACTGTGGGATTCAGGATCCTCACACTGGGTGCTGGATTACACTGTGGGATTCAGGAACCTCACACTCGGTGCTGGATTACACTGTGGGATGCAGGACCCTGACACTGGGAACTGGATTACACTGTGGGATTTAGGACCCTCACACTCGGTGCTGGATTACACTGTGGGATTCAGGACCCTGACACTCGATGCCAGATTACATGATGCAATTCAGGACCCTCACACTTGGTGCTGGATTGCACTGTGGGATTCAGGACCCTCACACTCAGTGCTGGATTACACTGTGGGATTCAGGACCATCACACTCGATGCCAGATTACATGATGCAATTCAAGACCCTCACACTGGGTGCCAGATCACACTGTGGGATTCAGGACACTCACCCTCGGTGCCTGATTACATGATGCAATGCAGGACCCTCATACTCGGTACTGGATTACACTGTGGGATTCAGGACCCTCACGCTCGGTGCTGGATTACACTGTGGGATTCAGGACCCTCACGCTTGGTGCTGGATTACACTGTGGGATTCAGGACCCTCACACTGGTAACTGGATTACACTGTGGGATTCAGGACCCTCACACTCGGCGCTGGATTACACTGTGGGATTCAGGACCCTCACACTCGATGCCAGATTACATGATGCAATTCAGGACCCTCACACTCGGTGCTGGATTACACTGTGGGATTCAGGACCCTCACACTCGATGCCAGATTACATGATGCAATTCAGGACCCTCACACTCGGTGCTGGATTACACTGTGGGATTCAGGACCCTCACTCTCGGTGCTGGATTACACTGTGGGATTCAGGACACTCACACTCGGCGCTGGATCACACTGTGGGATTCAGGACCCTCACACTCGGCGCTGGATTACACTGTGGGATTCAGGACCTTCACACTGGGTGTCAGATCACACTGTGGGATTCAGGACCCTCACACTCGGCGCTGGATTACACTGTGGGCTTCAGGACCCTCATACTGGGTGCTGGATCACACTGTGGGAGTCAGGACCCTCACAGTGGGCGCTGGATTACACTGTTGGATTCAGGACACTCACACTGGGATGTGGATCACACTGTGGGATTCAGGACCCTCACACTGGGTGCTGGATTACACTGTGGGATTCAGGACCCTCAGACTCGGAGCTGGATTACACTGTGGGATGCAGGACCCTCACACTCGCAGCTGAATTACACTGTGGGATGCAGGACCCTCACACTGGGAACTGGATTACACTGTGGGATTCAGGACCCTCACAGTTGGTGCTGGATTACACTGTGGGATTCAGGACCCTCACACTCGGTGCTGGATTACACTGTGGGATTCAGGACCCTCACACTCAGTGCTGGATTACACTGTGGGATTCAGGACCCTCACACTCGGTGCTGGATTACACTGTGGGATTCAGGACCCTCATGCTCGGTGCTGGATTACACTGTGGATTTCAGGACCCTCACGCTCGGTGCTGGATTACACTGTGGGATTCAGGACCCTCACGCTTGGTGCTGGATTACACTGTGGGATTCAGGACCCTCACACTCGGCGCTGGATTACACTGTGGGATTCAGGACCCTCACTCTCTGTGCCTGATTACATGATGCAATGCAGGACCCTCACACTCAGTGCTGGATTACGCTGTGGGATTCAGGACCCTCACACTCGGTGCTGGATTACACTGTGTGATTCAGGACCCTCACACTCGGTGCTGGATTACACTGTGTGATTCAGGACCCTCACTCTGGGTGCCGGATCACACTGCGGGATTCAGGACCCTCACTCTGGGTGCCGGATGACATTGCGGGATTCAGGACCCTCACTCTGGGCGCCGGATCAGACTGCGGCATTCAGGACCCTCACTCTGGGCGCCGGATCACACTGCGGGATTCAGGACCCTCACTCTGGGCGCCGGACCACACTGCGGGATTCAGGACCCTCACTCTGGGCGCCGGATCACACTGCGGGATTCAGGACCCTCACTCTGGGCGCCGGATCACACTGCGGGATTCAGGACCCTCACTCTGGGCGCCGGATCACACTGCGGGGTTCAGGACCCTCACTCTGGGCGCCGGATCACACTGCGGGATTCAGGACCCTCGCACTGGGCGCCAGATCACACTGCGGGATTCAGGACCCTCGCACTGGGTGCCGGAACACAGTGCGGGATTCAGGACCCTCGCACTGGGCGCCGGATCACACTGCGGGATTCAGGACCCTCGCACTGGGCGCCGGATCACACTGCGGGATTCAGGACCCTCGCACTGGGCGCCGGATCACACTGCGGGATTCAGGACCCTCGCACTGGGTGCCGGAACACAGTGCGGGATTCAGGACCCTCGCACTGGGCGCCGGATCACACTGCGGGATTCAGGACCCTCGCACTGGGCGCCGGATCACACCGCGGGATTCAGGACCCTCGCACTGGGCGCCGGATCACACTGCGGGATTCAGGACCCTCAGTCTGGGCCCGGATCACGCTGCGGGATTCAGGACCCTCGCACTGGGCGCCGGTATACAGTGCGGGATTCAGGACCCTCGCACTGGGCGCCGGATCACACTGCGGGATTCAGGACCCTCGCACTGGGTGCCGGAATACAGTGCGGGATTCAGGACCCTCGCACTGGGCGCCGGATCACACTGCGGGATTCAGGACCCTCGCACTGGGCGCTGGATGACACTGCGGGATTCAGGACCCTCAGTCTGGGCCCAGATCACACTGTGGGATTCAGGACCCTCGCAATGGGCGCCGGTATACAGTGCGGGATTCAGGACCCTCGCACTGGGTGCTGGATTACACTGTGGGATTCAGGAACCTCACACTCGGTGCTGGATTACACTGTGGGATGCAGGACCCTGACACTGGGAACTGGATTACACTGTGGGATTTAGGACCCTCACACTCGGTGCTGGATTACACTGTGGGATTCAGGACCCTGACACTCGATGCCAGATTACATGATGCAATTCAGGACCCTCACACTTGGTGCTGGATTGCACTGTGGGATTCAGGACCCTCACACTCAGTGCTGGATTACACTGTGGGATTCAGGACCATCACACTCGATGCCAGATTACATGATGCAATTCAAGACCCTCACACTGGGTGCCAGATCACACTGTGGGATTCAGGACACTCACCCTCGGTGCCTGATTACATGATGCAATGCAGGACCCTCATACTCGGTACTGGATTACACTGTGGGATTCAGGACCCTCACACTCGATGCCAGATTACATGATGCAATGCAGGACCCTCACACTCGGTGCTGGATTACACTGTGGGATTCAGGACCCTCACACTCGATGCCAGATTACATGATGCAATTCAGGACCCTCACACTCGGTGCTGGATTACACTGTGGGATTCAGGACCCTCACACTCGATGCCAGATTACATGATGCAATTCAGGACCCTCACACTCGGTGCTGGATTACACTGTGGGATTCAGGACCCTCACTCTCGGTGCTGGATTACACTGTGGGATTCAGGACACTCACACTCGGCGCTGGATCATACTGTGGGATTCAGGACCCTCACACTCGGCGCTGGATTACACTGTGGGATTCAGGACCTTCACACTGGGTGTCAGATCACACTGTGGGATTCAGGACCCTCACACTCGGCGCTGGATTACACTGTGGGCTTCAGGACCCTCACACTGGGCGCCGGATCACACTGCGGGATTTAGGACCCTCGCACTGGGCGCCGGATCACACTGCGGGATTCAGGACCCTCGCACTGGGCGCCGGAATACAGTGCGGGATTCAGGACCCTCGCACTGGGCGCCGGATCACACTGCGGGATTCAGGACCCTCGCACTGGGCGCCGGATCACACTGCGGGATTCAGGACCCTCGCACTGGGCGCCGGATCACACTGCGGGATTCAGGACCTTCGCACTGGGTGCCGGAATACAGTGCGGGATTCAGGACCCTCGCGCTGGGCGCCGGATCACACTGCGGGATTCAGGACCCTCGCACTGGGCGCCGGATCACACTGTGGGATTCAGGACCCTCGCACTGGGCGCTGGATCACACTGCGGGATTCAGGACCCTCAGTCTGGGCCCAGATCGCACTGCGGGATTCAGGACCCTCGCACTGGGTGCCGGATCACACTGCGGGATTCAGGACCCTCGCAATGGGCGCCGGTATACAGTGCGGGATTCAGGACCCTCGCACTGGGCGCCAGATCACACTGCGGGATTCAGGACCCTCGCACTGGGCGCCGGATCACACTGCGGGATTCAGGACCCTCGCACTGGGCGCCGGATCACACTGCGGGATTCAGGACCCTCGCACTGGGCGCCGGATCACACTGCGGGATTCAGGAAACTCACACTTGGCGCCGGATCACACTGCGGGATTCAGGAAACTCACACTCGGCGCCGGATCACACTGCGGGATTCAGGAAACTCACACTCGGCGCCGGATCACACTGCGGGATTCAGGACCATTGCAGTGGTGTGCAGCTGGAATGGAAAAACACTGCTGGCCTCTTGGCGTGGTTGAAAGGTGAGCTGTCTGCCCAGGTGATGCTCACCAACCTCGAAAGCCTCGTCTCTCTGGACCTCCATGTTGACAAGCATTTTAAGGAATGATGCTCTGGGTCAGCAGCCAGAACCACAGTTCCTTTCCCAGAACCATTTCAGACTGCAGGACCCTCATCAGTAATTCCTGCGGAACTCATGCAGTTTCAGAGAGTTCCCTTAACCCCTGAAGACTTTGAGCATTTGTAGTGAAACAACGTGTGCGTTTACCACAGATCCGATAATCACCCACACATCAAATGCCCACTGCATCCGGGAAATGGCACCGGCAGGTGGAGACAAGTGGCCTTCTACCTGGGAAATTTCTCCAGCCTCTCATTCCAGTACCATTGCCCAACTCACTGTCTCTATCCTCCTCCACACTCTGACGACTCTACGCGCACAGGAAGTTCTGGTGGATTTTGGCGCAGCAGACAACTTTCTGGACCAAACTCTGTGTATGCAGCTTGGGCTCCCTACCAAGCCTATCTGTCACCTCTTCTGCATCACGACCATTGAAAGAAATTCCTTGGGGTCTGGGATGGTCAGAGCAGGCACATAGCCTGTGCATATAAACATCAGAGAGCACCACAAGTCCATCCAATTCCTCCTGACTGACTCACCCAACACTCCTCTCATTTTGTGTTACCCCTGGCTCTCCACTCATGACCCTTATTTCACCTGGTTATCCAGATCACTGCTGAGTGGGACCACCTGCCGGCAACCTCAGCTGACTTTACCCCATAAATTCGTGGAGACAGAGGAAGCACTTGACCTCACCAAACTCCCGCAGGAATACCATGACTTAGCCATCATCTTCAGAATAACGAACCCAGCGCCCTGCCAGCTCACAGACCACACTACCACACAATTGACCTCCTCGTGGGCATCATCCTCTCCAATGTCATCTGTTCTCTTTATTCCCTCCGGAGATCCAAGCCATGAATACTACATCACCTATAGAGTGCATACAACCTGATCCGAATCTGCCAGGAGGATGATTGGAAGACGCCAATGATAGCACCCACTAGCCACTACAAGTACTTGGTGATGCCTTTCAGAGTTTGAAATGATCCAGCTATTTTCCTGGCCTTCATTCACAAGGTCCTCCAGACGTGCTGTGTTTGTCCACCTCAACGACATCCTCATCTTCTCCAAGGACTCCCAAGACCATGTCTGTCACATCTGCGTCTCCTCGAAAAACAACTGTACTGCACGTTTGGGAAGTGCCAATTCCACAGTCCAGTAATTTCTTTCCTGGGTTATATCCTTCACCCCAAGGCATAACCATGGACCCGGAGAAAGTATGTGCCATTGTTGAAAGGCCCTGACTGTGCTCCTTCAAACAGTCACAGTGCTTCTTGGGCTTTTCCAAATTCTGCCGCCACTTCATCAGGAACTACAGCCAAATCGCTGCTCCTCTCACTTCCCTCATCAAATCACCTACCTCACGGATAACCTGGTCTACCGCCCTGGGCCAGGCAGCTCAAGAGACTCTTCATCATTGGCACCCATTCTCCGCCATCAGAACCACTTTTGTGATAGAGGTGGACCATTGGGGCCATCCTCTCCCAGTGAGGACTGGAATGGGAAGACATAACCTTCTGCCTTCTTCTCATATAAGTAGGAGATGGAATACTCACCTTTAAATTGGCCTTGGAGGAATAGAGACATTGACTGATGATCTGAGGAGGTAAAGGTGGTGGACCTATCTGCCAGGGCCCTGGTTCACAGCTGCCTGGAAGAGGGCACATAGCAGTACCTGGTTGACTGGAAAGGGTAAGGCTAGGGGAGAGGTCTTGGGTGCCATCCAGCTGCATTTTGGATCCATCACTCATCCATAAGTTTCACCAGACCCATTGGGGTGAGGGGGGGGCCTGATCCTGTCAGGCAGGCACCTCCCAGTCTCTCCCCAGCTAACAAGAGTTACCTGCCACTCATTTCCAACTCATTACCTGCAGCCTATTTAAACCCAGCTCTCATCCACAGACCTTGTTCACCCACCCAACCAGCCAGCCTCAACCTGTTGCCTTTAGCTTTCAGTTACCTTGTTGCCTTATTGTGTTAAGAAGACATTCCCTCTTGTTTTGTGGCCCCTTGTTGCTGGTTATCTTGCAGTTTTTTATTAAAGTTATCACTGGCCACTAAATTGTCTCGCTGCTCTGCATTGGGTCAAGTCTCCTCTACATTTCCTGATAGAAAGGAAGGACTGATGGTTGATTATAATTACACAGACGGCTTGAATGTGCATAGAAGAATATCCAATGAATTAGTTATGTGAAATATTATTTCATTTTTGTTGATGAGGAAAGCAATCTGGTAAATTCATCTACTTCAGACCAAGGGCATATACCATGGGGCTGTACCAGCACAGAGCCAGTTCTGAGACAATTCAAGTTTTCTGGCGTCCTGGCATGTGAAGGAAGCGAGCTGCAGTGAATGCTCAGTAAAGCAGAATTAGGCCAGTAAAGTAAATACACTAGGACTTTACAGAATAGGTGATGGACATCCAATTAAAATGCACATAGATGCAAAAGGCTGACACCTCGGACTGGTAAAATACCACTTATTGAGTATTGAGTTTATATTGAGCATTAGTAAAGCTGCTTCTTCTTCTTTTCCTTTCGAAGGACGACAAATTTCTACTCCTTTTCTCTCCTTTGAATGGTAGTTTGCTTAGCATTCCAAGAGCTGAAAGATGTTATATTCTTATTCTGGATTTTACAAACAACACCTTTGAGCCTTTACCCCTGTCTACCTGGTAATCCGTTGCCAAGCCAAGCACAGAAGAGATTGTCTGTTTTGGAAGTTTAACTGAGTATGTAATTAGTTGCCTTAGTAATGGGAACGTTGACCTGTGAGAGGCCACTGATAGTCATTTGTTTATCTTGCTAGTGGATTTGGATTCAACCACCCACAGCTTTCTGCGACGTGTTCAAGTGCATGGTAAAATTCAAAGGTTCAAAGTTTCATTTATTATCACAGTATACAACCCCGAAATTCTTCAATTCTCGAGGTAGCCATGAAATCAAGAAAGAAAATAAACGCAGAATGATCATCAACCCCCAAAATCACATCTCCCCACAAAAAAAAACAAAACAGAAAAGGAACAGGAACATCAACCCCCAAATCGCTCCTCTGGCACAAAAAAATCAAACAAAATAGATCAAGCACATTGCCTCCAAGTCTCTCCTCCCACACAAAAAATGAACAAAATGCATCAAGCATATTGACCTCCCAAATCCCTACTCCCCTTCAAAAAAAATGAACAAAACAAATTAATCAACCTCCAAAACCCTCCTCCCACACGAAAAACGAGCAAAATAGATCAGGCACATCAACCCCAAATCCCTCCTCCCACATGAAAAACGAACAAAATGGATTTGGCACATCGACCCCCAAATCTCTCCTCCCACATGAAAAACGAGCAAAATGGATCAGGCACAGCGACCCCCAAATCCCTCCTCCCACATGAAAAACGAACAAAATGGATTTGGCACATCGACCCCCAAATCTCTCCTCCCACATGAAAAACGAGCAAAATGGATCAGGCACAGCGACCCCCAAATTCCTCCTCCCTCATGAAAAATGAACAAAATGGATCAGGCACATCGATTCCCAAATCCCTCCTCCCACACGAAAAACAAGCAGAATGGATCAGGCATATCAATCCCCAAATCCCTCCTCCCTCACAAAGAGGAGGTGAGGTAGCGAAGGGGGGGGAGGGCACGTCGACTCAGACCATGAGAGGCCTGCGTTGGGCATTTTCTTGCCTTACAAGGTGCAGATTGGAAGCCTGTGTGGGACACCACTCCTCGCACAGACACTAGAGCAATGTGTGGTTAAGTGCCTTGCTCAAGGGCACAAACACACTGCCACAGCTGAGGCTTGAACTAGCAATCTGAGATAACTAGACAAACTCCTTAACCACTTGACCACGTGCCCAACACAATAAACAAGCAAAATGGGTCAGGCACATCAATCCCCAAATCCCGCCTCCGGCACAAAAAAACCAAGAAGCCTGGGCAAAAAAAAAACACAGAATGTAAAAACTATATGATTGGAAAAAAGAGCCTATAGTCCAAAGTCCAAATCCAAAACGCAGAAAAAATCTGGACTACACTTTCTGCAGCTCTCCCTACTCTGTAACAGAGCAACTGAAAAAAAGCCAAGCAGCCCATGCTCTCCCTCTGCACTTGCTTCAATGCTTCAATGCTTCAATGCTTCAATCTCCCTCGTCTCTTTAATCAGCAAACAATGGGAGCTTTAATTGGCTAAATGGAGCCAAACATTGGCTTGCACCACATCCTGCAGCCTGTCTGCTATGAAGTTTGTGCATGCTCTCTCTGCCTCTTGGAATCCTCTTGGATACTGCAGAGTGCTGGAACACCCAAACGATCTCCAAACAACAAACAACAGGCTCTAACAGTTCTTGAATCACATTCAAGACTAGAAACAAACATAAAAGACATAAAAGAAGTGAAAAAGGTGGTATTATCATCTATCCAGAAGACGTCGACAAAAGGAGCGTTGTACGCAGGTGCCATCTTGACCAGAAGTTCCAAATTGAACCAACTGTTAAGCTGTTCTTACACCGTATGACAATTGTTCAAAAATAATTGGTGTGGGTGGAAACGGAGTAAACCTTCTGAGCCTCTCTGAAATTGATTGTGTGCTATACCTGCCATCAATGGTTACAGAGGGAGCACTTTAGCAAGTGGAAGCCTACAGGGGGAGCACTTTAGTTTGCCAAGTTGAAGCCACTCATCCCAAAATGGCCACACTTGCAATGGCATTATCCAAGTGGAAAGCAGCTTAAAGCATGTTTACTTCAGCATCTGAATAAAGGTGTATTGATTTTATTGAACTGAAGGATCGCTGACCTTCTGTGATTTGTGATTCTATATGATAAATACAGCATATTGCCTCATTGGTCAGTTCTTCCAGTGAAATGGTAAACATGTTCTTCATAACTCAGTGAGTTATTCTCCACCGACTCCAGCAGCACAAGGACTGGTGTGTAGAATTATGTTTTTCATTCCACGGCATGTGGTTCAAAGAACATTAACTGCTGACAAAACAGACATTAGGTTATTTTCTGGCCTCTGAATTATTATCAATGAATAAGGGTGTTTCAATGGAAAACTGAACAGTGTCTGTGGACTTGGTATTTACGTATGTTGCTGCTATAGTATCACCCATACAAAGCAGTTTGCCGAGTGTCTGTCTGCTAGTGGTGCCGTCCCATTGTTCTCAAAATAAGGTTGTTATGAGCAAGAAGATTGTAAAAAGACCTCAGCTGATAAAGCTGTTCATTGCAGTTTAAGGCAATTCATATACTGAGTCACTTTTGAGTTGTTTTGCAACAGATATATGCAGCAAAAACAAAATGTTTAAAAGGTTTTGTCAACAAGCTCATATTTAATGATTGTGTATGGGATGTGAGAACATTGCTGGCTAGACCAGAGTTATTCTCCGTCCTTTATTGCTCTTAAGAAACTGGTGACAAGCTATCTTCTTGAACTGTTTGTAGTCCATGTAACAGTACTCCCCTCCTCTGCGAATGAGAAGATCTCACAGTGATGTTGGAGAATCATGGAATCCTAGCAGCATAAATTGTTTAGCCATGCAAGGAAGACATTCAGAATCAGTATGTTTCTGAGTTAGCAGTGAAAAATGCGAATTTGTATTGGGGGGTGCTTTCATG
Organism: Mobula birostris; assembly: GCF_030028105.1. Lineage (NCBI taxonomy): Eukaryota > Metazoa > Chordata > Chondrichthyes > Myliobatiformes > Myliobatidae > Mobula > Mobula birostris. Next base: position 30,538,310 of record NC_092402.1, read on the forward strand.
CATTTACTGCCCTTATACTTAATGATATGGCTTTAGGATGTATTTCTAAAGAATGTTTGGAGACTATCAAATTAAAATTATCAGTAAATACTAGAAATAGGCAGCAGGTCAGGCTACATGTGTGGACCCATCATCAGAACTGAAAAAGAGAGAAAAGAAGGTTATTAAGCTGTGGGGAGGGTGGGAAAAGAAATATGTCAGATAGGGTAACACCCTATACATGTTTGAAGTTTTTGAGTGTTGTTGGAACTAAACCCAAGCAGGCAATATAAAGTATTTCTGTCATGAAATTTGTTGTTTTCTGGCAACAGTATAGTGCACTACATAAAAATACTGTGAGTTATAATAAAAATAAACAAATAAATAGTGCAAAAAGAGCAAAATTGTGAGGTAGGTTTTATGAATTCATGGACCATTCAGAAATCTGATGGCAAAGGAGTAGAAGCAGTTCCTAAAACACTGAGTGTGCGCCTTCAGGGTCCTATACCACCTCCCTGATGGTAGTAATGAGAAGAGGGCATGTCCTGGGCAAAGGGCATCCTTAATAATGGGTGGCACCTTTTTGAGGTTTTGAAGATGCCCTTGTGGGTGGGGAGGCTAATGCCTATGATGGAGACTTGATGGACTTTCAATCCTTTTTGGGCCCCTGGAGAGATTGGTCTTTTTTGTACCTATACCGTTAATTTTGTTTAACTATCAAGGAACTGATTACATCACAAACTCTTACAGCCACTGAACACAAATTTTTAAAGTATTGTTAATATAGACACACCTTGATATTTGGTTTGTTCTGCACCTCTGACAAAACACAGAATGGCAGTGACAAGAACCAACTAGTGATAAAGAGAAATGCAAAACCATGTATTATAACTGGGGAAGGAAGATATTACCAATTAGTTTACTCCACGTGATGCCAAGAAATAGCTAAAGGCACTGGATACAGCCTAGTCTATAAACAACATTCAACAATAATACTGAAGACATGTGCTCTAGAACTTGCTGTTCTCTTGGCCAAGATGTTCCACTGCAACCCCGCCGATTATCACCCTATTAGTCTTCTCTCAGTCATCAACATAGTGAAGCTGCATAAGCAGCATGCAACAGGCAGAACTAAGTGATCCCTCAACAAATGGATCAGATCTTAGATCCTGCAGTCCAATCACATCCAACAGTGAATGGTAGTGGACAAGTAATCAACTCACTGGGCACAGGCTTCACAAATATCCCCATTCTCAATGATGGGGGATCCCAGAACATAAGTGCAAAAGAAAAAGAAACGGAAACATTTCCAGTAATCTTCATCCAGAATTGCTGAATGGATGATCCATCTCAGCCCCTTTCAGTGTTCTCCAGCATGGCAGATGCCAGAATTCAGCCAATTTGATATCTGTGTGATATCATGAAATAGTTAAAGGCACTGGATCAACAGGGACTAAGGACAACTCTACAATAATACTGACGATGTGCTCCACAACTTGCTGCACTCTTGGCAAAGCTATTTCTAGTGCAACCAACACTGGCATTTACTGGGCAATGTGGAAGATTAAATTAACCATTATGTCCCGTCCACACAGGCCAGGACAGAAGCAGGTCAAATCCATCTGGCCAATTACTACCCATTGGTCTACTCTTGATAATCAACAAAGAGATAGAAGGCATAATTAATAGTGGCATTTACTTGGCAACAACTAAAACTTAGCTTGGGTTCCACCAAACTTACTTAGCTCCTGACCTCATTACAGCCTTAGTCCCAACATGGACAAATGAGCATTTAATCAAGTACCACATCAAGCAGCCTTGGCTAAACTGCAGTCAGTAGGAATCGGAGTGAACACTCTCATCTGTAGGAATCACACCTCACACAAAAGAAAGTGCTTGTTGTGCATGGAGATCAATCATCTCATGCCTCCCACCACCAAACACATCTTTCCCTCCCCCCCACTTTCTGCTTTCCACAAGGATCACTCCCTACGTGACTCCCTTATCCATTCGTCCCTCCCCACTGATCTCCCTATTGGCACTTATCCTGGCAAGTAGAACAAATGCTACACCTGCCCCTACACCTCCTCCCTCACTACCATTCAGGGCCCCAAACACTCCTTCCACATGAGGCGACATTTCATTTGTGAGTCTTTTAGGGTAATATACTGTGTCCGGTACTCCCGGTGTGGCCTCATGTAGATCAGTGAGACCTGACGTAGATTGGGAGTCTGTTTTGTCGAGCACCTATGCTCCATCCACCAGAAGAAGTGGGATTTCCCAGTGGCCACACATTTTAATTCCACTTCCCATCCCCATTCCGATATGTCTATCCACGGCCTCCTCTACTGTTGCGATGAGGCCGCACTCAGGTTGGAGGAACAACACCCTATATTCCATCTAAGTAGCCTCCAACCTGATGGCATGAACATCGATTTCTCAAACTTCTGGTAATGTTCCCCACCTCCTTCACCGTTCCCCATCCCCTTCTCCCTCTCTCAACTTATCTCCTGCCTGCCTATCACCTCCCTCTGGTGCTCCTCCCCCATTTTCTTTCTTCCATGGCCTTCTGTTCTCTCCTATTGGACTCCCCCTTCTCCAGCCCTGTATCTCCTTCACCAATCAACTTCCCAGCTCTTTACTTCATTCCTCCCCACCGCCCCCCCCCCAGTTTCACCTATCACCTTGTGTTTCTCTCTCCCCTCTCTACCTTTTAAATCTACTCCTTATCTTTTTTTCCTCCAGTTCTGCTGGAGGTTCTCGGCCCAAAATGTCGACTGTACTTTCTTCCATAGGTGCTGCCCGGCCTGCTGAGTTCCTCCAGCATTTTGTGTGTGTTGCTTGGATTTCTACAGATTTTCTCTTGATAGTGTATCTCTGCAGGAGTTCCTTGGGGTAATGTTTAAGGCCTGACCATCTTCAGCTGGCTCATCGATGACATTCCTTCAATCATAAGATTAGAAGTATGGATGCTCCCCAATGACTGTACAATGTTCAACACCATTTTGCCACTCCTCAGATAATGAAGCAGTCCACATCCATGTGCAGCAAGACCTGAACAATATCTGAGCTGATAAATGTCAAGTGACATTTGTGCCATTTGTGCAGGCAATTGTGATACCCAACAAGAGAAAATTTTGTTGTCACCTCCTGACATTCGATGGTATTTCCATTACAGAATCCCCCACCATCTTAGGAGGAGACAATGGCACCTAACAGCAACTCCTTTGCTTGCATCTTCGGAAACAGCTCTATTTTCATCTTTAATTTCTCTGTTTTTCCCTTTCAGTGTTTTTTTGAAGACCCTGACCTGGAGTTACACGCTGACTTTGGTTCTTTGCGGGAATGGGACCCGCCTGCAGGGTTTCAGGACTGGCTGTCTTTCGACATGCTGAGGGCTTGGCCTAAGAGCTTCGCTGGCCTTCAGAGGGCTGAGATTTCGTGACTCTGGAGATGGATGGCTAGAAGGTCGGTGTCCTGGCAGATCGGTGTGTTGTGGGAGTCGGAAGATCTCTGGCTGTGTGCCCAGAGACCTGAGATCGTTGGGCGCAGAGCTCGGAAAAAGCAACGTAACAGACTTTTAACATCGTAAACCAGCAAGTTGTTTGGTATGTCTCTCCTCTTGCTGTGAAATGGAGACACCTCTTTTTCCCTTACTAGGGAGACAGAGAGAGCCTGTGGTATGTCGAATACTGGGTGAACAAGTAGTCTTTGGGTACTGCAAGTCTGTGTCTTTGCTGTAGATTTGCTGCATGCTTGAGTGCTCGGTGGTGGGTGCCATTGCTTTTTTTTGCTGGTGGGGGGAGAGGGGATTGGTTGTTTTCTGCTGCTTACGCGCGGGAGGGAGGGGAGCTGGGGAGGTGCTTTGGGGTTCTAACATTTAACTGTCATTCATTCTTTGGGGCACTCCTCTCTTTTTCGTGGATGGTTGCGAAGAAAAAGCATTTCAGGATGTATAATGTATACATTTCTCTGACATTAAATGTACCTTTGAAACCTTTGATCAAGATCCTGAGTGCTACCATTGAACAATAACTGAACTGCAGTATCCATATATGTAATGGGGCTACAAGATCAGGTTAGAGCCTAAGAATTCTGTGGTGAGTAACTGAACTCCAACTCCTCAAAGCCTGTTCACCACCTATAAGATTCAAGTTTGCCTGCATGAGCACAGTTTCAACAGCTTTCAAGAAGCTCGTCACCACGCAAGGCACGGAGCCCATTTGGTAGGTATCCCATCCACAAGCGTTTACTGGCTCCACCTCTGACCTCAACAGAAATTTGTATCAACTACAGGATGCATTGTAGTATCTCACTAAGATTCCTTGGACAGCACTTTCTAAATCTAAAACTTCTACCAGCTAGAAGAACAAGGGCAGCAAAAGGACAGGGAACACTATTGCCTGGATGTTAGTCTCCAAGCTGTACACCATCGTGACTTGGAAATATATTGCTGCTTCTTCAGCAGCTCTTGGTCAAAATCCTGGAACTCCCCCTCTTACAGCATTATGGGTACACCCACACCTCAAGGACTGCAGGAGATCAAATAGGCAGCTCACCAGCACCTTCTCAAGGTCATCTAGGGATATGCAATTAAATATTGGCTCAGCCCATATCTCTTGAATGAATGAAGTAAATTAAAACAGTTCAAAAGGATTTAAACATATATAAAATATTAATGTTAATAAAAAGTAGTTTAAGTACAATTAAAAAGTAGTGAATTTACCTGCAACATTAAAATTCTAGAAATTAATCAAAATATTCAAACTGAGTAAAATAATGAATAAAATCATGCTTAACAGAAGTTAACTTGTTTTGGCAAAGAACCAGCACAGATATGATGGGCTTCCTTTTGTATTGTAACCAGATCTTGTAGCCAGTGTTGGGTTGTTTCACAACAGGGAAAAGATAGAACCAACTTATGATAAAGGGGGATGCAAGAGTTACTTAAGAGAAATGCAAAACCATGTATCATTGTTGGGGAAGGAAGGTGATATAATTTGCACAAAAAACTAACATAACTGCTTTTGCATAATGACTAGAAACCAGCAAATGATGTTTTTTACTGATGTGGGGTCAAACCATGCCTGCCGTTCTCCTGCCTTTTGACCTTTTGATTCGAAGTTGTTCCACTGGTGCCAAGCTGAGGGGCTGGAGGCAGAGATCCCAAACTTAAGTATACATGTTTTTCTGACTTCTGTGATGCAGTATGCAAGTGTACAAGTTGGAAATATCCTGACCCTTGCGCGCTGGAAGCATTGGCTAGCCAGCAGCATGATCCAGCCCACAATGCAGAGAACAATGCAGAGAAGTCTTCAGGGAAGATTTAGGACTAAGCTTTATTACTCATACACTTGGGTTTAAGTCCTGTGTCAAAGCGAAGTAGGTGCATTGGATTTCCATCGAATAGCAACACAATGTCTCAGCTGATCGGGCTACTGCCTCACGTCTTTATCAACATGGTTCAATCTGGGATGTTGTTCGATCAACTGATTAAGCCGGTTTAAGATGGGTGATCGACAACTTACCGGTGGTTAACAGAACAAGCAATACAACTAAGTACTTTATTAATAACACTTGTTCTGTAAAAGTTATGGTAAACAATCACTGTAAACAATAAAAAGGCAAGAGAAGGTGAGGCTGAGTTGAGGGTCGAAGTGTGCTCGTACAGGCCAAAGTTGGGGCGAGGTTGAGGCAAGTTCGAGGTGAAGTCAAAGCGAGGTCAAGGCATATTTGAGGGAGCGGAGCGGAGCAGAGGAGAGGCAGATTTAGGCCCATCCACCAAAACCAAGAGCAAGGTTTGATTGTTATAAGTGCCGGGCCAATATGGAAAGGTTGGGTACGGGCTGAAGTGTGGCAGCGGGGTCCAGGCCCAGAGCTTATTGATGCGACAGGGCCCGGTTCTTAGGACACGGAGTGATTAAAACACCGAACCAGATAGATTGAAAAGTCAGCGTGTCGGGACCAGAGGCAAGGGTTGGGCCAATTCTGCTCGCTGCTCGGTGATGAACTTTTGCTTACTTTTATTGGTTGTGGAATTTGTTTTTTTTCTCTCTGCACATTGGGTGTTTGATGATCTTTTTTATGGGTTCTTTTGGGTTTCTTTGATATGTGGCTGCCTGTAAGGAGGCAAGTCTCAAGGGTGTATAATATATACATTGATAATAAATGTACTTTGAACTTTGGATATTGCATTCAGTCCTGTAAACCCAAATTACAAGAAGAATCTGAATGCTTTGGTGAGAGTGCAGATGAGATTTACTAGGATACTTCTTGGATTAGAGACATAGTTGAACAAATTAGTTTTGTTTTCTCAGGAGTGGTGGAGCCTAAGAGGAGGCCTGAAAGGAACCTATAAAGTTATGGTATCTTTTTACCCAAAATCAAAATGTCTAATACCAGAAGGGATGCATTTCAGTTGAAAGGGAGTTAGTTCAAAGGAGAGGAAGTGGTGAGTACCCAGAATACACTGCCCTGGGTGGAGATGGAGGCAGATATGATAGTGGCATTTAAGAGGCTCTTTGATAGGCACATAAATGATAAGGACCATGTGCAGGTGCAAGTGATTAATTTGGTTCTTATTAGCTTAATAGTTTGCCACAACATAGTGGGCCGAAGGGCTTGTTCCTGTGTTTTACTGCTCTATGTTTTATGTTCTAATCCTGACTACCAATGCTGTCTGTGTGGAATTTTCATGTCTCCCAGAGACCACATAGGTTTCCCCAAGGCAATCTGGTCTCCTCCCACCTCTCAGCAATGTGCTGGTTGGTAGGTTTATTAGCTAGTGTGAATTGCCTCACAGAAGGAGAATCAGAGGAAGCTATTAGGCATGTGCGAGAGATTGGAGTTGACGGGTATACTCCGACAGCTTAGAAAAAATATGCGAGAATAAATATGAGACAAAATGTAGTCATTAATGCTACTTACATACTTGGTGCTATTTTAAATAGAGTCAATTGATTTTATGTGGCAACCAAAGAAAGTGGACCAGAATCTACTAAGTCATATAGGCTATTTTTGTTCCTTATCCACAGATCAGTTAGCATCTCCAGAGCAATGCAATTAAATGCATGTATCCGGTTGTTGTTATCTGAAATGTATCACTTCCTTTTTAACTGTAAACTACATTGCACTGTTTGATTTTTTTGATTAACATTGAGTAGTGTGAAATTCCTGTACTGACATCATAGGTATAGATTAAAATCACCAATAAAGTTGCTCTTGTCAATTCCAGTCTAGGTACCAATTTTAACAGTGTGGTAGATATTAATTACTGCAAAGTAATCTATCTGAGGCTGTAAAGTAGTATTGCTGCAGGAAGACTGTAATTGTTTGAAAAACTTGATGTCATCTGCATATTGATATTTTTGATGATCACTGACTTCAAACAAAGCACCCCTACCATCTTAGTCAGCAAACCTACCAAATATAACTAGATATGCCTGATATGCCACTAACTCTGGTCAAGATGCCACCTGTATACAATTATCCTTTGTTTGGCATCTTCTGAATAGATCATGAAACCATATTTTTCACTCCTTTTATGTCTTTTACATTTGTTTCTCATCTTAAATGTGATTCTGGAACTGTTGAAGCCTGTCATTTGCTGTTTTGAGATTGTTTAGGTGCTTCAGCACTCTGCAGTCTCCGAGAGGACGCGAACCTCGTAGTGGGCAGGCTGCAGGAAGGGGCGCATGCCGATGTTTGGCCTCATTTCGCTGATTAAAACTTCCATCATTCAAGGGTGATTGAAGTATTGAGGTGAGTGCGGAGGGTGAGAACCAGCTGCCTGTGTTTTGATTGCTCTGCCACCCTACCAGAGAAGGGAGAGCCTGCCATTGTGTAGAGTGTTGCCCAGGTTTATTTTTCTTTGTTTCGGATATGGACTTTGACTATAAAATCTTTCTTCCAGTCTTATAGTTTTTATATTCTGTGTTTTTTCGTCCAAACTTCTCGTTTTTTTGTGTGCAGGAGGATATCGATGTGCCTGATCCATTTTGTACATTTTTTTATGTGGGTGGAGGGATTTGGGGGTTGTTGTGCCTGTTCCATTTTTGTTGTTTTTTTTCTGCAAGGAGGTAGGATTTAGGTGCTGCCTTTCTTTTCTTTCTTGGTTTCTTGGCTACCCAGAGAATTGAAGAATTTCAGAGTTGTATACTTTGGTAATAAATGAACCTTTGAACCTTTGGAACTTCAGTGCTCCCCTCTGACCTGCGTCCCTTTCCCTACATACATCCATCATATTCTCATACAATAGAGTCATTTATACAAGCCCCACCATTCACCTTACAATACTGGAAGAGGTATTGCAGCTTTTAGTTTGGTTACATATATGTGGTGTTGTAGATTAAGCAGATGACCAATCTTTACATAATTTTCTCTCAATATTTAGATAGATTTTTCATTCCTTCTGCAGTGTTCCACATATCCCTCCCAGTTCCCACTCAGGAAGAGCTGCAGTGGAGGAATGGATTATTTCTGTTTAACATTGTGCATATTAAATTCACAAGTTTCTTCTTAATAAAACTTATACGAACAGATAGACAAAAAACATCCTTCCAATGGTATTGATTTTAATACCACATGATTGTTTAAAATATTTTCTGGAGATAAGACTTATATTTCTTTGGGCATATATAATTCTACACATTTCCTTTTCTTTCATGACATCTTGTTTTGAGGACAGATTTACTTTGTGGTGATTTTTTTTCAATCTATATTTTTATAGTTCTGAAAAATGTTTCAAATCAAAAACATTCCATTTGAATTCAGATCCTAATCTCTAAAGTCTATTACTGCAAATGACATTGTTACTCTGTATGCATCTTTATATCATTATAACACCATGATTTTCTCTTATGGATTACAGATAGCTGTATTAAACAGACATCTTTAAAGAAACTGGTAAAAAGCACCAGAAAGTTCAAATGTACAGAAAATGTCAAGGCATTTAATTTTCCTCTATTTCATGGTTCGAACCTCCTACGCTTTACAAGTAACAATAGATTGGTTCAGTAAGCAACTTTGCTGATGTGCCCTGAAGAAGCTTTCTTCACACCTTTGCATTTTGACAGATTTGCAGCAGTTTTTACTATTCAGCTCCACCATCCACTGTCAGTAGAGTGACCTCAGTACTCTGTGTGGTTGAGATGTGACTGCTAAAAGTAATCAGTCTATAACACCTCTTCACTATAAGAAGGTTTCAGTGGAAGCCATCAAAAGTTCCTCTACTGTTCTGATACAAATCATCAGTTACTTTGTCCATTTTAATTAAAGTGGCCGATATTATTTTGAATTATTGTTAAGTAAAATCACTGTATTTTGCCACAGACAATTCCCTTTTATTATCCCAATTGCTATTCCCAATTTAAAGCCAAGTTAAATCTCTGAATTTATTAAATAGCTTCATGCCAGGAATCAATTGCAACTTTTGCTCATCTCTGCAATGAATGAACCTCTGGGTGAGACACTTTGATTACAGTAGAGTATTAGCAAAGATACATAGTGCTTTTTCATCTGCAGCAAGTCTGTCAATCATGAAAATGTGACTGAGTTCTTTAGTGAAGTCTTCAGCATGAAGGCCAGACTAAGAGATACCATTATGGTCTTACAGTTTTATAATTCCTCAGTCTGATAGTTATGGAAAGTGATACTGGTTGGGATACATCTTCACATCCAAATTCAATCTGTTACCAACATAGCACTAATAGTCTGTCTCTACTCACTTTGATTTGCCATGATGATGGACCATGGATCAATTATGGATGATTGGAGAATCATAATGGAGATCTGCTTGGGTAAAAAGGTCAAAATAAGGTCTGAACCTAGCCCTATCACTGCCAATCTACACCTAAACAACACTCAGAAACTTGTGGCTATTTTAGTACCAAAACCAAATTTGTCACACATAACTGAATCCTGTTGATCTTATTTGGGTGACCAAGAATGAATCAAATCCTAAACCATACTACATCTATTTATAAGGAGCCACATGGCCTAATCCGTACTGAAACCAAGGATTTCATACCTGACCTAACTTGACCCCAAGGCATTGCGATTGGATCTGATTGGACTCAGTTCAAGAGTGGGTTCACCCCAATGGATTGCATTGAAGCAAGGACATAAACATAACAAAGGTTGATAGGAAGACAGTCAACTAGAGGAAAAAAAATCAAAGGAGGAGACAGGAAAGATGGTTGTGGAGTACTGAATAAGACATGAAAATAATTAACACAAAATTCATGTTTTGATATATTCCAGATGATTGCCGTACATGAAAGTAGGCATCATTAACTAAACTGCTAACAATTTTTGCCACTACTCTTCCTGCTGTAGTCCCCCCTCTGATAGGTTCATAGGGCACTTTTGAAATGAATACCTAGAATAATCAAACAGTCTGTAGCACAGTTACTTACTGTTTTTGTGGGAAATGAGTTTATTTTCACTTGAGTTTGGCAACATGCATTTGAATTCCTGGGACTGTGCTCTTCAGTGTGGGAGTATGACTGCACATTGGAAATCTGAGGCTTACTGACTGCAGCAAGTCCACTAGCAGCTGCCAAAAGCAACCAGATAAAAAGAAGTACTCAGTTCATCTTCTGAACCAGGAGGTCTGTAGAAGAGAAAGGATAGACAACAAAATAAAATGGTTTATGTAATGATACCCAATTCACACTTATGGCAATGTTATAACCATTAACAATTGAAATGTGATCAGCTATGAATTTTAGAGTTAGTCATTTTCATCTGTTTTCCAACGTCTCCACACCAGTCCTTTTTATCTCATATTTTGAATTGCTTTCCCTGTATGTGACTATATTCTTAATCATCTCAAAATGAACTTTCTTTTAACCAAATACTGAGAGGATATTATGAAGTTGTGGATTATGCAAAAGAAACCAATGAAAGAGGTGTGTTTGGTACTGTCTCACAAGATCATGAGTTCAAGCTTCCTTCTTGGATTTGAATACATAATCGAGACTGGCACCTCAGCTGAAGATCGCTGCATGATTGCAGATACTTTTTTGTCCAAAGCTATTTTAAACCAAGCTGGTGTCAACCATCAGAGATGCAAGCAAAACAGCCCATGGCATTGTTCCAGGAGAATTAGGTGAACGGTCCTTGTCTGTGAGCCAACCTAACATCGCCATAAGTAAATTAACAGGCTATTGTTCTTAATTGGAATGTGCTGCGTACAAATTGGGAGCAATGTTTGTTTTGATTTAGTTTATTGGTAGAGGTGTGTCATATTGTTGTTGCATGGTTACAACCATGGATATTGTATTTCTTGAAAATGAGATGTGACATTTAGGAACAAAACCAAGTTTCAGGGAGAAATGGCTGGTAGTCAGTGGCCCTGATTGAGAGGTGCAGGTCAGCAATCAGAATCTATAACAGGACCACAGAGTCTTGGCTGAGGACGTCATCTGAGACTTTGACAAACTGGAAAATCTCAGGGAACTGGAGGGGTGGGGAAAAGATTGGTAGGGCACAAGCATGCTACCATAGAGTGGATGGGTGGGTGGAGTCTTGCCTGATTTATAACTTGGTTGTGTCTGCATAATAAGAACATAGCTGTCTTGGGAGGAACAACAATGACTGCTTCCAAAATGCCCCAGGAGTGTGTTACATGGGAAATAACCTCATTTGATTTGTGTCTGATGCAAAAATAGCACCTGATATGCAACTGTCACTCAAGCCGGGAAGCATCTGCTCAAATTTCCAAACTGACTCAAAATGACCTGGAAATGGTCACTATCGCATTCCATTCTGTCCAAAATTTGTTATTAATGCTTGCTACTGAAATAAACAGTGATGGGGTCTAATTTTGAAGCCAAATCTCAAATATAGTTCATTAGTTTTAAACAACTTTGGGACATACGGAGAAGATGGAAACTAGTAACTAAATTCCAACCTTTATTATTTAGCCTTGATGTCTTGGTTTGTATAAAAAGTCATAATTGTTTTTTTTTTCCACAGCCAACCATTACCCAGGATATGAACTGTTCAGAAATGTTGTCCTCTTGTAACTTCAGTGAATTTTGTTACATAATTTATCAGCTGAGGGAATATTACCAGTGACAGTGGTAACTTGACCTTTGGTGCTGAAAATATAGATCATACTTGTGAAAGGAGCAGCCAAGAAGGCACGATAGAGAAGAAAGTGACAGAGAAGCAAACTGAGGAGGAAAGAAGGGGCCACTGAGAAGGAAGTGACCAATTGTTAGTAAATAGGCTGACCAGTGGAGACTGGTGAATGGTAAAGTTCCAAAATGGTTTCAGTAGTAATGAGTAAGGTTGGTAGACTCCTAAAATGTGACATAAAACTCTGAGAAATGCTCGATCTGTGAGCCTCCAGATTCAAAGTGAATAGTGATATGATCCTGTCAGCGGAATGTGATCTGCCTGCCGATTGCTCAGGAAGTGAATAGTTATTCTTTCCACAGCAGCTGTGGATGCTCCCCATTCCAGAATTGCATGGTGGGACAGTAATAAGTAACACTATGTAGAAGCAAACAGCTGGAGAGTTCACTTATTTGGAAAGCGTGAATTGCTTTTTTTAATGTCAGTATTGCCCAATGTCAATTGACACTTGGGGAGAGGAGAACACTTGGTGCTGTATTAAGAGATCTGTGGCTTCCTGTTAACCCTTGGGTCGTAATACTTTCACAAAATTGAACAGTACATCTCTTCTCCAACCCCCAACCCCAAACCTTACATTCAAATGTTTGTAAATCCACTTCCCTGGTAGGACATTTCCCCCACTAATTGAACCAAGCTGCTAATCATTTTTGCATAATAAAATCAGAAAATGCTGAGAATACTTAGTCATTCAGGCTGCATTTGTGAGAAGACAAGCAGAGTTAATGATTCCAGTCCAAAGCCTTTTGTCAGAACTGGGAAGGAGATGTTCACTTATGCATGTTGGGCTAATTAATCTCTGGTTAGAAAGGTGATACAGACAATAGTTTGACTTGGGTGACCATGGTCACGGGTTGAGCTGTTCTTCAACTTCACAGTGGGGAAGCTACACTCTCACAGACTCCTGTGAAACCACTCAAAGCAGAGAAGAACCATTGGGAGCACACAGAAGCCCAGTGCAACATGGAGGAAGGAGTACAGTGAGTACAGTCTTGCAAACTCTTCATCAACGCGCCCCATCAGACAACAACTGTGAAAGTCTAGTGGTTGGCCATTGCTCTTGCAAGTCAACACAGAATCCACAAGATTGTAAATTGGTAAATTTGTTTCTTCTTGACACATGTACTGAGGTACCATGAATAATTGTCTTGCATACTGTTCCTATAGATTAATTTCATTGCGGTAGTACAATGTAAAACAATAACAGCATGCAGAATAAAGTGTTACAGAGAAGGTGCAGTGCAGGTAGACTATAAGGTGCGAGGTCATAACGAGGTAGACAGGGAGGTCAAAAGTCTATTTTATACTTAGGGAACCATTCAATTGTCTTATAACAGGGTGTGGAAACTGTCCTTGAGCCTGGTGTTTGGTGCTTTCAGGCTTTTGTTTCTTCTGCCTGATGGGAGGGGAGGAGAGAGAATGCCTGGGGTGGGTGGGGCCTTTGATTATGCTGGCTGCTTTGTCAAGGCAACAAGAAGCATAAACAGGAGGGGAGGCTGGTTCCCTGATGTGCTGAGCTGTGTTCCCAACTCAAAGTTCAAAGTTCAAAGTAGAATTTATTATTAGAGTATATACATGTCACCACATACAACCCTGAGATTCTTTCTCTGCAGTCATACTTAGTAACTGTAAACTGAATCTGTAAACTATAAACATCAGGAACTGTAAACTGTAAACAAACTGTGAAAATGCAGATAATAAATAAATAGCAATAAATAATGAGCATGAAATAACAAGATAAAAGAGTCCTTAAGTGAGTGTTTCTATCCCCTCACAAACAAGAAAAAATCTGCTGATGCTGGAAATCCGAGCAACACACACGAAATGCTGGAGGAACTCAGCAGGCCACGTAGCATCTAGGAAAAGAGTACAGTCAACGTTTTGGCCAAAACCTTTCGGCAGGTCTGGAGATTTAAAAGGTGGGGGAGGGGAGGGGAGAGAGGAACACCAGGTGATAGGTGAAACCTGAAGGGGGAGGGGATGAAGTAAAAAAGCTGGGAAGTAAATTGGTGAAAGAGACAGAAGACCATGGGAAAAAGAAAAGTAGGGAGGAGCACAAGATGGAGGTGATGGACAGGCAAGGACATAAGATGAGAGAGGGAAAAGAGGATGGGAAATGGTGAAAGAGGGGTCATTACTGGAAGTTCGAGAAATCGATGTTCATGCCATCAGGTTGGAGGCTACCCAAATGGAATATAAGGTGTTGTTCCTCCATCCTGAGTGTGGCCTCATCACAACAGTGGAGAAGGTCATGAATAAACATATCGGAATCGGAATGGGAAGTGGAATTAAAATGGGTGGCCACTGGGATATCCTGCTTTTTCTGGTAGACAGAGCGTAGGTACTTGGCAAAGCGGTCTCTCCTTTCGTTCAAAAGCCTGACAGTTGAGGGATAGTAACTGTTCTTGAACCTGGTGGTGCAAGTCTGGAGGCTCCTGTATCTTCTACCTGATGGCAGCAGCGAGAAAAAAGCATGGCCTGGGTGGTGAGAATCTTTGACGATGGACGCTGCATTTCTACGGCAACATTTTATGTAGATGTGCTCAATGATTGGGAGGGTTTTACCTGTGACGTACTAGGCCATATCCACGACCTCTTGTGGGGTTTTCTACTCAAAGGCCCTGGTGTTCCCATACTAGGCTGTTATGCAGCCAGTCAGCACACTTTCCACAACAACTCATCTATAGAAGTTTGCCAAAGTTTTTGATGACATGCTGAACCTCCACAGACTCCTAAGGAAGTAGAGCCGCTGTCGTGCTTTCTTTGCAACTATATTTCTATGATGGGTCCAGGACAGGTCCTCTGAGATAGTGACACCCAGGGATCTAAAGTTACTGACCCTGTCCACCACTGATCCTCTGGTTTCCCACTCCTGAAATCTACAATCAGTTCCTTGGTCTTATTGGCATTGAGTGAGAGGTTGTTGTTATCACACCACTCTGCCAAGTTTTCAGTCTCCCTCCTGTATACTGATTCATCACCCCCTTTGATACAACCCATAACCATGGTGCCATCAGCAAACTTGTGTATGGTGTTGGAACTGTACTTAGCCACATAGTCACAGGTGTAAAGTGAGTAGAGCAGGGGGCTAAGTACACATCCCTGCAGTGCTCCTGTGCTGATGGAGATTGTGGAGGAGATGTTTTTACCAATCTGAACTGAGTGGGGTCTGCAAGTGAGGAAATCCAGGATCCAATTGCATAAGGGGGTATTGAGGCCCACGTCTTGGAGTTTACTGATTAGTTTAGAAGGGATGATGGTGTTAAATGCTGAGCTGTAATCGATAAAGAGTATCCTGAATGTCCAGATGTTCCAAGGTTGTGTGAAGAGCCAGTGAGATACCTGTTGCTTCATCACTGTGGATGTAAGTGCCACTCTGCAGTTTCTTGTGGTCATGGGCAGAGCAGTTGCCATACCAAGCTGTGATGCATCCGGATAGGATGCTGTCTTTGGTCCGTCAATAAAAATCAGTGAGAGTCAAAGAGGACATGCCAAATTTCTTTTGCATCTTGAGGAAGAAATGGCACTGAAGGGCTTTCATGTGGTTGGACCAGGACAGGCTATTGGCGATGTTCACTTCTAGGAAGCTGAATCTTCTTGGCCATTAATGTAAATAGGAGTGTGTGCACGTTCCCCTTCTGGAAGTCAATGACCAGCTCTTTTGTTTTGCAGACATTGACAAAGAGTGTTGACATGACACCATGTCACTAGGATCTCCATCTGCTTCCTGTATGACTCAACATTATTTTGAGATATGGCCATCATCTACAAACTTTTAGATGGAGTTAGAGCAGAGTCTGGCCATGAGGTCATGAGTGTCCAGGGAGTAGAACTGAGGTTGAGGGTGCAACCTTGTAGGGCAGTGTGAAAGCACATCCTCAGACCAGGAACAAGAAGAAGACCTATGGTTCAGCTGGACTGTTCTCCTGTAAGACGTTTTTGTTTTCCTTTGATGTCCCTCAGGTCAGTTGCTATTGTGGTAGGTGAGGTTTGCCTTCAGCTGCAGGATGTGCTATCCAGAGGTAGATGTGTCATTAGTTTGGAAAGTGTTCCATTGAGGGCTATGGGATTTCAGACTAATGCATGATGGGACTTCAAGACACTTTACAGACTGTTGACCAAAGCTGATGTCTATAAGGAGGATATCTACTCTACAGACATCGAGAAGTTGAATGTGGACTATTACAGAAAACCACTGAAGTTGTAGCAACACACATCAAAGTTGCTGGTGAACACAGCAGGCCAAGCAGCATCTGTAGGAAGAGGTGCAGTCGACGTTTCAGGCCGAGACCCTTCGTCAGGATGTGTTGGTCTCAGTATTCACTCAGAGATTCACTCTTGTCTTGACCTTAGCTTCCATGTTCTAGTATTTGGTAATGAGTGATTTCATGCAACTTCTGTGTTAGATTGTGGATGAGTGGTCAGCTGTATGACTAATGGGTTCTTTGCCACTATTTAAGGGACTAATCACAAAGGATCATTAAAAATAACAACTTTTGACATTCCAATTTACTTTAGTCTCCTTTAGATGAATTGGAATGCAATGCCATATAAGATGGCTAGGTGATAATTTAACCAGAGTTCAAATAATTTTAGCAAATGTGTTCAATAGTTTAGACATAAACAAGAGAAAATCTGCAGATGCTGGAAATCCAAGCAACACACACAAAATGCTGGAGGAGCTCAGCATTTTGTGTGTGTTGCAATAATTTAGACATGGTCCTTTATTCAATTTGACTTCTTTCCAATCCATTCGAATAGGATGTATCCCCCACCAGCTGCAAGGGTTTTAACAGTAACTGATTTTGGCACTCTTGATCTGCTAATGGATTGGAGTTTACAATGCAGCAGGGCAATCGAATTTCAGCAGCATAGAGCTGATTGTTCAATATGAATAAGCAAGAAAGTTAGAATTGAATTGATACCATTTGCTCTTTAAACATATGGTGGTCAAGATTTTCAATCTAACTGCATTTCTGGCAATGGAGATCTTCTGTACCATACTGAAACGTCGAACAGGCTGCTTGATATTCAAGCTGATTGACATGACAACTGGCTAGTGAGCTGTAACCAACTTGTGAAGAGAAAAATGGTCAGTGTCATCAGTCTTAAGAAAATAATTTTTTGCTGGAGTCTTGTGAGAGATAAATACTGGATCTGTGTGATCAAGTGTTCATGACATTCTCAAGAAACTTTTCAAATTGATTATTTACCAAATAAGGGTCTTAAAAAACTGAAAATTCTTTAATAAGAGATTCTGAAATGCTGGAAATCCAGAGTAACACACACAAAATGTTGGAGAAACTCAGTAGGTTAGGCAGCATCTATGAAAGAGAATAAACAGTTGAAGTTTCATGCAGAGACCCTTCATTGGGATTAAATTAATCAATCGGGACTGAATCTTAACTTGCAGAATGTTAGGGTTTGATGCACTAACTTCCACATGCTTATAAGACACATGACAGGAAATGTCGTTATCATGTTTTGCAGGCATATACAAAATGGCAATCAGCCATTTGTAGCCAAAGGAAGTGGAAAGAGTGTTTCTAATTTCTCATTTTCCAGAGTAAGTACTACCATTGTTGTCCACCATAAAAAGTTCAACGTTCAAGGTAAACTTATTATCAAGGTATATATATGTCACCATATACTACCCTGAGATTCATTTTCTTGCAAGCATTTACAGTTGAACAAGGAAATACAATAGAATCAATGAAAAACTACACACAAACAAAGACTAACAGGCAACCAATGTGCAAAAGAAGACAAATTGTGTAAATACAAGAAAACAAATAATAATAATAATAAATAAATATAGCATGTAAATAAGTAATACTGAGAACATGAGTTGTGGAGTCCTTGAAAGTGAATCCATAAGTTGAGGAATCAATTCAGTGTTGGGGTGAGTGAAGTTATCAGGAGCCTGATGGTTGAAGGGTAATAACCGTTCCTGAATCTGGTGCTGTGGGACCCAAGACTCCTGTACCTACTTCCCAATGGCAGCAGTGAGAAGAGAGCATGGCCTGGATGGTGGGGGTCCCTGATGATGGAAGCTGCTTTTTCGTGGTAGCCCACCTTGTACATATGCTCAATGGTGGGGACGCGTTTTCGTGTGATGGACTGGGTTGTCTCTACCATTTTTTTGTCGACATTCCACTTTACATACAACTTTAATATTGCATATAGTAGTTGTTCCATTATCAATTCAGGGCTTTTCATTAAAGCAGAAGTAGAGCACAGCAGAAACTGAAAGAATCGAGAAAAGGCTGGAAATAATCACAGCTAATGAATTAGAGTTTATATTCACAACACCAAACTTTTAACACAACCAGTTTTGTTTTCCATTCCAACTTATCACTAAAAAAAAATATTGGACAATACATTTGTTGAAGCTAGGAGGAACAATTTATTCCATCATACATATTAAGGTACAATTATATTAGAAATATTCAAAACAATTAAGGCATAGCAAAATATCACAGATAAATGAATAGTCAGACAATTTTGTTTTGGGAGAAATTTTCGCCAGATTGTCAGAAAAAAACCTCTTGTCTCTAAATAATGATGTGAGGTTTTTTTAATATAACACATGCCTTTTCTGAGATATAGTAACTCTGACCATACAGTAGTCAGCACAATAATGTTTTATCTGAGATGTATTTATTCAGTTTCAGAACATACATGCTTTCAACTTATAGTGATGTTTATACTTGCTCACACTAGCCATGAAAATTAAGAACTCCTAAGCATTTCTTTTCATTTGATAGTTCTACCTCGATTTGGCAATTCATCTAAAACTTTGACAAACTTCTATAGATGCACAGTGGAGAGTATCCTGACTGGTTGTATCACGGCCTAGTATGGAAACACCAAATGCCCAAGAATGGAAAAGCCTACAAGAAGTGGTAGATACAGCCCAGTCCATCACACAAATACCCCTCCCCACAATTGAGCACATCTACAAGGTGCACTACCACAAGAAAGCAGCATCTATCATCAGGGACCCCCACTATCCAGACCATACTCTCTTCTCACTGCTGCCATTAGGAAGGAGGTACAGGAGCCTTAGGTCCCACATCACCAGGTTCAGAAACAGTTATTACTTCTCATCCATCAGGCTCCTGAACTAGCGTGGATAACTTCGCTTTGATTGCACAAACTATGGACTCACTTTCAAGGACTCTACAGCTCATGTTCTCAGCATTATTCATTTATTTATTGGTATCATTAGTTGTTTTTTTTGTATTTGCACAGTTTGTCTTCTTTTGCACATTGTCAGTCTTTGTGTGTAGTTTTTCATTGGTTCTATTGTATTTCTTTGTTCAACTGTAAATGCTTGCTAGAAAATGAATCTCAGGGTAGTATATGGTGACATATATGTACTTTGATAAAAAAAATTACTCTGAACTTTGACCTTTAAACTTTCAGCTGTGGTGCAAAAGAAACTATGCTTTGAAAAATTTTCTTTTCATTGTATGGGACTTTGAGGCATATTTGAATTGAGAAATTTGCAAATATACATGTAAGGTATTATGTTAACTGTCAATTCTTCACATGTTAAGAATTAGTCCATGAAAGAGAAGCAGTCATTTTCACTGCATAACAGAGGTAAAATGACAGTGGAACAGAATTAAACCCCTTTTAATGAGCACCAGCAGATTTATTACTATCAGAATGACTGAAATAAGCAGCTGGTTCAGAATCCAAATGTGCACATTTCAAGTGAGTGAAAGAAATCAAGGGGCACTGCTTGGGTAGCTGGACGATCTGTTTTACAATGGTTACCCTGTGAAGTGGACATCCATGTGCTTGGATTCTGCTTCTGTTAGCATAATCCAGTTGACTGCAGGTCAAGGAGATTAAAATTCAGCCGTTATCAGGAAGGTTATGTCATATAAAATGGGAGAACATGAGAAGTAAATCTTGTGATGAAGAACTGTTTAGTCGTTCTGAGACAGAGTAAACAATTGATATTCCTCACCTTTATCTATTTTGTGCACAGAACTGATGATTTAATCTGTTGTAGATTAAATCATTGTGATTGCAACAAATTATCAAAGCAGGATTTATTTTTTCGGCTTTATTTAACAGTGGAAATGGTTTTGGCATTTTCTTCAATTAGTGTGTTTTATCCTGTGAAGGACAGAAAATTAATCAATCTAAATAAGTATGATTTTGAATAAATATGAATGTGAACAAAAAAAGTATGTGCAGGAATGTGTGCTCAGAAAGTAAGCTGGGGACTGATAATATGCCCTTTTTTAGTCTCTGAATCTTTCAAGGATAGTTCTCCTGAATGAGCTATCAACCGGAGAACATTTTATCCCCAAGGATCTGTCCCTCGGCTGTTTTTTAAACTTTGGTTGGTTTCATTAAGATTTACCTTTCTATAAGAGTAATTTACTGTAAGACCTTCTTTCCTACCAAATCTAAACATCTAGTGTAGGAGATGATCTTACGGGGGTGGACCTGAGATGGAGAAAACAGTTTATCAACATTTTAAAATTATATTAAGCATCTCATTCACTAAATAGTTCTGGTTTGCTGGCATAAGAACTCATTGACAGCCTGCTGGGGATCATGTGGCAGTAATATGCACTGTTCTGTTCACAGCAGGCTCTCTTAGTCACTGGTATAATTCCAGCACCACATTTAACTGCCTTTAGCCTTTTCATTTGTTCAATCAATGGTATGCAATGAAAGCAAAGGCCACATTAACAGACCACAATCTAACCATAGGGTTTAGATTATATATAGAAACCACTTGATGTTTGTGGTGATGTTTTTGGGCGTCTTTTTTTGCTTTTGATTGGCAATTTTAATCACCAATTTTCTCCAGGTTCAGCTTTAGAAATGGGGATTAAGCTGACCTTCCTCTCCTAGCCAACGGAGGCTGCAATTAATTGTACTACCCAACAGTCAGTGTCACTAACTACAACTCAGCACTGGAATCTAGGCCTTGTCTGCAGGTACTAGTTACATATTAAAGGACTCAGGCAATCACTTGGAACACTCAGGAGTAAATTATAACTTCAGTGCTCACTCACAATAATAATTGCATGTGACTTCAGAATCATGATTTGGAGACAGCAATACCGCAGTTTCAGGACTTGCAATAATTGCATGCTTACATTTTTTCTTGTCTCTCAAGAACAGAGGTTCCCAAACTTTTTTATGTCATGGAGCCTGAACATTAACCGAGGGGTCTGTGGATCCCAGTTTGGGAGCCCTTGAGGTCTAGAAGATGTGTTCAAACAACTGTCATCTGTTGCACATATAGTAATTCTTCAATCAACCCACAATGATGTTACCAGTGAATGTATCGTGACTTGATACCACTAGAGGACAAAGACCATGTTCATATGCCTGCACAGATCATTACATCAAAAATACTTTTAACTTGAGTATTTACATACAATATGTTTCTTCAGAAGTCCAAAAGCCATATTATATTGGTTACAAAGCATTACAGCAATGGCATACAGAGCTGGAACTTGCAGGCAATTCTCTCGTAGAGCTGATGGCAGGAAATTCTACATTCCTATGTGATTGTGGAAGTCCCAACCTTGCCAGCCAAATTAAGGCAGCAATTTCCTGGATGGACTCTGAGATTGGGCTCTACATGGAACCCAGCAGCAGAGCAGAAATTTGCTGAGTTTCTCCAGTTACAATGAAGGGATCCCCTGGTGGACCTGGTGTTGTAGGCAGAGTTACAATGAGAAAATTTAGAGGCTTTTGTTCTAATTAACTGAGTTTGCTTTAAAATATTCTTACAATTACTCAATTTTAATATTTAGAGAATGCATTGATAATTATTTTAACAGTTTCTGAATACTTATGTCAAACTTTCAAAATTCTTGACAGTTTTGGCAACTGGCAAAGCCTGGAGGCATAACATGACCAGATATTTTTCATGTGTTGCACAGGTGGACATGTTCTTGCTCTTCTTGTTGATTACATTTCATTGGGCCTTCCATTAGATCAGCTTCAGGGACTAGGATGACATTAATTTGAGACAATTTAAGTCCATAGTTGATGCACATGTTAGCAGAGAGCATTATTAAAAAGTTCAAGCTCAAAAAGTTTTTGAGATACAAATTGAGAATTCTAGAACTAAAACGTGCACCAAAATAATAAATTAAAGTTGAGTTTATTGTCATATGAACAAATACATGTATGTACAGGTACATTGAAAAACCTGCTTGCAGCTGCATCACAGGCCCATAGCATCAAATAAGTAGTGTTCACAAGAAAATATAAATTGAGCACAAATTACATACAGCTTTTACAAGAAAGAACATAATTAGAACCAAAAAAAGAAAGTTCTTTGTCGTGCAAAGTGATCAAAATGGTCATAGTGTTATATTCTACTTACTGTAAGTAGTGATTGGGGTGGTACAAAGTTCAATGTAAATTTATTATCAAAGTACATATACTGTATGTCACCATATACAACTCTAGACTAATTTTCTTGCGGGTATACTCAATAAATCCATAACAGAATAGTAACCATAACAGAATCAATGAAATACTGCATCAACTTGGTCATTCAACCAGTTGTGCAAAAGACAACAAACTGTGCAAATACAAAAAGAAAGAAATAATAATGATAAATAAATAGACAACAAATATTGAGAGCATGAGATGAAGAGTCCTTGAAAGTGAGCCCTTAAGTTGTGGGAACAGTTCAGTGATGAGGCAAGTGAAGTTAAGTAAAGTTATCCCCTCTGATGGTTCAGGGGTAATAACTGTTCATGAACCTGGTGGTGGGATAAATACGAAAGGTGATTGATAAGTTCGTGGCCTAAGGTAGAAGGAATCCATTTTAGAAAACCTAGCACATTTATTTTTCAACATAGTCCCCTCCTACATTTACACACTTAGTCCAGCGGTCGTGGAGCATACGGATCCCTTCTTTGTAGAAGTCGGCATCTTGGACCTCCAGAAAGTGGTCCACAGCAGGGGTGATTGATAAGTTAGTGGCCTAAGGTAGAAGGAGATGAGTTATTAACTTCAATCTTTCTGCATAATCACTCATAGAGTTGAACTGCATGTGCATGTAATGAGAGCTGTGTAACTCATCTCCTTCTATCTTAGGCCACAAACTTATCAATCACCCCTGCTGTGGACCACTTCTGGAGGTCCAAGACGCCAACTTCTACAAAGAAGGGATCCGTATGCTCCACGACCGCAGGACTAGGTGTGTAAATGTAGGAGGGGACTATGTTGAAAGATAAATGTGCTCATCATCACGGCTTGGCTTCGCAGACAAGGATTTAGGAAGGGGGCTGCCCACGCCAGCTGCAGGTTTGCTGGTGGCTGACGAGGCCAATACGGGACAGGCAGGTCTGGCTACAGCGGCTGCAAGGGAAACTCTGTTCTGGGTTTGGTGCTGCTGTGTCACGGTTCTTCCTCCTTCTCCTTCTGTCCTCAATGCCAGCCTGCGTGCGTTCTCGAAGGAGGAGACAGACTGGTGAATGGTGTGTCACCAGGCCTCGCGATCGGAGGCTAGATTAGACCACTGGTGATAGTCAATGTGACAGGCACCAAGGGATCTCTTCAGAGGGACCTTGTATCCCTTCTTTGGTGCCCCTCTGTCACAGTGGCCAGTGGAGAGTTCGCCATACAGTACAATCTTGGGCAGGCGATGATCCTCCATCCTGGAGATGTGCCCTGCCCAGTGCAGCTGTGTCTTCAGTAGCATGGCCTCAACGCTGGTGACCTCCGCCTGTTCGAGGACTTCGATGTTGGTGACGAAGTCACTCCAGTGGATGTTGAGGATGGTGCAGAGGCAGTGCTGGTGGAAACGCTCAAGGAGTCATAGGTGGTGACGGTAGGTGACCCATGGCTCGGAGCCGTACAGGAGGGTGGTCAGTACAATGGCTCTGTACATGCTGATCTTTGTGCATTTCTTCAAATGCTTGTTGTTCCAGACTCTCTTGTACAGCCTGCCGAATGCGCTGTTTGCCTTTGCCAGTCTGTTGTCAATCTCAATCTCTTTGTCGACCTTGGCATTTGACGAGATGGTGCACCCCAGATAGCTGAACTGGAGGACTGTCTTCAGCTCTACCTCACTGACGGTGATGCAGGGAGGGTGGTAATCTTCCTGAGGTGTGGGCTGATGGAGAATTTCTGTCTTCTTCAAGCTGACTTCCAGTCCGAAGAGCTCAGCAGGATGTTATATGCTGCAGGGCTGTCTCTGTGTGGGCGCCAAGGGCAGCATCATCGGTGAAGAGTAGCTCTCGGATGAGTTGCTCCAATGTCTTGGTGTGGGACTGTAGTCGCCTCAGGTTGAACAGGCTGCCATCGGTGCGGTGTCGGATGTAGACACCGTCCTCGTCATCAAGGTCTTCTGTGGCCCTTTCGAGCATCATGCTGAAGAAGATGGTGAAGAGAGTCGGTACGAGGACACATCCTTGCTTTACTCCATTGCCTATTGGGAAGGGTTCTGAGAGGTCATTGTTGTGTCTGACGTGGCCACTCTGATCGTCATGTAGCTGGATGACCATGCTGAGGAACTTTGGGGGACATCCCAGTCGTTCCATGATTTGCCACAGGCCTTCCCTGCTCACGCTGTGGAACGCTTTGGTAAGGTCGACAAACATCATGTACAATCCCTTGTCCTGTTCCCTACGTTTCTCTTGGAGCTGCCTGAGAACAAATACCACGTCGGTGGTAAACCTGTTTGCTCTGAAGCCACACTGGCTCTCTGGGAGGTGTTCTTCTGCAATGATGGGCACCAATCTGTTCAGGAGTACTCTTGCGAGGATTTTTCCTGCGATAGAGAGCAGAGTTATCCCCCGGTGTTTGGAGCAGAGGTCCAAGACGCTGACTTCTACAAAGAAGGGATCCGTATGCTCCACGACTGCTGGACTAAGTGTGTAAATGTAGGAGGGGAACTATGTTGAAAAATAAATGTGCTAGGTTTTCTAAAATTGACTCCTTCTACCTTAGGCCACGAACTTATCAATCACCCCTCATAAATGAATGGTTGAAGGGAAGTAAATATTCTTGAACTTGGGTGTGGGACTTCAGTCTCCTGTACCTCCTGTCTGATGGTAGCTGCAAGGAGATGGCATGGCCCAGATGGTGGGAATCTTTGATTATAGATATTGCCTTCCTCATGGGCAGTAGGTACAACTGATGATGGGGCAGGATATGCCTGCAAAGAGTGGGAATAAAGGAATCCTTTTCGGATTGGCTTCCGGTGACTAGTGGTGTTCCACAGGGGTCTGTTGTATGTCAGTGATTTGGATGATGAAATTGATGGCTGTGTGGCCAGGTTTGTGGATGATACAAAGATAGGTGGAGGGGCAGATAATGTTGAGGAAGTAGAGAAGCTGCAGAAGGACTTAGATTGGAAGAATGGGCAAATTGGTGGCAGATGGAATACAGTGTCGGGAAGTGTATGGTCATGTACTTTGGTAGAAGAAATAAAGCATAGACCAGAGGTAGACAACCTACGGCCCACAGACCTGATCTGGCCCGCGGGGTATTTTGACCGGCCCGCGAGCAAATATTGGGATACTATGCTTATACGGCCCGCGAGCGATTTTTCCTTATTCTGAGTGTTTCACGCGACCACACCAATGGATATGCATGACGTCTTGTTACACTGGCCCCAGGTTCCATTTTGTTTCAATCCAAACACTGGTATATACAAATAACGGGAAGGCAGACTACCTTATTAATATGTATTAGATACTCCCCGTGCACGCGCAGGTTGGGATCGTTCAAATTTGTAAACAGAAACAGCATCACTGTGTTTTAACAAGAAATCCAGGATAAATATCCAGATATTTACATGTGCTATGATATTTGTTGAATAACTCGCGTTTCAAAATAAAATCAAAGAAAAAAATTCCAATGGCAATGAATGCAAAACACAGGAAGGTAGACACTGAGTGCAGAAATTTCACAGACACTTGGACACTAGGTTACTTCTTCATCGAGCAAGCTGGGAAACCAGTTTGTCTCATTTGTCTAGAAAATGTTGCTGTGATGAAGGTAGCAAATATCAGGCGACATTACAAGACCTGCCATAGTGGAAATTTTAACAGGTTTACTGGGTAAGCAAGAAAAGATGAAGTTGAGCAAATGAAGGCTAGTTTTGGAAAACAAACGTCATTTTTTGCCAAGAAAAGCAGTGAAAACGAAAGAAATACCCCTGCCAGCTACGAAGTCTCAAAACGTATTGCAGAAAAGATGAAGCCTTTTACAGATGGAGAGTTTGTCAAAGAATGTTTACTGGCAGTGGTGGATATTGTTTGTCCTGAAAAAAAGTCTTTAATTGCAACTAAACTGAGTTATTTGATTACTAATTGGCATCCTTGGATAAGCACAAAAGATTTTCCAGCATGCATTATTCATTAATTTGAGGCAAAACATAACTAGATGTACTTAAATGGATAATTCCCATATTTCAAGTTTTTTATGGCATTTACCTGGCCCACCGTCCGCTCATTAATATGCGATCCGGCCCACAGAGGCAAACCTAGAGAGCTGGTGAAGGGATAACAACTTGATGCTGAAAGTCACCAAAACCAAGGATTGATCGTCGGTTTCAGACGGTCTCAGCCTGAGCACACACCCCTCAGCATCAGCGGCTCCACAGTGGAGAGAGTGGAAAACATCAAGTTCCTTGGGGTGCAGATCTCGGACAATCTCACCTGGTCCAGGTACACCACTGGGATTGTGAAACGGGCCCAGCAGAGATTGCAATTTCTGAGGAAGCTTAAACAAGCATCACTCCCCACTAACATCTTAACTACATTCTACAGAGGCGTGGTTGGGAGTGTGCTGACCTTTTGCATCACAACCTGGTACTCCAGCTGCAGTGCTGTCGACAAAAAAGCCTTGCAGAGGGTGGTTAGGGGAGCAGAGAAGGTTATTGGGGTCTCCCTACCTTCTGTCCAAAACCTCTTTCAGAGTCAATGCCTCCAGAAGACACGGTACATCATTAAAGACTGCTCACACCTTCTCCATGAACTGTTTGTTCTTCTGCCATCAGGCAAACGTTACAGGAGCATCAAAACTAAAACCACAAGGCTACTAAACAGCTTCCTCCCACAGGCAGTCAGACTGCTAAATAGCTGCTCCACCTGACTCTGCTTTGGGCACTTTTAACTTGCACTGGACACTTATCACTGATTTTAACTGACATGTGGCTACTGTGTTTTACTATTTATTGTTATGTTTATTATTTAGTGTTGCGTTTGTTATGTTACGATTGCACTGCCCCTGAGAAACGCTGTCTCATTCTGCCCTGCAGAGCTGATGTACGGTTAGAATGACAATAAAGTTTTTTTGAATCTTTGAATCTTCGAATCTTGAAGAAGGTTGCCGACCCCTGGCATAGACTATTTTCTAAATGGGGAGAAAATTCAAGAACCCAAGGTGCGAAGGGATTTGGGAGTCCTCGTGCAGGATTCTTTAGAGGTTAACTTGCAGGTTGGATCTGTGGTGAGGAAGGTGAATGCAAATGTTAGCATTCATTTTAAGTGGATCAGATCTAAAAGCAAGGATGTAATGCTGAGGCTGACAAGGCACTGATGAGGCCTCACTTGGAGTATTGGGAGCAGAACTGGACCCCTTGTTTAAGAAAGGATGCACTGACATTGGAGACGGTTCAGCAGAGGTTCATGAGGTATGAGCAGCAATTGAAGGCTCTGGGCTTGTACTCGCTGACTCACTGGAATTTAGAAGAATGGGGGAGGGGGGTGGCATCTCATTGAAACCTATCAGGAGTTGTAAGTCCGACATAGAGTGGATGTGAAAAGGATGTTTCCTTTGGTGGGGGAGTCTAGGACCAGAGGGCATAGCCTCAAATTAGAGGGGCGTCCATTTAGAAGATAGATGAGGAGGAATTTCTTTAGCAAGAGGGTGGTGAATCTATGGAATTTGTTGCCACAGAGGTTGACAGGTTCTTGATTAGTCAGGGCATGAAAGATTATGGGGAAAAGGTAGAAGATTGGGGCTGAGAGGGAAATGGATTAGCCGTGATGAAATGGTGGAGCAGACTCGATGGGCCAAATGGCCTAATTCTGCTCTTATATCTTAGGTTTTATGGTTTTATGGCTGAGCCCACTACTCTCTGCAGTTTCTAATGTTCCTGTACATTCAAATTGCCATGATGTGACCAATCAGGACGTTTCAACAGTCCATCTTTTGAAGTGTGTAAGAGTGTTTGGTGACACGGTGAACCTCCTTAACCTTCTGCTAAAGTAAAGGTACTGGCTTGACTTCGTGTGATTGTACCTACAAACTGTATGTGCTGGATCCAGGACAAATCCTCCAATATGTTAACACCCAGGAATTTAAAGCTGCTGACTCTCTCTACTGCTGAGCCCTCAATATAGACTGGCACATGCTCCTTCCCCTTCATGAAGGATGAGAAAAGGGACTGTTTTCAGAAGCTGAGAATAAATTGGAAGACTGCAACATTAAAAGGGAACATTTAAAAATGATCATACCCAGAAGTTAATGTATCTCAATGTAAATCAAGCCACCTGCTGTGTCAATTGCAGGAAATATACAGTACAATTTGAAATGTACTCAGAACCACCAACCAAGTGAAAAAATGGCTAAGGAGATTAAATGGAGATTAATTTAGCCTACCACAAAATAGCATTCATAAATAACATAAATGGACAGACATTTCATTCATTCTGCAAGTTGTACTGCAGGGTAATGTAATTGGTAGAAACATAAATAATTCACAACCACCAACATTGAGTTGGGGTTCAACTTAAGAGGAGTGTCTGATGATGATGATGTAATTACATAAAGTACTTTTACTGTGCATTGTGTTCAGTTTTTTTGGTTTTCAGTAAATGAGTTACTACGGTTTTCCTGAAACATAAAATGCCTCTGCCATTTTTATTTCTGAAAACCCACATTGGTGACCCTGATGCTCTAGGACAATTCCAGAGTTACTGAACATGTCGGCCAATGCAGTGACTTTGAAACTGCCAGAGCTTTGGGAGCAAAATGCCATTGCTTGGTTTGTACAAGCCGAGGCCCAATTCGCAGACAACATCAAATATTTTGATATGGTTGGGTTGCTCAGTAACTCCATGGCTGCAAGAGTGGTGAGTCTACTAGAACACCCACCTGAACACGATAAATATCAATGGCTGAAAATTCACCTTTTACAGACTTTTGGACTATCGGAGTCTGAACGGGCCAAACAGCTGTTCTCCTTGCTTAGCCTCAGTGATGCTAAGCCATTGGAGCTAATGGACCACATGTTGACTCTCAAAACATCATTTTTGTTTTATTTTTAAAGAGCTCTTCATGCAGAAAATGCCTGATCAAGTTCGCATAGCCTCGGCTAATGTACCAGTGAAGAAGTATAGGAACTTTCTAAAATGGCTGATAGTCTACACTCAGCCAGGCAGGGGTGCATCATTCCTCCTCCTTTCTCTACCTCAATGAGACCGGTCAGTAAGGCCCCCAAGATAGTGACGTTCACAGCTGTGAAACAAATGATGCCGGGTCTGTGTTTTGACCACGCTCGCTTTGGTACAAACGCTAGGAAGTGTCAACTGCTTTGCAGCTTCGCCAGAGCCAGCACATTGGGGCATCAGAGTTCTATGATGGGCGTTCCAGTTCGTTACGGGCACCCTTTCAGGGTGACGCTTCCCGTGTGACATGGGTGCTCAAGTGAGCGTGCTGCCTGTATTGCCTATTGATGAGAAGCCAAAGAGCAATGAAACCTCAGTGGAGGCCGCCAACGGCAGCAGGATCCAGACCTACTGGACACAACAGGTGACACTCTGCTTCAGTGGGCAATGTTACACATGGGACTTTGTCCTGGCTAATGTGGTTAGACCTCTGCTAGGTGCAGATTTCCTGTCTGCCCAAGGACTATTAGTCGATCTTAGAACTGCGGCTTGTGGATGTCAAGGACTTTGGGTGGTTACCCTGATCCTCCAGTAAGTTCCCCCGTAATGACTCTGTCAAATGCATGCACCACTGCATATGAAAACATAAGAACAGAATAACAAAAAAAGTGAGCTTACTCAACTGCTGGGCAGATTCCCATATTCTCGACTACAGTCACAAAACATGGGGTCAAGCACCACATTACTACAACTGGCCTGCCAGTCCGTGCCCACACCCAAAGACTGGACCCAGCAAAGCTGGAAACTGAGAAGGCTGAGTTTGCCAACATGGAAAGTCTTGGCACTGTATGCCAGTTGAATAGCTCCTGGGCTTCACCGCTCCATATGGTCCCTATGTCCGATGGTGGTTACTGCCCGTGTGGTGATTACTGATGCCTTAACAAGGCCACCACCCCTGATCATTACCCAGTCCCACACATCCAAGTCCTTTCAGCACACTTACTTGGAAAGTTATTTTTTTCCAAAGGCAGTTTCGTTAGGGGTCACCATCAGGTGCTTGTGTGCTTGGAGGACGTTTCCAAAACAGCTTTGATATCCCCGTTTGGCTTTTTTGAATTTTTGTGCATGCCATTTGGGCTGAAAAATGAAGCACAGACTTTTGTACGCTGATGGACTCTGTATTAGAGACTTAGACTTTATTTTTGTTTACCTGAATGACATATTGTCGCCAGTGCATCCAAATCCGAACACGTATCTCATCTCCGCACACTTTTCGAGTGCTTAAGCCAACAAGGATTGATTACTAACCCTTCTATATCCTAGTTTGGGTTGTCAACCATTGACTTTCTCGGCCATCGCATCTCCACAGAAGTTGTGAAACCCCTCCCATCAAAACTAGCTGCTATTATGGATTTCCCACTGCCCACACTAAAAGAACTACAGAAGTTGTTAGGCATGGTGAATTTCTCTCAGTGCTTCATTCCATGAGCTGCTGAACTTATAGTATAGTGTGCTCAAAGGCAAAACTAATCACCTGTTTGAATGATCAGCAGACATGACGAAGGCATTTGGTGATACCAAACAAACTCTTTCCAATGCGACCCTACTGGCACAGCCACTCCCCAACACACCCATTGCCGTTACCCCTGATGCCTCAGTCTATGCTGTGGGTGCTGAGCATGAACAGTTGGTCAGGGACGTGTGGCAGCTGCCCGCCTTCTTCAGCCAGCAGCTCCGCACCACCCCCCCCACTCCCCGACAGGAAGTACAGCAGTGTGAGATTCTCAGTCTCTATCTGGCTGTCTGTCATTTTCATTTTCTTCTAGGGGGTCGCCATTTCACAGCATTCATTGACCACAAACCCCTTGTGCACACGATGGCCAAAATATCAGACCCCCTTGGTCTGCACGGCAACAATACCACCCGACCTACATATCGGAGTTCACAACTGATCTACAACATATCAAGGGGAAAAATAATGCCATGGCTAATTGCCCCCACGGTCAGCCATTGAGGCTGTACACATAGGGGTCGACTATGCCGGTATGGCAGCCGACCAAACTACTGAAACAGTGATCCAGGTTTACCGAACAGCAGTCATGGGCCTGTGGTTGGCTGTCATTAAGTTCGGGGAAGCTGGAGTTTCTCTCCTATACGATGTCTCAACCAATTGCCCTTGCCCCATGGTGCCCACAAACTGGAGATGGACTGTTTTCGACTCCATACGTGGCCTCTCACATCTGGGCCGGAAGGCCTCACAGAAACTGGTGGCACTAAAGTTTGTGTGGCACAGCATCAGAAGGGATGTGTGTGATTGGGCTGCAGGCTGTGTGGAGTGGCAGCGGGCAAAAATTAACCATCATGTTCAGGTGTCATTGATGTCTCTGAGCGATGGTTTGACTACGTCAATGTGGACTTTGTTGGTTCTCTTCCCCCCCCCCCCCAACACCCCATGATTCCACATACCTCTTTACCATGCTGTATCAAACCACCAGCTGGCCAGAGATTATCCCTCTATCATCGATGATGGCCGAAGATGAGGCTCGGGCATTCATTGGCACCTGGGTTGCTCGGTTTGGCATCCCATCTGATATTTCCTCTGAACAGAGTCCCCAGTTCATATTAGACCTCTGAGATGTGATGGCCCAGAACCTTGTCATTAGGCTACATCACACCACGGCATATCACCCGCAGTCCAATGGCCTACGTGAGCAGTTTCACCTCTCTTTAAAGGCTGCTCTGAGGGCTTCCTTGCCGGATGAGTGTTGGCATGATCATCTCCCATGGGTCCTGCTGGGCTCAGAACAGCTCCAAATGGATCTGCAGTTGTCTGCAACTGAGTTGATATACGGGCAGCTTTTATGAGTGTCAGATGATTTAATTCCCGACACCACAACTGCCTGGTTGGCCTCTCAACACCATTCCACCCTCCTCAGTAAATTCAATTCCTTTTCACCTATTCCAACCTCCCATCATGGCGTACAGCGGTCTTGGGTACTTGTTGACCCACATTCCGCCTCGTTTGTTTTCATCCGCCAAGATGCAAAACAACATCCCCCTTAGGAGTGTTTTATCCCCCTCCTACCTATGTTCGTGACACTTCTCACGCTCTTAAACTTTTCGATGATTTTAAGTTCCCTGGCCCCCACCGCTTTATTTTCACCATGGATGTCCAGTCCTTATATACTTCCATCCCCCATCAGGAAGGTCTCAAAGCTCTACGCTTCTTTTTGGATTCCAGACCTAATCAGTTCCCCTCTACCACCACTCTGCTCCGTCTAGCGGAATTAGTCCTTACTCTTAATAATTTCTCCTTTGCCTCCTCCCACTTCCTCCAAACTAAAGGTGTAGCTATGAGCATCCGTATGGGTCCTAGCTATGCCTGCCTTTTTGTTGGGTTTGTGGAACAATCTATGTTCCATGCCTATTCTGGTATCTGTCCCCCACTTTTCCTTCGCTACATCGACAACTGCATTGGCGCTGCTTCCTGCACGCATGCAGAACTCGTTGACTTTATTAACTTTGCCTCCAACTTTCACCCTGCCCTCAAGTTTACCTGGTCCATTTCGGACACCTCCCTCCCCTTTCTAGATCTTTCTGTCTCTGTCTCTGGAGACAGCTTATCCACTGATGTCTACTATAAGCCTACTGACTCTCACAGCTATCTGGACTATTCCTCTTCTCACCCTGTCTCTTGCAAAAACGCCATCCCCTTCTCGCAATTCCTCCGTCTCCGCCGCATCTGCTCTCAGGATGAGGCTTTTCATTCTAGGACGAGGGAGATGTCTTCCTTTTTTAAAGAAAGGGGCTTCCCTTCCTCCACTATCAACTCTGCTCTTAAATGCATCTCCCCCATTTCACGTACATCTGCTCTCACTCCATCCTCCTGCCACCCCACTAGGAATAGGGTTCCCCTGGTCCTCACCTACCACCCCACCAGCCTCCGGGTCCAACATATTATTCTCCGTAACTTCCGCCACCTCCAACGGGATCCCACCACTAAGCACATCTTTCCCTCCCCGCCTCTCTCTGCATTCCGCAGGGATCGCTCCCTACGTGACTTCCTTGTCCATTCGTCCCCCCCATCCCTCCCCACTGATCTCCCTCCTGGCACTTATCCGTGTAAGCGGAACAAGTGCTACACATGCTCTTACACTTCCTCCCTTACCACCATTCAGGGCCCCAAACAGTCCTTCCAGGTGAGGCAACACTTCACCTGTGAGTCGACTGGGGTGATATACTGCGTCCGGTGCTCCCGATGTGGCCTTTTATATATTGGCGAGACCCGACGCAGACTGGGAGACCGCTTTGCTGAACATCTACGCTCTGTCCGCCAGAGAAAGCAGGATCTCTCAGTGGCCACACATTTTAATTCCACATCCCATTCCCATTCTGACATGTCTATCCACGGCCTCCTCTACTGTAAAGATGAAGCCACACTCAGGTTGGAGGAACAACACCTTATATTCCGTCTGGGTAGCCTTCAACCTGATGGCATGAACATCGACTTCTCTAACTTCCGCTAATGCCCCACCTCCCCCTCGTACCCCATCTGTTACTTATTTTTATGCACACATTCTTTCTCTCACTCTCCTTTTTCTCCCTCTGTCCCTCTGAATATACCTCCTGCCCATCCTCTGGGTTCCCCCCCCCCTTGTCTTTCTCCCCGGACCTCCTGTCCCATGATCCTCTCGTATCCCCTTTTGCCTATCACCTGTCCAGCTCTTGGCCCCATCCCTCCCCCTCCTGTCTTCTCCTATCATTTTGGATCTCCCCCCCCTCCAGCTTTCAAATCCCTTACTCACTCTTCCTTCAGTTAGTCCTGACGAAGGGTCTCGGCCTGAAACGTCGACTGCACCTCTTCCTGGAGATGCTGCCTGGCCTGCTGCGTTCACCAGCAACTTTGATGTGTGTTGCTTGAATTTTCAGCATCTGCAGAATTCCTGTTGTCTACTATAAGCCTACTGACTCTCACAGCTATCTGGACTATTCCTCTTCTCACCCTGTCCCTTGCAAAAACGCCATCCCCTTCTCGCAATTCCTCCGTCTCCGCCGCATCTGCTCTCAGGATGAGGCTTTTCATTCTAGGACGAGGGAGATGTCTTCCTTTTTTAAAGAAAGGGGCTTCCCTTCCTCCACTATCAACTCTGCTCTTAAATGCATCTCCCCCATTTCACGTACATCTGCTCTCACTCCATCCTCCCGCCACCCCACTAGGAATAGGGTTCCCCTGGTCCTCACCTACCACCCCACCAGCCTCCGGGTCCAACATATTATTCTCAGTAACTTCCGCCACCTCCAACGGGATCCCACCACTAAGCACATCTTTCCCTCCGCCCCCCGCCCCCTCCGCAACTGCCTTGTCCATTCGTCCCCCCCATCCCTCCCCACTGATCTCCCTCCTGGCACTTATCCGTGTAAGCAGAACAAGTGCTACACATGCTCTTACACTTCCTCCCTTACCACCATTCAGGGCCCCAAACAGTCCTTCCAGGTGAGGCAACACTTCACCTGTGAGTCGACTGGGGTGATACATAATAAACTCAAAATTGCAACACAACAGGGTAAATGGAAATAAAGAATTCCAAGTTATAAAAAAGGGCAGGGAAGGTCTGGAGAAAGTGCAATGCAGAAACGTTAGTCTCTTGCTCCGTTCTTTAGAAAAGGGAAGCTTGAGAGCTGACAGATTAGATGATGGAGAGGATCCTTCCTCCTCAAGATAGAAAGAAGGACAGGTAATTGATAAACTAATCAAATTCAAAGGATCATAACCCCCTAATAAATGTATTCTATCTGCACAAATTAAAAGAAGTTAGGTCAGAAAGGCAAGCCATCCATATTTAACTGAATGGTGGTGGTAGACTGGTGTATGTCTATCACTTTCTCATGTATTTTTATGGAAAAGGAAGCCCATTTGGCCCTAGCAAATATAATACATATGAAAGATGCACTAATGAATCCAATAAAGAATTCAGGACAAACTTGTATACCCAGTGAATAGTTAGATTGTGAAGCTCACTTCCACAAGGAACAGCTGTGGTGACAAGTATTGAGGCACAAAATCAGAAGTACATAAGTATCTGCCAGATAGAGAAGTAAGCGGAAATGATGGGGCTGGAATTTGTTAACCTAAGGGGAAACTCACCAGGTTTGTAAATATTGGCACAAAGTGTCAGTCTGAATGTAACACAACAATGATGGGTGAATAAATCTAATAAGCATGAATGCATATTGCTGCTGGTCACTAAAAGAAGAGCAAATCAAACCCGTTTGGCATTATTTAGGAAAGCCTTCCTTTGAAGTCTCTTCCAAAACTAGGCCAC
Organism: Mobula birostris; assembly: GCF_030028105.1. Lineage (NCBI taxonomy): Eukaryota > Metazoa > Chordata > Chondrichthyes > Myliobatiformes > Myliobatidae > Mobula > Mobula birostris. Next base: position 30,574,098 of record NC_092402.1, read on the forward strand.
TTCCTCTGCATCTTTTGATGGTGAGCCAGCTACATCTTCCTCTGACACCAGAGATTTGCTCAGTTCCTTCTAAAACCTGTTGAAGTTACTTGTTCCTAATTGCCAGCCAATCTGAGAAACCATTTTACTTTGGAGAGAAGCAGTTGCTGGCAATGTGAATCTCTGCAGTGAGTTTACAGAAAGGGCAGGAAATGGGGCCTCAATGTGTTTAAAATGAATGCAAGATAAGGGTCCTGGTAAGTTTAAAGGGAGCATGAGAAGTGGCCCAGGGAGTTTAAAGTTAGTGTGGGAAAAAGAACCAGTTGGACAATTGGAGAATGGATTATCTGTTTTACTGAATTACTTGCATCCAGAAATCTTCAAACAATCTGCGTGGGTAATACATAGCAGGTGAAAAGATATCATTTGGAGTCACTGGTAAAATTAAACAGGAGATACAGGAATGTGCAAATGCTGGAATTTGGAGTAACAAACAATCTACATAGGTGAACTCAGCGGGGCGAGCTGCATTTGTTGGGTGAAAGAAATCATCAAAGTTTGGGGTACTACTACAGGGTTTCTGTCGGAAACACCCGCAATTCCATTCTCCCCACACATGGTTCTTAACCTACCGAATTCCTCCAGCAGTTTATTTGTTGCTGATTAAAATTAAATAACGTGTTGTTGATGCCCTCATGAAAATCTGAATCAGGTTTAATATCATTGGCATATGTCATGAAATTTGTTGTTTTGCAGCAGCAGTACAGTGCAATACACAATACAAACTCTATAAATTACAATAAGAAATATACATATAAAATTCAATAAGTAGTGCAAAAAGAGAGGGGAAAATCGTGAGGTAGTGTACATGGGTTCATTGTCCACTCCAAAATCTGATGGCGGAGAGGAAGTTGTTCCTAAAACATTGGGTGTGTGTCTTCAGGCTCCTGTATCTCCTCCTTGATGGTAGCAATGAGAAGAGGGCATGTCCTGGGTGATGGTTGCCAGCTTTCTGAGGCATCACCTTTTGAAGGTGTCCTCGATACAGGGGAGGCCAGTGTCCATGATGGATCTGGCTGAGTTGGCAACTTTCTGCAGCTTTGTCTGATCCTGTCTAGTGGCCTCTTCCCCTCCATACCAGATGGTGATGCAACCAGTTAGAATGCTCTCCACGGTACACCTGTAGAAATTTGCTAGAGTCTTTGGTGACGGACCAAATCTTTTCAATTCCTTGTTCTTGCTGACATGGGGTGCAAGGTTGCTGTGACACTACTCAACCTGCTGATTTATCTCACTCCTGTACACCTCCTCATCACCATCTGAAATCAGAAAAATGAGATTGCTGCTTTATATATGTATCTTGCTCTTTGGTCAGAGATACATGCTGGATAGGAGGAGGTGCAATGCAGTGCAAATGCTAAGGTAGTGGTAATCTTTTGAATTTACCGTAGGGTTATGGGAAGACTGTGGAGAAACGATTAGATGAGGGAAACATAGCCCAGTGTTGCAGAAGGTAGTATGGGGACCCCACAACCCCAGCAACCTGAGTTGAATCCTCACTGCAGGTGGTAAATAAGTTGAGTTTTCACCTTCTTCCCGTGACTGAGTGCATATTGACCAAGGTAATGGCAGCGAATCACGGTGACATGTTGTGGGCTGCTTACAAAGCTTCTAAATATACTTCTTTTGAAGTACTCTCACTGCAATCTTGAGCCTGTAAATTCCCTTTAAGCAACATACATTTGAACCATCTTAATGAACTAGCAATTTCATGATCTTCTGAGGGACTCAGCAGACTTAGCTGTCATGCACGCAGGTACAGCACCTTTAAGAGAACATTACCAAGGCCAAATGAAAGGGAGGAGGGCAGGATTGCTAGCCAGGCTGAAACACAGAGGAATGAAACTCCCTCAACCTATCACCTTGTTAGCAAATGTGCATTTGCTGGAGAACAAGACTGAGGACCTAAGGGCAAGATTGCTGTACTGGTGGGAAATGAGAAATTGCCGTGTTCTGCGTTTCACAGAGACATGACTTACTCCGGACGCAAAAGTAAGACCGGAAGTCTTCTCGATACACGGGATGGACTGGACTGCTGATTCAGAGAAGGCAAAGGGTGGGTGGGATTTGTCTTTCATGATAAATTCTTTATGGTGCTTGGACACAGTAGTCGTGTTGCACTCTTGCCACCCCCCCCATCCTGGAATATCTGATGATTAAGTGCCAACCATTCTACTTTCCAAGAGAGTTCGCCTCTGAGCTCCTGAGCACAGTTTACATACTGCCAAACGCAGATATTAAAAAAACTCAATGTATTGAATGCCATGATTAGCAAACAAGCGACAACCTACCCTGAGCCCTTTCAAATAGTCGTCAGGGACTTCATTCAGATTTGTTTGAAGAAAACTCTGTCCAATTATCATCAACATATCACCTGCAGCACTAGTGGTCTCAACACATTTGACAATGATTTGGAATGCCTACCATTTCATGCCTAGACCGTATTTTGGGAAAACTGTTCACTTAGCTGCCCTCCTCCTACCTGCATACAAGCAGAGGCTAAAGAGCAAGTCTCCAGAGATAAGGACAACAAAGCTCTGGTCATGGGATGCAGATGAGTGGTTACAGGATTGCTTTGAGTCTGTAGATTGTGCTGTGTTCAAGGATTCATCAGAGGATCCGAACAAATACACTACGGTTGTCACGGACTTCATAAAAACAGTCATAGACGAGTGTGTCCCTGCAAAATCATTCAGAGTTTTCCCTAACATGAAGCCCCAGATGAACCATGAGATCTGCAATCAGCTGAGGGCCAGATCAGTGGCATGCAGGTCTGGTGACCAAGTAAGGTAAAAGAAATCCAGGTACAATCTCCGGAAAGCCATCTCACATGCAAAGGGGCAATTTTAGACGAAACTTGAATTGCAGAAGGATGCTCAACAGCTGTGGCAGGACTTGAATGTCATCATATCCTACAAAGTAAAACCAAGGAATAAAGATGACAACAAGGTTTCGCTCTCAGGTGAGCTCAATGCTTCTATGCTCGCTTTGACCAGCAGAACATAGAGGCACCTTCACAAGCTCCCACAGCCCCTGATGACCCTGTGATTTTTGAATTTGAGGCTGACGTGAGAGCATCCTTCAGGGGCGTGGACCCATGGAAAGCATCCCGCCCAGATGGGGTACCTGGCCGAGTACTAAGTACTTGTGCTGATTAACTGGCTGAGTATTCACTGATGTCTTTAACCTCTCACTTCCGCAGTCTGAGGTATTCACCTGCTTCAAGCAGGCTTTCAATTATACCAGTACCCAAGAAGAACATGGTTACCTGCCTCAGGGAGTATTGTCCAGTAACACTTACACCCACAGTGATGAAGTGCTTTGAGAGGTTGGTGATGAAACATCAACTCCTGCCTGAGAAGCGACTTGGATCCACTCCAATTTGCCTACCATCACAAGTCAGCAGCAGATGCCATTTTATTGGTTCTTCACTCAACCCTGGAACATCTGGACAGTGATGCCCTTCATTAACTACAGCTCAGCGTTCAATACTATCATCCCCTCAAAAGCTAATCAATAAGCTTCAAGTCCTAGGCCTCAATACATCCTTGTGCACTGGATCCTTGCTTTTCTGACTTGCAGACCCCAGTCAGTTCATATTGGCAACTACATCTTCTCTATTATCTCCCTCAGCACAGTTACACCACAAGGCTGTGTGCTTAGTCCCCTGCGCTACTCACTTTACACTTATGACTGTGTGGCTAAGCACAGCTCCAATACCATAGTCAATTTTGCTGACAACACTGTCATTGGCCAAATCAAAGGTGGTGATGAATCAGCATGCAAGAGGGAGATTGAACATCTGGCTGAGAGGTGCCACAATAACAACCTCTCACTCAATGTCGGCAAGACCAAGGAGCTGATTATTGACTTCAGGAGGAGGAAACCGGAAGTCCATGAGCCAGTCCTCATTAGGGGATCAGAGGTGGAAAGGTTGGGCAACTTTAAATTCCTCAGTGTTATCTTTTCAGTGGACCTGTCTTGGCTCCAGCACACAAGTGTTATTACAAAGAAAGCACGGCAGCACCTCTACTTTCTTAGAGGTTTGTGTAGATTCAGCATGTCATCTAAAACTTTGACAAACTTCCATTGATGTGTGGTGGAGAGTATACTGACTGGTTGTATCTTGGCCTGGTATGGAAACACCAGTGCCCTTGTATGTAAAATCCTATAAAAAGTAGCAGATATGGCCCAGTCTATCACGGGTCAAGCCCTCCCGATCATTGAGCGCATCGGCACAGAGCGCTGTCGCAGGAAAGCAACATTCATTATCAGGGACTCCCTCCACGCAGGACAGTGGTACAAGGGCCTCAGAACCCACATCACCAAGTTCAGGAAGAGTTATTACCGTTCAACCATCAGGCCCTTGAGGGGATAACTTCACTCACCCCATCACTGAACTATTCCCACTGAACTGGACTCACTTTCAAGGACTCTTCATCTCATGTTCTCAATGTTTATTGCTTATTTATTTATTATTATAATTATTATTTCTTTTTCTTTGTCTTTCTTTTTGTAGTTGCTCAGTTTGCTGTCCTTTTTTGCACATTGGCCATTGTCCACCCTGTTGGGGTGGTCTTTCATTGTTTCTATTGTGTTTCTTGTACTTACTGCGAATGTCTGCATGAAAAGAAATCTCAGGGTTCTAGATACTGACATATATACTTTGATAATAAATTTACTTTGAACTTTGACCATTTGACAAATATATTTTGGTTCCAACAGCGCAGTTGTTTTTTTTGAAAGTAATATTGGTTAAAAGGAAATTCTATGTCTGCAATAATTCATGGCAAGTCTAGAGAGAAAAAAAAAATCCTAAGTTTAGCCTTAAATGGCAGAATCCTTGGATCTAAGCACTTTTCACTCTCTCAGTGGCAAAGATCCAGTTCAGTTTCTGGGTGTTGCACCTTTACTCTGATCAGCAGCTTTTACTTCAGCTGCTCTGTGGCCAAGTTCAACACATTTCCCTCAACCCGCAAAAATTCAGTTGATAAACTGGCAGACCCCACCACATACCATGTGCTAATTACTGTTAGCTGTTCACTGAAAAAAATTTATAGCTTGCATTTCGAATATTACTAAGCAATGACCAGGTGAAATATATATAATTTCAAAGTGCTTATAAAATATTTATACAAAATCACACAAGTGATTCATGAAGACTTGGGAGTTGCTGGTTTGTTAACAAAGTGAAGTGACAAGGATTCCAGACATTGAAGTCTAAATTTCTCAATCCCAGAGCAGGTAAAACTGACTGTGAGGGCTTCTTTATACAAAAGCTTAATCCTACGGTATCTTTATACACTTACATAATTAAACTACCAAAACTGCGTGGGGCATGAATTAGGTTATCAACATGCTTTATCTCATCAGCCTCCTTGCTTTGCAGCCAAGAAAGTGTTTGTAAAGTTCAAACCAAAGACAAGATTTAAGAGGAATGCTGCCCTTGCTTAGCTGAAAACCTTGATAGATTCAAATTATATTTGAAGGATCATTGTGAGAGGCAATGACAATAAAGACCAAATTCTTTTGCTGCATTGGATGAGTAAGAATTTAAAAAAATCCTCCTCGTGATTTCTCAGTCCATTATCATTGTTAATGTTTTTGAAATGTACTGTGTGAGAGAGGAAAAGATTATATTTTTCTTTCACTGCCTTATGAAATAGCACATCTTGAATGCTTACACTTACTCCTGTGAGGTTTTTAAAAAGTACAAAAAACATGCATTTATATAGCACCCTGGTTGAAAAGCTCAAGAGTCACCACAGGTATACGCAAGACTGGATTCCATGCCAAAAGTACAATGGTTTGATCAAAAAATAGAATTTAACAGAGGCGGCTGCTCCATTCCCCTACTGCATGTCTCTCTGTTTATGAGAACAATTGGGAGAGAAGTAAGCCCTTCTGGTAAGATGGTGGCAGGCTTGTTCACTGCGGCCCTTCCTAAATGGTACAGACGTCTTAAACATTTTTCTTGTGATCACAAGACCCTATTGGACATTACTACAAGACCAGTTCATTGGTTCATTAGCGAGAATGATGGTGGGGTAACTGCATAACCTCAGGCCCTCATGCCAACACACACAAGTGCTGGAGGAACTTAGCAGGCCAGGCAGCATCTATGGAAAAGAGTAAACAGTCAACATTTCAGGCCGAGACCCAGTCCTGATGAAATTCATGCTGGTTTTGGGACTGGCTCTCCCATTGGTGCTGCTCTCCAGTGTTCACTCCCTGGAAGATAAGCTGGATTGTTTTGGTCTGCAGCTGACCCAGTACGAGATGAGGAGCTGTGCTTGTTCTTCCTCAAATGTGTCTCCAGGAACCATCCCATGCATCAATCTTTAGGCTATGCCACTCAGGGACTTGTGCTATCATAACTAGATGTGCTATGTGCTATGTGTGACTGTATGTACTGTGTTTTGCACCTTGGCTCCCAGAGGAACGCTATTTTGTTTATGTTTTGTTATGTTTTGTTAATGACAATTAATTTTGAACTTGAACTTCCCTACACTATCTCTGCCATTCATTGAGATCATGGTTACTCTGATTATTGTCCTTAATTCCATTTTCCTACCTTCATAATCCTTGAATTCTCTAAAGTCCAAAAATGCATTTATTTGAGCCTTAACTACACTCAGTGATTCTCCATTCTTGTCTCATGGGTGTAGAGACTTTAGAAGATTCACAGCAATGAGAGAGAAGACATTCATCCTCACCTTAGCCCTAAGTGGCTGATCCCTAATTCTGAGAATACAGTCCCTTATTCCAGATTCCCCACTAGAGGAGATATTCTCACAGAAAAGCGCTGTGAAAACCCCTTAGGAATTTATATTGTAACAAAATCATCATCATTCCTATAAATCCTAGAGCTTAAGGCCTGTTCTTCTTCATTGTTCCTCATAAGATATATACCTCAGGTGAGAAATCTAGTAAAGCATCAATGTGTCATACTTCAGATAAGTAAATGCCGTAACTAAGAAGACTAAAATTGTGGTTTCACTGGAGCCCCATATATTTGCATCAAGTTTTTTCCTTGCTCTTACTATATTCCATTTGCAATGAATGCCAACATTTTGTTTATCTTTCAAATTACTTGCTGTACTTACATAAATAACTTTCTCAATTTCTTGGACAATGACTCCCAAACCTTAATGAACAGCAACATCTAAGTGACTACTTCAATAATAAACTGTTTTTATTCTTCCTACCAAAGTGGATAACTTCATATGTCCTTATCTGCCATCTCATTGCCCATTCATGTAATATGTCCATCTCCATTTCCAGACTCTGTCCTCCTGACAACTTAATTTCTCACAGTAATACTCACTGGCTTGGATATGTTACAACACTCCATCTGTGTCATTAATATGGTTTGTAAATACCTCAGACCCCAGCAGTGATCGTTGCACCCACCCAATAGTTACAACTTGCTAACCTAAGGTTGGACTGTTTAATTCCACCTATGTTTACTGCTTATTAACCAACCTTCTTTCTCTGCTAATGTATTCGCCATGCAATAATATTTTGTTTAGCACTTTATAGCACTGCCGCAACTTTATTACCTCCTATGAGAGTTAACTTATGTATAGACTCTCCTGTGCCTAGCATCACTTTATGAATATACAATCAATGTACCTTATGTATACATTGGTACAAGCTATCTTATGTATTTATTGTGTTTCATTAGTGTTGTGTTCTTTATATTATTGTGTTTTTTTTGCACTGCATTGGATTCGGAGAAACTATTATTTCATTCTCCTTTACACTCGTGTACTGGAAATGTCATTAAGTAATTTTCAACCTTGAACCTTCAGTGTTTCTTGTAACTCTAAATATGCCATATCCACTCTCTCCCCTTTACTTAGCCTGTTGATACCTCAAACAATTCTGTTAAAAACACAATTACTTTTTTTAAGGAAACATGTTAAACTGTCCCAATCATGTTATACTTTTTTTCCCCCCAAGTGCTTTGTTCTTACTTCCTTATTAATGGATTCCAGCACTTTCCTGACAATCAGTGTCAAGCTAACTGGTTTTTGTCTCTTCCCTCAGGACTGGAGGATCTTACCTACCTACAGTGCTTTACAGCATCTCACATTACAGGGTATGTCAAACAACCTAGCCACTAAGAAATCAGAGCTGCTTGCCAAATTCACAACCACGGGTGAAACAGTTGGAGTCACTCATGAGCCCCATAGGTAATCTTACACTATCACACACATACATCTGTTGAAACCTCCCGAGGGAACACTACTCTCTTATTATATTGCTTTTGGTTAAATGTCCCATGCTTTCATTGTATGGTCCTTGCCCCTTGAATGAAGCCTCATGCACGTATGTTTGCATTTCCATTTCATTTTTCTGAAGTATACCCACCTGTAGCAATATAGTCTAACCGACAGTGCAGAGCAGATTTGAAGGGCACTGGACAGTTGAAAGTGACAACTCTGAGCTGTTAAGCCAAATTTCTGATTATCTTTTGAAATGGCTGCAAAAATTCCCTTGGTGCAATTTGAAGAAGAGCAAGGTCAATCCCGTAATTGTTGGCTAACAATTAACACCACTTAAACTTGTAAAATTCCAAAAATCTGGCACCTTAAGGACTTTGATGGTGCTAGCCTTGTCAGGAAATGTAGAGGAAGCATGACCCAAACACAGAGCAGCAGAGACGATTTAGTGGTGAGGGAAAAATTTCATAATAAACTGCAAAATAACAAGCCACGAGGAGCCACAGAACCAGAGGGAACAAATACTTAAAGATGACAAAGCAATAAGGTAATTTAAGGCCAGGAGCAACTAGTTGAGGTTGGCTGGTTCGGTGGATGAACAAAGGACTGTGGATGAGAGCTGTGTTTAAATAGGCTGCACAAGATGAGTTGGAAACAAATGGCAGTGGACTCTTGTTAGCTGAGTGAAGACCGTGCAGGCCTGACAGGACCCCCCTCCTAAGGCTGGCACCCAGGGCAATTCAGATTGGTCTAGTGGAACTCCTCGATGCATGATGCATCCAAGATGAAACGGGACGGCACCCAAGACCTTTCCTCTGGCCATACCCTTTCCGGTCGACCAGGTACCACTCACCCTGTCCATAACAGCACGAATCCACCAACCAGTGGACCATGTACACTGGACCACCTTCTACCATCCCTGGTCCCCGAGGTGCAGGCTCAGGTGTGTTGAGTGGTCCATAGACAACAGGCCTGAGTCAGGACACGTGGACGGTAGGTGTGATGTTGAAGGATGGTGGCAGCTGGAGATGATAAGTGACTGGGTTGATATGATGGATAATCTTAAAGGGACTAATGAACCGGGGCAAGAGCTTGCAGGAGTCGATGTGCAGGGAGAGGTCTTGGGTGGAGAGCTGAACACAGTCCCCAGGCCAGAGTAGTCTGTTTGGGCACCGACGGCAGTTAGTCCGGCAGCGATAGGTGCAGTTGGCAGCTACCTTCCATGCCCTCTTCCAAGCATTTTGGCACCGCCAAACCATACCCTTGGTAGACGAAACCTCCACTGTTAGGTCCTCTATGGAGAACAACAGGGGTTGCATTGAAGCATTTCAAAGGATTGCATACCCATGGTAGAGGAGGCGTGTATGTTGTGGGATGGTTTGGCCCGGAGTAGATACTTCTTCCATGTAGGAGGGTTAGAGACGGTGATGCATCACAGAAACTTCTCCACTTGCTGATTGGCTCTTTCACATTGACTGTTGGTCTGCAAATGATAGCCAGAGGACAAAGTTAATGAGGTGTGGGGGAGGAGCAGAAGGCTCACCAGAAGTGGGAGACGAATTGTGGGCCCCGGTCTGACAGATGTCCTGAGGGAAACAGTGGAGGTGAACTACATTTTGGAGAACAAGGTCCGCCATCTTAGTGGCTGACGGAAGTTCAGGGAGGGCAATGAAGTGGGCCACCTTGGAGAACTGGTCCACCACTGGCATGATCACCATGGCCCATTGGAAGGTAGCAAACCCATGATGAAATCTGTGGTGTTGTGGGACCACGTGCATCGGGGGACCGGTAAGGGCCGCAGGACTCCAGAGCTGTGTGGAGCTGACATTTTTCTAGCTTGCAGTACAGTTGGTAATCGAGGAGACACTGAAGGACTGAATGGACGTGACAGATGTGGTCTTGGGGGTCCTTGGAGAAGATGAGGACGTCATCGAGGTAGATGATCACGTAACTGTGGAACATGTTTCAGAGCATCTTATTGATGGAGGCTTGAAAAACAGCTGGAATGTTGAAAAATCTGAAAGGCATCACCAGGTATTTGTAGTGGCCAGCAGGTGTTATGAATGCCGTCTTGCACTCATCTCCCTGGTGGATGCAGCTCAGCATGTACCTGCTCTGTTGATTCAGTTTGGTGACGATCTGGGCCAGAGGAGTGCATCAAATGTACTATCCAACAAGGGGAGAAGATAGCAGTTCTTAATGGTGATTTTGCTGAGTCCATGGTAGTCAATCCAGGGATGAAGATCCCCATCTTTTATTTTTGACAAGGAAGAATCCAGCACTGGCTGGGGACTGGGATTATTGAATAAAGCCATGCTGTAGTATTTCAGAGATGTAGTTATTCATGGCTTGGGTCTCAGGAGGGGAGTGGGAGAATAGATGACCTTGGAGAGATCAAATGAGCACTCATGGGGTCTGTAAGGTGGCAGTGTGCTGGCTTTACTTTTACCAAAGGTGATGGCTAAGTTGTAGTATTCCCGTGCGAGTCTGAGAGGTTGAGAATTTCCTCCACCTCCACAGATTTATGGGGCAAAAATCAGCTGAGCTTGAAAACAGATGGTCTAGCAGGAAAGTCCAAGCTGCATACACAGAATCTGGTCAAGAAAGCTACCTGCTGCGTTGGAATCCATGAGGACCTCCTGTGTGCATAGAGCTATCGGAGTGTGTAATTGCAGCTGCGTACATACATCTATTGATGCTTCTGGACACATCTTCAGTGATGTTTCTGGAACCATTGGGTGTTTCGGGTCTTTCAACATCATACAACCTCCTCCAGGTGACCCAGCTGGGGCTGATCAGACCCCAGCTTGTGTCCAGATGGCTAGCTACTTATGACTCCATGGCTCCCCTCTTTTGAGCCACAGCCATCTTGAGGCCCTCTCTGCCGCATCGGTGGTATTGCGGATGGCTCTCCTCTTCCTCTCTCTCTCGATGCCCAAAATACTGAAAGCTCTAACTAAGGAATGGGCATGGCTTGCAGCTTCCTATCAACCCCTCCCTACACCGTTGCCTCCAGAATTTGGTTAACATCTTCATCAAACTGCTTCCACAGTGAAGTCATGTTAGCTGCAGGCCATTTGATCCACCTCCTGTTAGACTTCATGTTCGAGGGATTAGTTTGCAACACTTGGAGGTTCCGGGCACTATGGGGTGACTCCGGGCCTGGCCCCTCCTTCGTCTCACCAGGTTGGACACCTGTGCGTTGTGCTGCTCCTGCTCCCGCCAAACACTTCATCCTCGCTTGGTGGATCTTCAAGCCGCGATCGTTCTTGCAGATTTTGCCACATGCACACTGCTTCCTCATCGATGTTTGTTCGTTGCCTGGGTCCAATGTCGTTGTGTCCATCCGACTGGGGTACTCATCCTCCCCACCTCTCGGGCACCCCTGGGGGTATCTTTCCCTTAGATTCTTTGTAGCTTTTGTGGGGGTCCTCCTCTCAGAGGACACAGATTGGGTTGCCAGCCCGTTCTGCCCCGGTTGCTGTCTCTCCGGGCTGTCACTGACTCTCCAGTCGTCACCACTCTTTTCGCGGTTGTCACCCAGTCTTTCCTGGCTGTCACTGATGAACTCAGGGTGTAAGCTGTGTACATACATCTATTGATGCTTCTGGACAGAGGGAGTGAGCTGGGCTATGGTTCTGGAATGTGGGGCCAGGGGGAGCTTAGTAGATAAAAGGCCTCTGGTCTCTACCTTGTGGTGCAGTGGGCATTTGATGCGTGGGTGATCCACAGTATGCGCACGAGTTACTTCTCCACCAACGCCCACGCCCTTGGGAGGTTGAGGGAACTCTCCCTAACAGCATAGGTTCTGAAGAGATTGATGATGAGGGTCCTGCAGCCTGAAATTCTGGCTGATGGTCTGGAGGGTTGTTTCATAAGACGCTTGTCAATACAGAGGCCCAGAGTGAGGAGGCTTTCGAAGTCAGTGAGCATCTCCTGGGTAGACAGCTCATCTTTCAAGTGCTCTGAGAGGCTGTGATTGTCATAAGTGCAGAGCAAGGGTGGACCCAAATACAAGACACAGACACTGAAGTACTAGGAACAGGACTAGGTGTGTCAAGAAAGCAAGGGAAGTGGGGAAGAAACGACGCTGGACAAGATACAGGCCCTGGACGAGGCTAGGATACAGGGCCTGGGCTAGGACTAGACTAGGAAAGGGGGACCTGGATGAGGAACAAGGAACTTGGAACCTGGACAAGGACCCCAAGCCAGAGACTGGACAGGGACCCGGAACCTGGGTCTTGAATTGAGCTCGGACTCCATATCTAGGCAATGACAAGACATGGCTACAGGACAGGGCGTGAAACTCCTGGACAGGACGAGGGAACTCGAGCCCTGGATGAGGAATCTCCAGCACCGGGCTGGGCGAGGTACTCCTGGGCTGGGTGAGGCACTTCTGGGCTGGGCGAGGCACAAGGACAGGACGAGACCCCGAAGCTCAGACTTGGTCTTGGGAGACAGGAATGCAGAACACAGAGCCTTGGTGTTGGGAGACAGGAACGCAGAACACAGGGCCGGGACCCCTCCTTGGGAACAGGACGTAGGGCCGGGACTCATACACAGAACACAGAGCCAGGACCCCTCCTTAGGAACAGGAAGTAGGGCTGGGACTCATACACAGAATGCTGAACACGACGAGACAGTTCCTATCACTAGGTAGCGGCAAACGGCCGGACCTACCTAGTGAAGGCGTGGACACAGAGATGGTTCGTAACACTAGGTAGCGGCAAACGGCCGGACCTACCTAGCAAAGGTGTGCACACAGAGACGGTTCCCAACACTAGGTAGCGGCAAACGGCTGGACCTACCTTGCAAAGGCGTGGACACAGAGACAGTTCTAAACAATGAAAGACAGTTCCTTATCTAGACATAGCAAGGCTCTGGTCTTGCTCTGGCAGTAGGACTTGACGGCGAGGATGCAGGCGAGGCTTCAGCCAATGGCTATAGGGGGGAGAGGGGAGGGGGGAGAGGGGAGGGGGGAGAGGGGAGAGGGGAGAGGGGAGAGGGGAGAGGGGAGAGGGGAGAGGGGAGAGGGGAGAGGGGAGAGGGGAGAGGGGAGAGGGGAGAGGCAATCCAGCAACTGAAGCTGAACCCAGGAGCTATTTATGTAGCCAGCCGAAAATGAGAATCAGGTGCCTCAGTTAGAGCACCCAACCAAACAAGGGAAAACCAGAAAACCTGGAATATGGAACCATGGACCGGATCATGAACCGGAATGCGGACTTCATAGGCCGGACCATGACAGTGATGGTAATGGGCCAGCAGTGACTCCGCATTCCAGCTACTCTCCGCCACATGAGTCCTGAACTCCACGGTGTAATCCAGCGCTTTTCATGAGTCTTAATGTAGGTGAGGGATCCAATCCGCTGCCCCCTTTCCAGATGCTCAAAATCCCAGCGCACCTCAGCAGTGAATTCTTCATATTTATTGCAAATAGTGGTTTTATTGTCCCAGTTAGTGGCAGCTCAGTTCACAGCTTGCCTAGTCAGCAGAGGGATGATGAAAGTAACTTTGGCTCCATCCATAGAGTACAGAAATGGCTGGAACATGAAATGTAAGACACGCTGGGACAGGAAGTTGGGACATCGGGTTGGGGATCTGAGGGATGAGACTGACTGGTGCGGAGTTGGAAGAGAGTGGCAAGCAGACTCTGCTGGGTTAATCAGTGGTTCACCCATCCTGTAAGGAAATGTAGAGGAGGCTTGACCCAAACACAGCAGCAGAGACAATTAAGTGGTGAGCGATAACTTTAATTCCTGCTGCTGTCTTTAAGGAGTTTTAAGGAGTTCTCTGAGTGGAGGCCTGTGACTAGTGGTGTGCCACAGGGATCAGTGCTGGGTCCGTTGTTATTTGTCATCTATATCAATGATCTGGATGATAATGTGGTAAATTGGATCAGTAAATTTGCTGATGATACAAAGATTGGAGGTGTAGTGGACAATGAGGAAGGCTTTCAGAGCCTGCAGAGGGACTTGGACCAGCTGGAAAAATGGGCTGAAAAATAGCAGATGGAGTTTAATACAGACAAGTGTGAGGTATTGCACTTTGGAAGGACAAACCAAGGTAGAACATACAGGGTTAATGGTAAGGCACTGAGGAGTGCAGTAGAACAGAGGGATCTGGGAATACAGATACAAGATTTCCTAAAAATGGCATCACAGGTAGATAGGGTTGTAAAGAGAACTCTTGGTGTATTGGCCTTTATTAATCAAAGTATTGAGTATAAGAGCTGGAATGTTATGATGAGGTTGTATAAGGCATTGGTGAGGCTGAATCGGGTGTCCATTCCACAATGAGAGGCTCCGTTTTCAATGTAGCAGAACGCATTACTGCATCCCTCTCCCAGTATTCTGGAATCCACTGTCGACAGTGCCCTACTATGCCCAGGAAAGAAAGAATGTTATTTTTTGTTTTGGGACTGGGATCTTCTTTATTGCTTTTATTTGATCCCTTCCCAAACTTCGCCAATCTTTACTGAGCTGGAATCCAAGGTACTGGACAGTCTCTTGACAAAACTGCATTTTCTCCACAGACAACCTGTGGCCTCTTCTCGCATGCATCGGATTCTGCCTTTAACCTCAATTGGAATTGTTCTTTTGCTCTTGAGATAGCCCTCCATAAGTTGTACCTAGCCTTCTTGTATAGTTCTGGATCACAGGTCCTGAATAACACTGATCTAGCCCTCAGCAGACTATGAATCTCCTGGTTCATCCATGGCTTTTGATTCGGGTATGTATGGTATATTCTCATAGGCACACCCTCATCCCCACAGGTTTTAATGAAGTCCGTGACAACTATGGTGTATTCATCCAGACTCAGATGAATTCCTGAATACAGTCGAGTCCACTGCCTGAAAGCAGTCCTGTAAGCACTCTGCACCTCCCTTGTTCATACTATCTTGGTCCTCACCACTGGAGCTGCGGTCTTCAATCACTACCATATTCAGGGAGTAGAAATACAGCCAGGTGATCAGATTTTTCAAATTGTGAGTGTAGGATGGCATGGTAAGTGTACTTGATGGTGGTATTACAGTGTGTTGTCTCCTCTGATTGCACAAGTGATATGTTGTTGACAACTATTTCGAGGCTTTTTCAAGCTGGCCTGGTTAAAATCCACCAAAATGATGGAGGCACTGTTTCATGCCTGTTGATTACACCACTCAGTTTGTCTAGAGCCTGTTTGACATGAGCCTGAGGTGGGATAAACACCACTACTAAGATGATGGCTGTAAACTCTCACAGCAGATAAAATGGACGACACTTGATCACTTGGTGTTTCAGGTTGGGTGAGCAGGACTGGAACAGAATCTCCATCTTTGTGCACTATGAGGAGTTAATCATAAAGCATATTCCATATACTCTGCCTTTGAAAGACTCAACAGACCTATCTTGGTGGTGGATCGTGAAGCCAGTGAACCGTATCGATGTATCCTGAATGGTGTGGAATAGCCGAGCCTCCGTGAAACAAAAAACACAACAGTCCCTGATGTCCCTCTGGTACATCAAATTTGTTCAGAGGTCTTTGATTTTATTTTCTAGAGACTACGTTTGCCAGCAGAATGGACAGTAGTGGAAGTTGGAACAACTGACTGTATGAGATGTGGCTACTGTGCAACCCGACTACTGCCCACCCAACAAGCCTGAGTGAATGAGCTATTAGTAGAAGAAAGAACTGGCTTGACTGGATTCTCAAAGTAATTAAGCAGGACACCTACATTTACTATCATGTACATCTTTATTTTACAACTACTCGCTGCAATTGAGACGTTACATGTTATGAAATCAAAGTGAATATTATAAGCTTAGTGAAAGCCAAACTTCTTAATTAAATAGAATGAGTCTCTTGCAGGGTGATATGGCCTTTTAGTCACTAAGATATTTGATAGGTTTGTAGATTACTTACTGAGAAACACGAGAGGGGCTTCCATGGAACTGTTTGAACTTAATCATATAGAAGATGTTTCTGTCTCTCTGCACCATCCCGTTGGAATACACAAGACCACCAAAACATTATACTTCAGAACAGAGCAAGCTATTTGGCCAATCGAGTCTGTTGCACCATTTCATCATGGCTGATTTATTTTCCCTCTCAACCCCATTCTCCTGCTTTCTCCCCATACCTTTGACACCCTTACTAATTAAATGCCTATCCATCTCCACTTTAAATATACCCAATGACTTGGCCTCCACAGTTGTCTGTGGCAATGAATTCCTCCTCATCTCTGTTCTAAAGGGACACCCTTCTATTCTGAGGCTGTTCCTTCAGGTTCTAGACCCACTCAACATCTGCACAGAAGCCAGTGAGTAGAATGGCTGGTGTTCCAATGGAACATTCAGCGTTAAACATATGGCCAAGGACAAGCTAAGTGGGTCTGGAGCTATGATGTATGTGGTATCTGAGGACAGCAGCTGAGAAGTGATGTAACAATGTACTAGCATTGTGCAAAAGTAGTGATCTACTGTAGATCTGGGACACAAGAGATTCTGCAGATGCTGGAAATCTTGAGCAACACATACAAAATGCTTGCGGAACCCAGTAGGTCAGGCAGCAGCTATGGAGAGAAATAAACAGTCGATGTTTCAGGCTAGGATGCTTCATCAGGACTCCCGATAAGTATTGTTATTAGATAAGGTTAGTTGGTTGAGCCATTTTTACATAGATGTTTTATATCAATTTTTCAAATTATTCACAACTATTTATAAATGCTTGAGATGACCAGAGGCACTTAAAATATTTCAAAGGCCTTTCACAGCAGGGAGCAAGCCATGAGGAAGTTGCAGAGATGTGACCTCAGGAGCCAGCAGCTGAGTCAGGACCCCCTCTGCTCTGTCATTTGGGCTCAGCTGCCATGTTGGGCTTGACTGGACCACAGAGCCATGAGTGGCAAATGGTGTCACGAGGAAAGCATTGTGGAGGCAAGTAGGATACAAACTATCGAGAAAGTGGAAATGTTTCTCACTCATGCAGACAGCAACATTGTGCAATGGACTGTACAGAATGATCCGGTGCAATCTATAACTCACAGTAGCTCAGGCATCCTGTCACCGTATAAAACTGCACAGACCCGCTCCTGCAGCAGTCTGTTGGTCATAAGGAAGGAAGTGACATTCATTGCTTGTTTGAGCATCCAGACTTGACACATCAATGGTTAACTGATGGTCTGACAATGGGTGTCTCCTGTGAAAGTCTAACACAATTTCAAAGAGTAGGGTTAAGCAGTTATGATCTTGCCAGTAAATGACAGCTCTATGCTTCTGGAGGAACTCCACAAGCCCATAAGACATAGAAGCAGAATTAGGCCACTTGGTCCATCGAATCTGCTCCGCTATTCCATTATGACTGATTTATTTTCCTCTCAAATCCGTTCTCCTGCATTCTCCCCATATCCTTTGATTGCCCGACTAATCAGGAATATAAATCTACTTGGCCTCCACAGCCAACTGTGGCAATGACTTCCACAGATTCACTACGCTCTGGCTAAAAAAATTCCTCCTCATCTCTGTTCTAAATGGTCATTCCTTTATTCTGAGGCTGTGTCTTCTGGTCCTAGACTCACCCACTATAAGGAAACATACTCTCCACATCCACTCTATCTAGGCCTTTCAATATTCAATAAGTTGCAATAAGATTCTCCTTCATTCTTCTAAACTCCAGCAAGTACAGGCCCAGAGACATCAAATGTTCTTCTACGTTAACCTTTTCTTTCCCGCAATAATTTTCGTGCACCTCTTCTGTGGCTTGGCCACAAAGCCATCAATTCCATCATCCAAGTCATTGACATATAATGTGAAAAGAAGTAGTCCCAATACCGAACCCCGTGGAATACCACTAGTCACTGGAAGCCAACCAGAAAAGGCCCCCTTTATTCCCATCCTTTGCCTCCTGCCAGTCAGTCAATCTTCTATCCATGCTAGTACCTTTCCTATTCAGTTTTGTAACTCAGTTATATCCTTAAATAAAACACATTACATAATGCAGCTTCAGGTTCATTCTCAACACATGGTCCTTGCAGATGTAAATATATTCACCTTCTTGTACGTCCTCTGGACCAGCAGGAATATGAAGAGCATCTCTGGTGAAGAATGCTTGCCATTCCTGAGCTGATCCCCCTGTTCTTCAACAAAGTAGCTGAAATAATTGGATTCAAAATGAACATCCTGGAGATATTGAAGGGCAGCACCACACATTTTTCGTCAAGGTTATGTGAGTCAGAGTCAAGCAGCATGGAAACAAACTTTTTAACCCTTCAGCTCAACCATGCTTTCCAAGATGCTCCTCCAAGCTAGTCCTATTTTCCTATGTTTAAGCCATATTCTTCCAAGCCTTTCCTGTATATGTACCTGTCCAATGTGTAGTGGCAGTTAAAAGTGTTATTCCTGTGTCTCTCAGTTAGCCACTCCCACATGGGAGGAGTTCACATACTGTACAAGGAAGGGTATCAATAAAGTTCAGTTGGATATCCTGCATGCTGGCGTCTTGGTGTGCTCTCCACTATCCCACAATAATGAACACAACACGGCTACAGACCAAGTGAGATCCCCAGCAAGAAAGAATTTATATTAAGACTGTTCTTGTTTGTATATATCCATGAAAAATATCCACAAACTTATCAACCTAAGCTGCCATAAGGGGGCTGCTTGGAGCAGACCCAAATGCAAGACACAGACACTGAAGTACTAGGAACTGGACTAGAGTAGGGACAGGGCTGTATGCAGACTAGGAGCTGGGGCAAGATCACAGACTTGGGCAAGGACTTGACTAGGAAAGCGGGACCGGGACGAGGAACTAGGAACTTGGAACCTGGACAAGGACTCCGAGCCAGAGACTGGACAGGGACCCGGAACCTGGGATTGACTTGGGCTCGGACCCCGGATCTAGGTGAGGACATGACGTGGCTACAAGACTGGACGAGGCTTGGGTTCCTCGAGGCGGGGACATGACGAGGCTTGGGTTCAGACTCCGAGCCAGAGACTGGACAAGGACCCAGTACCTGGTTCTTGACTAGGGCTCGGACTTCGGAACTAGGCGAAGACATGACGTGGTCTTGGGAGACAGGACTAGGCGAGGCTACAGGACAGAATCAGAGGCTCCTGGGCAAGACATGGGAACTCCAGCACAGGATGACACACATGGACAGGATGAGAACACAAAGCCTTGACTTGGTCAAGGGAGACAGGAGCGCAGAGCCTTGGTTGAGGGAGACAGGAACGCAGGGACATGGAACACAGAGCCAGGACCCCTCCTTGGGAACAGAACATAGGTCCGGGACTCATACACAGAATGCTGAACACAACGAGACAACTCCCAACATGAGGTAGCAGCAAACGGCTGGACCTACCTAGCACAGGCGTGGACACAGAGACGGTTCCCAACACTAGGTAGAGGCAAACGGCCAGACCTACCTAGTGAAGGCGTGGACACAAAGACAATTCAAAACAATGATAGACAGTCCCTTATCTTGCTCCAGCAGTTGAACTTGACAGCGGTGCAGGCGAGGGTTACAGGTAAGGCGATGCTTCAGGCAGGGCTCTGGGAGGAAGGTGAAGGGAAGGCAAGGGAACAGTCCAGTAACTGAAGTTGAACCCAGGAGCTGTTTATGTAGCCAGCCCAAAATCAGAATCATGTGCCTCAATTAAAGCACCCAACAGAAAAAGGGAAAACTAGAAAACCTGGAATAAGGAGCGATGGACTGGACTGTGAACCGGAATCTGAACTTTACGGACCGGACCATGACATAAACTGCCTCTGCTAGTTTGTTAACTGTATGCACAAGGCATGAGTTGACAAAGGGCCAGGGTTGCTACGTAATGCCTTCAAGCTACATCTAAAAGTGGATACATTGTAATAATCTGTGGGCCACCAGCCTGGGGAAGTGCACAGAGGCACAGGTACAGCAGAGAAGTCAGTCAAACTCTCAGGAATAGAAAAGAAAATTTTTGAAATCCAAATAAATAAAATGATAAATAAACAAACAGAGAAGCACCTGCAGTACCTACATCTACTTATCGAACAAACCACCCTCCCCCCCAAAACATCTGATTACTCTAAACCAGGGAACTTTGAGAGATGGTTCAGAACTTTTGAGAGATTTAGGGTTGCAAGTAATCTCACTCAAGCTTCAGAAGAGCATCAAGTAAGCACACTGATATAATGCATGAGTGTCAAAGCAAATGATATCATGGGTGGATTAGGACTGACAGATGCTCTGAAAAAGGAATACAAAACAGTGCAGGACAAATTTGAAGAATATTCCACAGGAAAGTGAAATGTGATATATGAGAGGGCAAAGTTCAACTCCAGAAAACAGGAGCCAGATGAAAGTGTAAATGACTTCATCACAGCATTGTATGCCCTGTCAGACAACAGTGCATATGGAAATCTGAGAGATGAGCTCATTAGAGACAGGATAGTTGTTGGGCTACTAGACACCAACCTGTCAGAGAGACATCAGTTGTAGGCAAATCTCACACTGGAGAAAGCTATTACTATGGTTGGGCTAAGTGAGAATGCTCATCAGCAACAGGCAGAACTCAGGCACAAAAATATGCTAAGATAAAGCTAGAAACTGTACAAAAAGAAGGGCACAAAGAAAAGGTAGTCTACACATCGACAATATACTCATTTTTGCAAGCTCAAGTGAGGAACATGACAAAAGAGTGGAAGCTGCCTTTGAGAAACTGAAACAGGCTGGAATCACCCTGACAAAAAGAAATGTGAATTTGCAAAGTTGTAGCTGAAGTACTTAAGCCACCAACTGTGCTCAGAGGGAGTGCAACTAGATTCAGACAAACTGGCAGGAGTTTGGAACATGGAACAACCTAGAGATGTATCAGAGATCCACAGCTTCCTTGGCATGGTAAACCAGCTGGGAAAGTTCATTCCAGATTTAGCAGAGGAAACAAAGCCACTACATGACCTCCTCTCTCAGAGAAACATTTGGACCTGGGATGCACCACAGGAGAAGTCATTCTCATCACTTAATGCAGAGCTCATCTCTCTGCCAATGTTGGTGTTCTTTGATCTGAACAAAGCAACCAAGGTCTCAGCAGATGCCTCATCCTTTTGCTAGAGGGAGTGCTCATGCAAAACTGCAGTGGTGTATGGAAACCAGTGGCATATGCATCAAGAGCACTGACTCCTACTGAACAACGTTACGTCCAAATCAAAAAGGAGATGCTGGCTCTCGTGTGAGCTTGTGAACGCTTCAGCTGCTACTTGATAGGCACTAAATTCCTACTTGAAACAGACGACAAGCCACTTGTCAGCCTCTTCAGCTTGAAACACTTGGATGACTTACCTCCATGTCTGCAAAGATTCAGAATGAAGCTTATGTAATACTGTTATGACGTTGAACATGTTCCCGGCAAATCTTTCACAACACCAGACACTCTGTTGAGGATGCCATGCAAAAGTGCATGAACAGAAGCTGACTCTGCCCTCACAGAAGATAGCAACATCTACTTAGCTCAGGTATGTGATAGCTTTCCTGCATCATAGAGTAAACTGGACAAAATTCACACTGAGCAAGGTCATGCAATACTGTGAACATGGATGACCAGCTGTTCCAAAAGGATCCCATGAACTCAGACCTTACTGGCTTGAAAGAGACACACACACCATTCTTGATGGTTTCCAGAACGAGGGGTCACAGTTTGAGGATAAAGGGGAAACCTTTTAGGACTGAGATTAGGAAAAACTTCTTCACACAGAGAGTGGTGAATCTGTGGAATTCTCTGCCACAGGAAGCAGTTGAGGCCAGTTCATTGGCTATATTTAAGAGGGAGTTAGATATGGCCCTTGTGGCTAAAGGGATCAGGGGGTATGGGGGGAAGGCTGGTACAGGGTTCTGAGTTGGATGATCAGCTATGATCGTACTGAATGGCGGTGCAGGCTCGAAGGGCCGAATGGCCTACTCCTGCACCTATTTTCTATGTTTCTATGTTAAAGGGCTCCAGACTCATCATTCCTGCTTCTATGCATGTCAAAATCATCAATCAAATCCACCAAGGACATTAAGGCATCGAAAAATGTCACCAGAGCAAGGTAATCTATGTAGTGGCCTGGTACGAGAAGTGGAAGGAGCAGTGCAAACTGTTAAGAGTCTCCTTCTGAAGGCAAAAAAAAAACCCTACAAAGCATTGCTAGCTTATCGCTCGCTCCGCACCTCTTGCAAATGGCTACAGTCCATCAGAGCTGTCAATGGACCAGAGACTGAGAACAAGCCTGCTTGTTCTTCCTTCCGTTCTCCAACCTCACTTCGTGGACTTAGACAAGGTGAGAAAATTTGAGACAACACAATGTGAGAAAATGAAGAGCATACGTGATCTCAGACACAGAGCAAAATCTTTGTCACCACTCAGAGTGGTGAAACTGTTTGGGTTTCAGACCAATTCACAAAAGGACACACCATGACTGTTTGTGATCAGAACATCACAAGGTGAAATCAGGTAGAGCAGGCGTGCATTATTGTGCCTTCAAAGTCCACGAAAAGTAGCGAAAGAAATAGAGTGGCCTGATTCATATGTTGAGGATCACTGAGGTGGACACAGCTGTTCGAGAACCAACACTTCCAGGACCCAATACAAGTTTGGGTCATTTATCTGTCCCACCACAGAGATATACTCCATAGCCTAATAGATATGGGCAAGTGACTAAAGAGGCAGAATAATCCTCTCACTTTGCCAGAGTATTCAGGTAGTCTATCCTGATCTCCATTAGATTTAGTGTTTTTCAAAAAGAGTTCTAATGTTGAAAACATTTCACGAAATGAGACTTCTGAAAAAAAAGGAAATGGTGAATAAAGGAGGAAAACAAAGAGAGAGAGGGACTGTTAAAGCAAAGAGAAAGACAGATATACTGTTGGCAGTTCTTTTTTATGTTTACGTATGGAACATAGGTTACGTGCTTTGGATAAAGTGAACTGTATCATTCAATTTCAGTGATTATAATTTCAATATAGTTCTATGGACAAAAAGTACATATCTAGTGTTTCCTTTTTTTCAAGAAGGGGAGATGTTGTGGTAGTTAATAATGTTACTCCCATGCCACTCCCACATGGGAGGAGTTCACATATTGTACAAGCAGGGGGATCAATAAAGTTCAGTTGAGTACCCTGCATTGGTTCTTGATAACCAAAATTGAAGCAGGAGGTATTTATGCCTCTGAGATTCCATCCTATATATCACAATGTTCTTGTCTGTCCCCCTTTTACATCTCGGAGGTAAATTAAGCTCAGGTTATTTAGGCAAGTAATGGGAAAAAGTTCTAATCAGGAAGGACTGCCTGCTTATACTGTAACGTGGCACTCAATTCTACTCCCCTCCCGCCTTGTTCAGCAAGCGCACTGGTCTCATCTAATCACACTCGCTAAGTCCAGCAACAGTCAAATAACTGTACCTATGATTAGAACACACTGTGAAATCCATTTTGCATGATTTTTAATCCAATTCCACCAATTTTTAGTGGATGTCCTTCCCATTGGGAAATTGGACCCAGTACACCTCCGCACTTCTGATGTTTTCTTGGCACTTTTGAACACCTGTCATTATTAACGTGTGATGTTTATTTCTGTTTCACTGGCAGAAATTGGAGCAATAATGTGCAGTGCATGACCTTTGTTTAAACTCCCAGTAAAAGGAGCCAAGCCATAGTAAATTTGGTGAATTAACATGTCTCTACTGGGAAATCCATGTGTTGCCTGCCTGAATTTTCGGTCTTATGCATACCTGCCACACTTTTCTGGGCTCGTCGAGCTTGCTTGAAAGGTGACCTCATGTCTTGTAGGATCATGAAGCTGATTGTGGCACATGAGCTACTCAGGGGAGGATGATCATGGCCACACGTTAAGGACTGTTGTGCTCCTTCCCTCAGTATTGTGGGGCTACCATGGAAAGAGTTCTTTGAGACTGTGACTTACTCCCTATTGTACCTAATGAAAACCATGAAGCAGCTGCCACTCCCATGGGGAGCCATCAGCAGGGAACAGCAATCTAACCAGCAAACACCCCCACAATTTACCCTTGCAAAGATCATTTTTCCAGTTTTATGAACTTTTGAAGGTACTTTAATTGATAGTTAATGCAAAACACAGCAAACCCTTCACCTCACCAATGGTGGGTGAATTTTTTTTCTGGTTAGACATATTCTCACAGATCTAATGCACAAACAAGATCTCTTAGAGCTTTAAAGTATCTCAAGAGCAACTGCGATTTTTACTCTTCACAGTGATTATTCTGACATGCAAGTTGCACCAATTAGGTTCATTAAACATATTTATACACTGACTGCGATGGGGTTTCTATCAGGCCATTATGAACCGCAACTTGAGGCCTGAAAGACGAAAGCCAAACCAACTAGTGAGCACTGAGACTCTGAAAATGACATCTTCAATGCTGGAATATCCAACTGCACCAATGAAATAATGGTCTGCCCAAGGGAAGAAGGTACATAGCCCACTCAAAAGAGCTTGTATTTGATAAAGGAAGACACATACAAGCTCTACACTTTCCAAGAACAAGTGGATCCAAATTGTGTGCACTGTTTGTATGTATAGTTGGCCTTTGTATGATGGAACTTGCTTTGTTGCCTCCTAAATGAAAGGATTTTCTTAGAGTTACAAGTAGATTTTTTTACCTCTTCCTAGAGATGCTGCCTGGTCTGCTGCATTCACCAGCAACTTTGATGTGTGTTGCTTGAATTTCCAGCATCTGCAGAATTCCTGTTGTTTAGATTTTTTTTTTGGTTATTTTATTCACAGAAACAGCGTGGAACAGGCCCTTCTGGCCCAACAAGCCCACTTATTTAACCTAGCCTAATCACAGGGCAATTTACAATGACCAATTAACCTACCAACCGGTACGTCTTTAGACTGTGGGAGGAAACCGGAGCACCCAGAGGAAACCCATATGGTGATGGGAAGAACGTGTAGATTCCTTACAGATAGCGCCAGAACTGAACTCTGTACTCTGACGCCCCAGGCTTCCTGCACTCCCCTCTGATCACTTCTGTCATAAGAACAGAATAAAGTAGAAGCCCATATTACAGATTGGATATCCACTGGTATTCTCCTTGACTTCTGTAGCAGACAGAAAAGCCATAGAAAAAGGCAGTCCTATTGGAGAAGTGGGAGAATCCTGGGGGAATTCACCTTTGGTGATTTTTTGGAATAGGGAAAAGGTGGGAAATATTTCAGCCTGAAGTCCATCATCAGAAAGTGGAGGATGCTAAACTATACACCAGATATTGACAACTCTGTCCAATATGCTCAGAACTCAGCTATGATGTCTCAAATATCCCAGTCATGCCTGTGCTGAATGCCAGGATGTCTACTGGTAATATATTGTTGTGATCAGATGTTTATTTGTATTTTGCTGGGTGACCTTAAACTGAGAATCATAGGAGATGCTAAACAAGCTCATTCAGCCTATCATTCTTAGACATCTATCATCCTGAGCAATCTGACTGCCCTGCCCTGTTCATTTTTCCTTAGATTTCTGTTTCCTTTACCCTCAGGCCTGAATCAGTGTCTGTCTCAACTCAACTCCCTGCCCCAGCCCTTACCCTACTAACTATGCTCACACACTTGTGTCAATTGCCAGCTCCAAAGCAAATATGAAGTTCAAAATAACAATTCAAGGACTTTTTATTTTTTATTTCCACTTCAGGCTCTGTAGACTACTGTGTGTGATGAAATAAACCCAGTACCATCTTCTACAAGTTCAAATAAGAGTTTCCAGTAAAGGGAACGGATTGAAGTTTCTTTTTGGTTCCCGAAGGATTCCACTGTAGTGAGAATAAACCTGAAGCCCCTGGCAGTGCACTCAGATGCAAACCACTTGCCGCATGTAAAATAAATTCCCGTGTCACCTTTGGTGAAAGAAATGCCAGAGCACAGGACTCTGATTAATGAGAGCTACAGCAACAGTAAACAAAGAGTAAATGGACACCCAGAACTGGATCCACACTACGCAGTGTAGAATATCCACTGTGCACAGCCACCATTTTGTACTTTGGACTTGGGACCACAACTGCAGTCCTTGTTAGCACCGGATATTTATTTATTGAGATATAGTGTGGAATAGGCCCTTCCAGGCATTTGAGACGCACCACCCAGTAACCCCTGATTTAACCCCAGCCTAATCACGACAGTTTACAATGACCAATTAACCTACTAACCGGTGTGTCTTTGGACTGTGGGAGGAAACAGGAGCACCCAGAGAAAACCCATGCATTCCATGGGGATGACATACAGGAGATGTTGGAATTGAACTCCGAACTCTGACACTCTGAGCTGTAGTAGCGTCACGCTAACCACTACACTACTACCAGGACTAGTGTCCAAAAAAGAGAGGAGACAGCAATCAGAAACCCAATTGGGGTTAGAGTGGCACTTCAGAATTTCAGTCAGGGCCTTGTTGGACTGTGGTTGCACAGGGAGATCAATGGTTTGGGAAGCTAGCAATGAGGATTTGGGTGAGAGCGAGATTGACAGGTGGGACAGGCCTGTACTATAGCAGAAGAGGGAGGACCATAGAATAGTACAGCACAGGAGCAGGCCATTCAGCCCACAATGTTGTGCCTAACCAATTGAATTAGTAATCAAATGGCCAATTAAACCAATCCCTTCTGCCGGCACAATGTCCATATCCTTCCATTTCCCTCATGTTCATGTGCCTATCTAGTTGGTTGTTCGTCCATCGTTGACGTCGAAGAGGACCTCGACACCATAATGATGGTGTCGAGACTAATGCGTGATTTGGACTTAAGTGAGGGAGAGTTGTGCAGCATCAGCCTCACGCTCTCTTCCCAATTCCCATCTGGATCCAGTGGCAAGACAGAGTCGAGACAGCTGAGATGGGACTAGGCGCAGTGGATGACCAGGACGTGTTCTGTGTCTTGTCCTGCTCTACACGTTCCACGACGCTTGCAGAGACCGCCTTCTTGACCGTTGGACCTTCCATTGGTCTCGTCCGCTCAATCCGCCGGAGTCTATCTTCACCTGCTGGGATAGACAACTCCCTATCTCACCGAGGGTTTGAGACCCGTCGGCTACTCTCACCTGGTTTAGCCGGCTTGGCGAAGCCGTTGCCCGGTGTGTGGCCGCTGTCACATGCAAACAGCTACGGGGAGCCACAGGTGAGGGCTGAGTGCCAGGTGGGGACCAAAGGTGGACTAACCGCCCTGAAAAGGACGCGACATGTTCCCCCACCAGAGGTGCTACCCCTCCCTGACACCCCATACACCCCTATCTAAACGTCTTTTAAAAGACTCTAATGTTTCTGCCTCTACCACCATCCCAGTCAGTGCATTCCCGGCACCCACCACAATCTGTGTAAAAAAAACTTGCCCCTCACATCTCCTTTGAACCTACCCCCTCTCACCTTCAATGCATGCCCTCTGGTATTAGGCATTTCAACCCTGGGGAAAAGCTACTGTCCACCTACTCTATCCAAGCCTCTCTGATAAACCTCTATCAGATCTCCCCTTGGCCTCCGGAGAAAACATAGAAACATAGAAACATAGAAAATAGGTGCAGGAGTAGGTCATTCGGCCCCTCGAGCCTGCACCGCCATTTATTATGATCATGGCTGATCATCCAACTCAGAACCCCGCCCCAGCCTTCCCTCCATACCCCCTGACCCCCGTAGCCACAAGGGCCATATCTAACTCCCTCTTAAATATAGCCAATGAACTGGCCTTAACTGTTTCCTGTGGCAGAGAATTCCACAGATTCACCACTCTCTGTGTGAAGAAGTTTTTCCTAATCTCGGTCCTAAAAGGCTTCCCCTCTATCCTCAAACTGTGGCCCCTCGTTCTGGACTTCCCCAACATCGGGAACAATCTTCCTGCATCTAGCCTGTCCAATCCCTTTAGGGTTTTATACGTTTCAATCAGATCCCCCCTCAATCTTCTAAATTCCAACGAGTACAAGCCCAGTTCATCCAGTCTTTCTTCATATGAAAGTCCTGCCATCCCAGGAATCTGGGGACCTACATTTGTCTTTACCAGTCTTTTCCTTTTTACATATCTATAAAAGCTTTTACAGTCCGTTTTTATGTTCCCTGCCAGTTTTCTCTCATAATCTTTTTTCCCCTTCCTAATTAAGCCCTTTGTCCTCCTCTGCTGAACTCTGAATTTCTCCCAGTCCTCAGGTGAGCCACTTTCTCTGGCTAATTTGTATGCTTCTTCTTTGGAATTGATACTATCCCTAATTTCTCTTGTCAGCCATGGGTGCACTACCTTCCTTGATTTATTCTTTTGCCAAACTGGGATGAACAATTGTTGTAGTTCAAACAACCCAGCTTTGTCCAACCTCTCGTTATAGCACATGCTCTCAAATCCAAGGAACATCCTGGTAACCTCTTCTGCACCCATGAGTGGACTATTCTTATCCTTGAGTGGCCCACCATTTCTCTAACTACCCCCTTGTTCTGATGTATCTATAGAATAATTTGGATTCTCCTTAATCCTGTTTGCCAAGGACTTTGCATGGCTCCTAGCGGTATTCCGAATTTCCTTCCAGAGCTTTTTTTCTGGCTTCTTTACAATGCTCAAATATTCTGTTTGATTCTAGCTTTACACACTTTTCCTTTTTCTTCTTGACTAAATTCATCACCTCCCTGGACATCAAAGGTTCTCTTACCTCGTCATCCCTGTCCTTCCATCTGCCTGCCCTGTGCTCTATGCATTCGGTCTTCAAGCACCCTCCACATGTCAGAAGTGGTCTTGCTGTTCCCACTTAACTCTCCCTAGTTCCTGCCTGATGCTCTCCTAACTTGCCCTGCTCCAATTTAATACTGTCCCGCAAGGCCCATACTTATCCTTATCTATAGCGAACTTGAAACTAAGAGGAGCTGGGGGAGGGGGTCAATTTTGCCGAAATGCTCACCCACTGATAGGTTGCTCACCCGGTCAGATTCATTACCCAACACCAATCGATATCTATCCTCCAGCATGTTGTGTGTGTGTGTTGCTCAAGATTTCCAACATCTGCAGAATCTCTTGTCTTTATGATTTGACTGCCCACATTAGGCTTTCAAAGTTCCAAGTAAACTTTATTATCAGAGTAAATACATGTCACCACATACAACCCTGAGGTTCATTTCCCTGTGGGCATACTCAGCAAACCTATAGAACAGTAACTGTAAATGGGATCAGTGAAAAATCAACCAGATTGCAAATGTGAATGTAAATAAATAGCAATAAATTACAAGAACATGGGATAAAGAATCCTTAAAGTGAGATCATTGTTTGTGGGAACATCTCAATAGATGAGTGTAGTTATCCCCTTTTGTTCAAGAGCCTGATGATTGAGGGGTAGTGACTGTTCCTAAACCTGGTGGTGCGAGTCCTGAGGCCCCTGTACCCTCCACCCAATGGCAGCAGTGAGAAAAGAGTATGACCTGGGTGGTGGGGGTCCCTGATGTTGGATGTCTAATACCAGAGGCCAAAGGGCTTGTCCCATGCTGTCCTGTTCTGTGTTTCATAAAGAGAGGGTGGTGAAGAACGTATACAGTTGGCATGCTGGCCCTCATTGTCCGAGGCAACAAGCACAAGAGCTGGGCGGTTACGTTACTGTTCCACAACACATTGGCCGGGCTGGGGCTGGAACACCGTGAGCGACTCTGGTCAACACGTAGAAGAAATACGTGGCCGAGTGAAGAAGGAATTCTCAAGGATGGTGTCTGGACTGAAGGGCTTGATTTAAAATGAGAGACTGGATCGTCTGAGACTGCTTCCTCGATCAAGAGAGGCTGAGAGGTGGCACATTAGGGGTATATACTGTAAAATTATGGAGAGGTATACATAGGGAAGATAGATAGGGGTGACTAAAACTAGAGGCACTGGTTTAAGACCATCAGACATAGGAGCAGAATTAGGCCATTTTGCCCATCAAGTGAGCTCCACCAATACATCATGGCTGATTTATTATCCCTCTCAACCCCTTTCTTCTACCTTCTTCCCCCATAACTTTTGACACCCTGACTAATCAAGAACCTATCAACAGCCTCTTTAAATATACCCAGTGACTTGGCATCCACAGCACCCGTGGCAATGAACTCCACAAATACACCACCTTCTGGCTAAAGAAATTCCTCCTAATCTGCGGCTAGAATACCTCAAGCAATTCTAGTCGCCACAGTAGAAGAAATAAGAGAGGATTCACAAGGATGGTGTCTGGATTGAAGAGCTTGATTTAAAAGGAGAGACTGGATCAGCTGAGACTGCTTACCCTGAAGCAAGAGAGGCTGAGAGGTGGCATGTTAGGGGTATAGACTGTAAAATTAGGGGGAACAAATTATGTTCTGTTGGATGGAAGTGACTGATAGAGGCAGATGCCAAGGTTTTAAGTTCACCAGTGGGAGGTGGTGCTTTAGCACTGCTGGCCCACCACCTCGAGGGAGTCTTGATCATAAGCGGGCTGAAACTCCTGAGGACAGGTGGCAGATCAACTGATGATCCCAGTGGTGATAGCACAGGACAGTTAACATCTTAGTCCATGTGTATTTTCAATTCTTTTGTTCTGGACCCCAGTGACTACCAGGAATAGTCTGGTTGGCAACTGGGAATAGTCCGGTGACAGCATGGAGAGACAGCGGACAGCCAGGAAAGACTGGCACCAGGGGTGTCAGGATTGGCAGTCCGGGCACCAGCTCAGAAGAGCACCCACCTCTTGAAACTTCTAGTTTACATGGAGAAACATACCCTCAGGGTCCTCCGAGAGGGAGGGAGAATGATGGACCCAATTGGACTGATACAGTTAATTACAGGGAACGACTATGACCAAGAGCTAGGATAAGAGGCTCTGAGTGTCCAGTGTGTTGGTGTGAGAGAGCGTTTTCCAGCATTAAAGGTTTACGAGTCTACCAAGCAAAGTTGAGGTGCTATTCCATCCCAGTAGATGAAGATGAGATTACTTCACCAAGCACAGATGATGTGGTCTTTTCAACCACTGATTCACAAGCCACAGTGATTCGCTCTGGAGAGAGTCATCATACTCCAGGTCAGACGAGAGATAACCCAGGTCAGGTTTCAGACCACAGTACCCAGGTGGATCCTTTGCATGATGGCGGTGGTGAGGAGGTAGAGAAGAAGAGGAAGGTCAAGTGGCCAGCAATGGCAGATGAGAAGGCTTGGCGTGTGTTTGATGAGGATATCAGTATGATGTTGAAGAACACTCTCAGGGGAACATCAAAGAGAAAGTTAGAAGTGATGGGTGATATGATTTACGATGTTGGAAAGTACAGGTTTGGTTTGGTTGAGTTGAAGAAAGCAAAGCCTACACAGCAACCAAGCAGGCGCCAGAAGGAGATTAGTAGGTTGAGGAGAGAGCTCAGATCGTTGAGACAGAGGTGGAAGGTAGCAAGTGAGGGTGATAAGCCAGGGCTTGCTGATCTCCGAGGGCATTTTCAAATAAGGTTAGCATCACTCCGTCATGCAGAGTCACAACATAAAAAGAGAAAGAAGAGAGAGCCGCGGAGAAGTAGCGGAACGCAGACACCTCCCGAGGTTCCGGGACGGGAGGAGTGCATGGGATGATCTCATGGTCCCGGGAGCGAGGAGGGTGAGGGTGGGGAAGGGGTCATGAGTTCACAAAGAAACTGTTTGAACAAAGTAAGAGCGGGCAGCTTAACATCTCTCAACAAGAACTTGAGGATCACCTGGCAAGCACTTACTCTAACGAACAGCGGGAGGCTCCTTTGCTTGACATTTCAGGGCTTGTGAAGCCTACCGAGCCAGGAGTGAAGTTCGATCTGTCAGAACCCAAACTGGCAGAAGTCGAACAGTTCATCAGAAAGGCAAGGTCAGGCTCAGTGCCAGAACCTAATGGAGTGCCGTATAAGGTGTTGAAGAAGTGTAAAGAGCTGAGGAAATACTTGTGGAGATTGTTAAAGGTGTTGTTCCTTTGTCATGGAGTGAGGCTGAAGGAGTATACATCCCAAAGGAAGAGAATTCTTCTACATTGAATCAGTTCCGACCAATTTCACTCCTGAATGTAGAGTGGAAGATTATGTTTGGCATTCTGGCAGAAAGAATATCTTCATTTGTGATAGAGAGTGGATTAGTAAATTCATCTGTGCAGAAGGCAGGAATACCAGGCTTCCCAGGTTGCCTTGAACATTCTAGTATGATATGGCATACCATCCAGGAGTCAAAAAAGGTTGAGAAGAAATCTGGCTGTAGTTTGGCTTGATCTGGCAAATGCATATGGTTCTGTTCCCCATGTCCTGATTGAGTTTGCGATGGAATTCCTATGGATTCCTGCTAAGGTGAGGAACTTTGTTATGCAGTACTACAACGATTTCCGGATGAGGTTTTCCACTCAGCAGTTTACAACTAGGTGGCAGAGCTTGGGCGTTGGAATCCCAATGGAATGTGATATTTCACCCATCCTTTTTGTGTTAGCCATGGAGGTCATTGTGAGGGCTGCAGAATCAGTGGGACCAGGTGTCGCACTTGATGGCGGAGGGGAGTTACCACCAATACGAGCGTTCATGGACAATCTCACCCTTTTGGGTCCCAGCACGGAGACAGTGGAAAACGTACTATCTAGACTCGATGAGCTAATGGATTGGGGAAGAATGAAGTTCAAGACCAAGAAGTCAGGGAGCCTTGTTCTCTGGAGAGGAAAGCTGGTTGACTTTCATTTCACCCTTCGTGGAGAGGAGATTCCATCCATTTAGAACCAACCAGTTAAGAGCCTCGGGCAATGGTACACAGAGGAGCTGAGCGACACCAAGAGGGTTCAAGAGACAGGAGAACAGATCAGCAGGGGTCTGATGTCTGTCGACAAGTGTGGCTTGCCTGGTAAGTTGAAGTTGTGGTGCTTGCAGTATGGACTGATGCCATGGATAATGTGGCCACTAACTGTCTATGAAGTGGCAATGTCCCATGTTGAGGCAATGGAACAGACGATCAACAAGTATGTGAAGAAGTGGCTTGGAGTACCGAGCAGCCTCACCAATGTTGCAATCCACAGTAGCCAGACAAAGCTTACCATCCCAGTGCAATCCCTTGTTGAGGAGGTCAAGGTAGCCAAGGTAAGATCATTCTTGATGCTTCGAGACTCAAAAGACCTTGTCATCAAGAACACCCAGCTGGATGTGAGATCAGGCAGGAAGTGGTCAGCCCGTGTAGCAGTTGATGAGGCAGAGTCCAGATTGAAGCACAAGGAGATGGTTGGGGCTATCCAGCTAGGCCACCAGGGACTTGGATGGACAACCCACAAGTGGTGGTCATCTTCTACAGGTAAGGAGCGCCGTGAGCTTGTAACGCAAGAAACACAAGAGGTAGAAGAGGAGAAGGGGTTAACTAAAACAGCTGGCCTGGCCAAACAAGGGGCTTGGACCTGGTGGGAAAGTGTTGAACAACGACATCTATCTTGGAATGTTCTGTGGCAGATGGAACCGCTCCGCATTTCTTTTCTATGCAGAGCAGCGTATGATCTGCTCCCAACACCCACCAACCTCAGCACCTGGTATGAAGATAAGACAGACAGGTGTGCTGCTTGTGGCGAGAAGGGAACACTTCAACATATTTTGAGTGCATGCAGAGTCAATCTTTCCAGCAGCATGTACACTTGGAGACATAACAATGTTCTCAAAGTTGTAACAGAAGCGGTTGAGCAGAGAGTACTGCAGCACAATTTATCTCATGTCCCATGCTGCACAGAACATCGCATATCATTTGTGAAAGAAGGCTCCAAGTCAAGGGTGTACAGCACAGGCTCACAATCAAGCATACTTTCTTCAGCCAATGACTGGTGTGTCAAGGCTGACCTGGACGGGAAAGGCAGTTTCCCGGAGCAAATAGCTTTCACCACATTGCGTCCAGATATAATCGTATGGCCTGACACCAGTAGAGAAGTGGTTATTGGTGAACTCACAGTCCCCTGGGAAAACAACATCGATGAAGCCCATGAGCGCAAGTTAACCAAATATACAGAATTAAGATCAGAGTGCAGAGACAGAGGGTGGAAGGTCTCATGCTATCCATTCGAAGTAGGCTGCCGTGGGTTTATTGCGTTCGCTCTCCAGAAGTGGCTGCGTGACCTTGGCTTCACTAGAAGAGAGATCAAGTCAACCAGCAGGGCTGTAGCTGAGGCAGCAGAGAAAGGATCAGCATGGGTGTGGACCAAGTATGTCCAGAGGGGCAGATAGTCAGACAGTGTATACATATCTTGCAAACCCTTCAGTAGTTGCATAGACACCTGAAGAGCAGACTATCTGTTGGATGGAAGTGACCAACAACTCTGATAGAGGCAGATGCCAAGTTTTTAAGCTCACCAGTGGGAGGTGGTGCTTTAGCACTGCTGGCCCACCACCTCGAGGGAGTCTTGATCATAAGTGGGCCGAAACTCCTGAAGACAGGTGACAGATCAACTGATGATCCCACTGGTGATAACACAGGACAGTTAACATCTTAGTTCACGTGTATTTTCAATTCGTATTATTGGGTAGATAGCCTGAGTCAGAGCAACACAGAGCAACACAGGCCCTTCAGCCCATGATGCTGTCCTGACCCTTTACTCTTTAAGATCAATCTGACCCTTCCCTTCCACATAACCCTCCATTTTTCTTTCATCCATGTGACTATCTAAGAATCTCTTAAATATCCCTAATGTGTCTGCAGGGTATTCCACACACCCACCACTCTCTGTGTAAAAAACTTACTTCTGATAGGGGTGACTAAAGCTGGAGGCACAGGTTTGAGGTGAGAGGGTGGTTTAAAGGGGACCTGAGGGCTGGACATTTCATACAAAAAATGATTAGCATCTGGAGTAGAGGAGTAAATCGTGTCTGGAATGAGCTGGCAGAGAGGCAGAGGGGGCAGAAAGAGTGACAACATTGGACCAGGTACATAGCTCAACATTTCAGAGACACGGGGGTCACTACTATCGTTGACAGAATCTCAAGTGGTGATGAGAGGGCGTACAGGAGCAAGACAGATCAGCTGGTTGAGTGGTGTCGCAGCAGCAACCTTGCACTCAACACCAGTGAGACCAGGGAACTGATTGCAGATTTCAGGAAGGGTAAGACAAGTGAGCACACACCAGTCCTCAGTTCCCTGGTCTTAGTGTCCTCAGATATGTTGACACCCAGGAACCTGAAATTGCTCACCCTTTCCACTTCAGATCCCTCTTTGAGGACTGGTGTGTGCTCACTTGTCTTACTTTTCTAGAGCCAGAGCAGTTTACAAGGATTGGCTCCTCCCAGAGTGGGCTCTATGAGGGAGACCTGAAGGAGTGACTCTGGGAGCAGCAATAGCAATTGGGAGTTCAGCTTTTGATGATTTAACTTACTTAGAAGGAGGTTAATAAATAAAAGTTGGTGTGAAAATGTTAAAAGTTAAAGAAGAGTCTGTCACCAATTCTCTTTGGGATTTTTTTTTCTCTCTCTGATCAATTATATTCATTTGCAACAGAAAATGAGTGATGGGGGTGGGGTGGGGAGAGGAATCGTCAATGTTTCAAGTTGAGAACCTGATGCAGATGTTGTTCTTCAAGCAGATTGTTGGTCCACATTCCAGCATCTGTACTCTCCTGTGTCTCCAATAGCATATTCAGCCAGAAAAAGCAGAAATTGAAACACTGGAGACTGCAGATTTAGTTTGGAGATGCTGGATACATTATTTAATCCACTGTATGTAATTGTGCTCCACCAAGTGGGAGTAATAGGAACTACTGATATTTAGATAACATAACACATTCAGCCAACAACCATGTTTACCAGCAAGGTGAACTAACTGCAGGTAAACCTGAAAACATAAAATAATGGACAGGAAGAAAGGAAGAAGAATTCATCTGAACTAATACTAAAAGGGAGTTGAAGCATCCATCAATAATGCCACCTGGTGTTTCTTAAGTTAGAATGGACACTGTTGTTATAATATTGTTATTAACTGTAGTTTATTATTATGAAAGCAGAATGCTTGCCCGAGTTCACGAAAAGATGGAAAATGTTGGAATCAGTTCTGGTTAAGTTTCACCAGAGATGATGCTTGACATGCTGGGTGTTTTCTTTCAGTTCCTAATGCAGATTTCCAGTGGTTTTGGTTTTTAACTACTGTTATTCTTGTGAACCTTTTCTCCCTTGACATTACAGTAGAGTGCCAGCTAGCCAAGGTAATGTGTGTTTTGATGTGCTGAAGAATTTATAATCACAGTGGTGATTATCAAAAATAGGAGTTTCACAAAACGTCAAAATAACAATGATATTTTAATTCCATTAATCTAACAAGACAATAAATCAATGAAAAAATGCACCAGGTTTGTCAGACACAAACTAAACTATGGAATTCAAGTGATGGCCATGCTTCCCTAATATTTCTGCCATTCACTGTGGAGTATTTAGAAGAACAAACCCAACTATTCGGATATTAAGATCTGTTGTTTATGTGTTCTAACAAGTGATCTAAAACACCTTCCTTCAAAACAAGGAGATACCGATAAAGAAAAAGGAAATTCCAGCAAATATTTGAACGTTACTTCACCAACCCAAGCCTCCAGCCTAGATCACTGAATTTTGTTCATGGAATAGGACATCTCTGCCAAGGCCATATATTGTTCAACAATTCTAGGGGGTAGTTAAGAATCAGCCTCAAAGCTGTGGATTTGGAGCCCAGATTGGTAAAAACATTAGATTTTGTTCCTTGAACCAGATGGGTTTTTACAACAAATGGCAGCTTCAGTAGTAATTTTAAAAATTCCATATTTTACTTAGGTATGAATTCCCAGATATTGATGGGGGTTTTGAACTTATATCCCTAAATCTCCATTCCAAAGGTCTGGATAGTAGTCAAGTAACTTAACTAGTCTTCTGCCATCTCCATAGTGTTATAATCATTATCTTTGCCGTTAAGAACCCTCACTATCTTGAAACATGCCCTCTTCTCAATACTACCATCGAGGAGGTGGTATAGGAGCCTGAAGACCCACACTGAATGTTTTAGAAACAGCTTCTTCTCCTCCATCATTAGATTTCTGAATGGTCCATGAACGTTACCTCGCTTCTGCTCTTTTACACTATTTATTTACTTTCTATAACTTACAGTAATGTTTATGTCTTGGACGTACTGCTAACACAAAACAGCATATATCATGATATACAGATTGTCAATGATAATAAACCAGATTCTGATTCTTATAAATGGTTACAACAGTGCAGATATTGGGAAATCATTCACATCCAGTCTTAGGGAAATATCATGCGTGCATTTTATTAAAGTGAGAACGAAGTGTCGTCATTTGCTTTCTTCGTGAAGCATTTCATACTGTCACTGCTTATCCCCCAAATCAGTTTCATTTGCTACTATTTTCCATTGAGAAAGTAGGGGAAATAAGGATCACCTCAAGTTTTACTCACTGTTTTAAAAACTGCGATCCTTCAATTCCATTTAGCTAATCTTTATATTTATGGAGTCAGCCCTTCTAACCCTTTGAAGCACATAACCGGTTTGCTCTAGATGTTTGCTTTCAACTGCAGAACTCTTGCTTGACTTATTTTTAATACTGTCCTATTTTAGAACAAGTTGCAGAACTGTGTCTCAGTGTTTGTTTACAGTCTGTAGGAAACTGTGTTCATACCACAAGTAAACAAGCAGCAATCTTCAAGCATTTTTGACAGATTTGTAGAGATGAATCATGAAAGACTTTCTTCAAGAGGCAGAGATCGCTGGGTCAGATCACGCATTGCTGAGTGTCAGGAGTTGAGCACATGTGAAACAAATTAAAAATGCTGGCAGTGATGGTTCCAGAATAAACATAATTGACGCGGTAATGTTTTTTCCCATCGCCTTCTGCCAAATACCAGTTGCGAATGGTGAAATATCATTGCTGCAGGATTTAGAGGAAAGGATTATGAAATGTGTCACAACTTTAATTTTAATTGTGTGCCCTACCCAACCTAGGGAGAAGACAAAAGCAGCTTGATGCCTTCTGTAAATCCCTTTTCAGTGAAGATGTGTGCTGACAGAATATGTGTTTGTGAGTTAGTGATGATGTGTATATACATTTCTGTGCATTTATCAGTGTATATATGTGGGTAGCCATGAATGTGTGCATGTGCCAATGTATGAGAGTGTGAATATATGTAGAAGTGTGAGTATAAGTGTTAAAACACGAGTGTAACCATGAGTGAGACATGTGCCTTTGTACTGTAAGTGTCTATGTAAGGGACTATGTTCTATTGAGATGTCTCATTCCTCAATGATCAGATAATGGACTTTGGGCATCTGTGAGCTGCTGAGAGCTTGCATACCAGAAGTGTCAAAACCATCAAGACAAAAGGGAAGGCTCTGCTGTTAATGGAGATGGGAGAGTATTGTGAGGTGTAAACGGTTCTGAGTAACATGCAATTTTTCAGCAAAGTGAACAAGTGATTTGATGAAATCTTTTTGTTGCACATTTTCTGTGTACTTCAGTCCCAGAAGGATGATGAAATTCTTCACATAAGACGACGAGGTACTGAACCACTACTGGGAGATAGAGAAGACAGCAGGCTCAAAAGATGATGCAAAATAAGTTTTTCTTCAAGATGTTTAATTAGTAAGAAAGATACATCAGCCAGATCATTTGCATCTGCCCTAAAAGAAAGACCTCAAGTATCAGAACTGGATAAACATTTAGAAATTGCACAAAACTGGCTACCACCCAAAATTAATCCTTATTAACTAATGTATATTACTCTCATTCACAGACTCTATGCACGCACATTATCATTTATCTTGGTTTAAGTTGCACTAACATCATGGAATGGAGATAAAGGTCATTGTAATTCAGTTAATTGACAATTGAGATATGACAGTATTTTTCTATTTGTTAAATATTTGAATGAATGTGTATACATACCATTTGGAATAGCTTTTGCTTGCTTCCCCCCCCCCCCCACCATTTTGATTAATTAAAAATGAAATATATATGTCTTTGGGTTTCCCCACTCTGCCAACATCCTCCTTTCCAACTTCAGTAATGTCACCAGCTTACAGGACAATTGCTGTCACACTGGAAAGGGAGTAGAGAGGTTGTTGCTAGGACTGAAAAAACTCTGGTTACACACAAAGGTTTATCAGGTTTGGGCCGTTTGACCTGGAAAAGAGGTGGCCTTGATGGAGTAAGTTGGGAGGACCTATTATCCTGGCAAGACTAAAAAAAAATCAAGTGGCATAAATTTGAAGTAATTAGTAGAAAGATTAACTAGGAGATTAATGCATTTTCTTTTTAACCAGAATAAAGTGGGGGTTAAATGATAATATTTGGCAAAAGAGCCCCATCTTCTCTCAAAACTGAATCGAGGATCAAAAGTTCTACTTCTAGTTTTCTCCAAGCTAAGACATAACATTACTTGAGAAAACCATTGAATTAATGTAGGGACAGGGGTATCTTTCCATTTCAATAAAATAGCCCTTCTTGCCAACAATGTGACAAATGCAATTACATGTTGGTCTGAAGATGAAATACCCTGAATATGATGCGGAACTATTCCAAATAAGACAGTCAATGTATTAGGTTGTAAATTAACTTTCAGAGCTTTAGAAGTTGTAGAAAATAAAAATTTCCAAAAAGATTTTAATGAAGAACATGACCAGAACATATGTGACAAAATGGCTACTTCAGTTTTACACCTATTACAATAGTTGTCTATGTTAGGAAATATTTTGGAGAGTCTCTTCTTTGTTAAATAATAATGGTGAACGATTTTAAATTGAATTAAACAGTGATTGACACATATCGAAGAAGAATTGATCATTTTCAAAACTTGCAACCAAAAGCTCTGAAAGTTAATTTACAACCTAATACATTGACTGTCTTATTTGGAATAGTTCCGCATCATATTCAGGGTATTTCATCTTCAGACCAACATGTAATTGCATTTGTCACATTGTTGGCAAGAAGGGCTATTTTATTGAAATGGAAAGATACCCCTGTCCCTACATTAATTCAATGGTTTTCTCAAGTAATGTTATGTCTTAGCTTGGAGAAAATTAGAAGTAGAACTTTTGATCCTGATTCAATTTTGAGAGAAGGTGGGGCTCTCTTGCCAAATATTATCATTTAATTTGAATTAATTTATATGGTTTCCTTCCAATCTTATTTTATATAAATGTGAATTGGCGGTTGATGATTTTTCAGATATAGATAGAGGGAGAGGGAGAGGGAGAGGGAGAGGTAGAGGTGGAGATGATTTTTAAGACATATTGCTCTGGGAGTTGGTTCCTCTTTTTTCTTTTTCTTTCTCTTGTAGTTACTGAGTTTTTTCTTTTAGTAGTTGGGTTCCTCTTTTTCTTTCTTTTCTTTATAAAAATATTTTTTTTCATTACCGTATATTATTCTTTTTTGATAAGTTTTATTTTCTTCAGCTTTATTAACTGTGTGTATATATATATATATATATATATATATATATAAATTTGCTGAAATCTTGTACCATTTTAAAGCTGTAGAAGATTATGTATCAATAAAAAGATTTTTAAAATGAAATAAAGTGGAGGTTTCAAATTTATTGCCTGAAAGTATAGAAGAGGCCGAAAATTGCATCTCTACAGGGCGTGGGGTCTACTACTGGAAGGCAGAATTCAGCTAGGTATTTCATTTTAATTGGCCAAATAGCCTTCTATGGGCACAGATGCCTTATGTTTATTCTTTGATATTCGGCAGTACCCCTTGGAAATACTGACCATTTGAGGACAGCACAGTGGTGCTGCACAGTTCCAGCAACCCAGGTTTGATTTTGGCCTTGGGTACTGTTTGTGTGGAGTCTGCATGTTCTCCCTGTGAAAACCCATGGGTGCACCATTTTCTTCCCTTATCCCAAAGCCATGCTGGGCAGTCAAGTGACAGGAGAATCAGAGTGGAATTGATAGGCACAAGTGATAATCGGGGATGGAACTGAAGGGAAATATCCAAGAGCTGGCATGGACTTGATGGGTGAAATGTCCTCCATCTATGCTATAAGAAGATATGTAAGAATGCAAGTTTAAATCCTATTATTTTCAATTACACCTTGCAAATATCTTGCCTTTCTGATTGGGGCCCCTGCAAATACCGACCCAATACGTGGGCTCACTCATTGAGTGTCTCCGTACAAATATACATCTGTTCTGTACCCCCTACTCAGCACCTTTCAGTGATCCTTACAATTACTGATCAAGTCCAAGAGATTCGTTACAAATATTGAAACAATCAACAGCAAGTAATCTGCTGCACTTTCGTAATGCAGTCAGATGTTGTTTTAACCTGAGTCTGAATTTGCCTGACGTCCTCCACTGTTCAAGCTCCAAGATCTTCAAAAGTGAGGAAAGTAGTGGTTGCACCAGCAAAATTACAGCCATGGACTTTGACCCTTTGCCACTGTTCAGATGTTTCATCGGGCAGAGTTTTGACACCTACTGATAGCTATCCCGTCTGAGAGAAGGCTTCTGAAATGAAGCCATCTAAATGACTCATTTTGATACAAAACTGAGCTCATCTGCCTCATGCAATATCAGTTTGAATTCCTCCATTATTGGAAAGTGTGCATTCAATTCAAAGCTTCAAACTCTGGCATCTCCTTCCCAAATTTGTCCATCTCACTCTTTTCCTTCAAGCTGTTCTTCCTTCCCTTTTTCTTTAACCAAGTGTTTGGCCCCATTTCTCCTCGTGTGTTTTGATGTCACGTGTTATTTAACAGATGTCCCAAGAAGCACTTTGAAATGCTTTACTATATTAAAGACATGTCACGTTTATGTAAAAATGGTGTGATTCCCTCAACTGGACACATGTTCAGTGAAGATGGAAATAGCATTGGCACATGCTTCCTGGGCAGTGTGCCATCATTTTATCTTCTCAACTTGCTCTTCCCTTCTTTGGGCAGTTCTAACACCTTGGGTGGGTCTGGAAAATCAGTACTTTTTCTGTATTTGTAACCTACAGCTCGCAGATGGTAAATATAAAACTCCAGAACGTGCATGAACTTGGGCTTTACGTAGTGAAAGGAAATTGCCAAGTCAGAACAGCATTCAGGCCCCTGGGAAATAAAGGAAACTATTAGTCACCACCAAAAGCACAGAAAAACAACCTTCTCATAAGTTTCTAAACTATACATATCACTTTTATCATGTTTACACAGATAGAAAAATGTTTTCCCAAAGCAGAATTTAAGAAATTTGAGTAATAAAACATTGAGGTTGCGAGTTGGGTGGGACTAACACTTTGAATTGATACATCACAATACTATTGGTTA
The DNA here is from genome assembly GCF_030028105.1 of Mobula birostris. Taxonomy (NCBI): domain Eukaryota; kingdom Metazoa; phylum Chordata; class Chondrichthyes; order Myliobatiformes; family Myliobatidae; genus Mobula; species Mobula birostris. The sequence goes on from NC_092402.1 coordinate 30,616,582, forward strand.
AATAGCATTAAACAATTGTCATTTAGGTTTCAATATTCAGATATTTCAGGTTATTATAAATTCTGAGCACAACATTTTCTTTAAATATAAACCAATGCTTCTCAAAACTGAATTCCCCATGAATTACAAACAGTGAAAGTCTTGAGCAACCCGAGACAATTTTCTCCTATAAAGTTTATATGTTGTACTGGTGTCAAGGGCACAGGTCACTATCATTTTATAATTGATTTTAAATCTGTTTGGAGATAATGACATGACAACCAATCACCCATACTTCATACGACTTTCCATTCTCAATCTGGATTGTACATTTACTCAAAAAGTATCACCACATAACTTCCTGACTCCAGTCATTCCTCCCCACACTGCTGTCATCCCAATAAGCTTCATTACCTTCATGCATTGATATATCTGGATATGGGTAAAAAGATTTGCCTTTATCTTAGATCTTAATACTCTTTGTTCACAAAGAATTACTTTGAAGTACAGGTTTTGCTTCACTTAATTAATGAATAACTGAATGATTTATTTTGTCCCCCCCCCCCCAAATGGGGCAAAGTTCATTGATTACAATTTTATTTTCATCAAGGGAAAAGCATTGGTTAAGACATCAAGGGAACTCCCTGTTCTTTCAATGGAGATTTCTACTGCAGGCATCTAATTTCCATTGTCTGAACAACAAGTTATAATCTTATCCTCATTGGGTTCAAACATCATTGGTCTGTCTGCCCTTAGATAATTTTGTAGAAGCCAAAGCTTAAATTGATGACATTCTTTATCAAAATGGTTCTTGAAATAATGTGGCAGCCAAGATGGTGTCCGTCTAAGAAAAGATAGTGTACCACCACAGCAAGCAGCAGGAATTTTTGTTCTGTATTCAATTGATACACAGTTCAACTTTCAGGCACAGCCCAAACCCTGGATCCTTTGATCAGAATGGATCAGTTGTAAATTGCAACAGCTGCTATTGATCACTGACGCAATATATGGCTCACATGATGAGTTTTAAATGTGAAACATACAGTAGCTTTCTGCAATAGGAGTAACGTTTCAAGGAAATAAAATTGATAAGAATCACCAACGCCTCTCACTACACCTGCTCAGTGGCCAAGAGTCATTCTCCTTCCAGGGTCACACCACCATAATCAGCCCAAAGTATACTCACAAATCTATCCCTCTATGTGTAATATTTGTTTTGCTGACAACTCTTGTTTGCCAGCTGCCACCAAATGAATCTGAAGGCTGTAAGCTCAGGAGATTATAAAACACAATAAACACTTGGGAACTTGAACTATAGGATGAACAAGAATGATGGTGATAAATTGTATCTGCTTCTTACAAGGGTCATGCCACAGGTAAAACACTATAATACTCTAGTAAAAGAATGTATGACTAATTCTTGATTTAAATTCTTTTATTAGTCCTAGCCTTTACAGTAAAATCAGCCAGGACTTTTCTCATTGAAAGTTATAGACATCAAGTCGCCCAACATATTGTTTTGTACAGATAAGAAAATAGTTTCACACTTCTGCTGAACGATATTAATTCCATTGATTTTGATTTTTTATAGGCTATCATATTTGATACTTTTGCACAATCATACTTTGCTAAGTGGATCTTCCATTTGATTTTCCATTATTCTCTCTGCCTTCCCTCACAATGTGTGTGACGAAAGGTTCTTGACCTGAAATTTTAATTCTTATAATTACTCTGCAGAGGCTGCCTGGTCTGTTGGTTATTTCCAACATCCTGAGTGATAATCCTTACAATCAGAGATGTTCTGGCTGAAATAAAGGATGGAACAAACATCCTGCCATCCTCTCTGGTGAAAGCAAAGGATCCACTGGCAACACTGCAAGGAGGAACAAGGGATTGCTGACCATTGGTCCATATTCATTACTCAACAGATACCACAGAAATGGATTACATGGTGATTGATTCAGAATCTTTATGGGATCTTGCTGTGCACAAGAGGGATGCTCTACTACCTACTTTACAATAATGTCAGTGCTTCCAAAATGTTCAAGAGGCCATAGCTTCAAAGTAAGAGGGAGAAAGTTTCATGGAGGTGTGCAAGGCAAGTTCTTTTATACAGAGTGTTAGATGTCTGGAACACACTGCCAGGCGTAGTAGTGGAAGCAAACATGGTGGTGGTGTTTAAGAGGCCGTTAGACAGTCACATGAACAGGCAAGGACTGGAGGGATATGGATCCTGTGCAGGCAGATGGGATTAGTTTAATTTGGCAACATGGTCAGCCCGGACATTATGGGCTGAAGCACCTGCTCCTGCCTGGTACTACTCCACGTTCTGTAAGTATCTAAGATATCTTGATGTCATGAAAGGTGTGGTATAAATGACATTCTGTTTGTCTAATCTTGCATCAAACCCTGCTGTGAAACTTTTATTTATTTTCCACAGGTTTTGGAATGGCAACAAAGCAGAATATTTCCAAAAGTGAATTTTAAACCTCTGATTAGCCTATCTGGATTATATCATTAACCTCACATCACATGTATTGTTAAGAGCATGGTCCTTCACTTCATAAAATATCATTATCTTCTTCAAAGTTTATTCACAGAGATCTGACATCCTTCAGATAAACCATTAACTCAAGCCCCCACCAATGGTAAATATCAGGGCCATGTTATAGTAAATTATTCCAGCAGGATTTTAAGTCATTGGATGATCCATTAAGAGTCTGGGATAAATCCATTTAAAGGAAGCAGCTACATTTTAAATCACATTCTGCAACGATTCCTAAAAATCTTCTGAGGCATTTAGATTGTAATGTTGTTCTGCACTAACCTCTGAGCTTGGCATCATTTCCTGTCAACACCCACTGCTGGCCATCAGTAAACTGAAGGAGAATGCTTTGCATGAATGGATGATTTGAAAAGTAAGGCTGGCAAAGCCTGTACAGATATTGCCAGGTATCACAATGCAAATTGTTTTTAATACATCCAGCAGATAAAAAAAATCCACTTCCAATCAGCCTGTTTATCATTTCAACATTAGAATGTTGCCTGAAAGTTTGCTGGATTCACATACATGGATTTACTGAAAATTAAATTACTGTTTTTGTGATGTCATTGAGAAACAAATGCTTTTTGTCTCTGAGAAGTACAACTGGTACAGTATATCCACAGGACTCTGGTAACCATGATACAGAAATGTAAACTGTCCTTTACAATCAAAGCCAGCGCCTGGCCCTTTAACTGATTGTCATCATTGAAAAGCTAGAGAGGTGTGTCTCTCTCTTTCTGTGTAAAATCTGCACTCTGCAGCGACCCAAGGTTAGGCTCCCATGCCAAATCAATCAGAGAGCTGGCTGCTTCCCACAGGAGTGAAGCGTGTTCCATAAACAAGGTCAAGTCAGCCTCTTTGATGGCTCAGAGGAGAGGCTGCCAGAAATTCCTGGTGTGTATTTATGAATCTGGAATGGAGTGGTCTTCCTGCCTGCCCACATCACCAACCCATTTCAAAACACTGGCCTCAGGCCAACTGAAATATTTTGGGCGGGCTCTCATCCTGTTCAAGTGTAACTAGTTAGCTAGATTAGGGAAGAATTTCACTGTAGCACTCTGCCAAGCCAGTTGTGGAAAGTAAAAAGGGTTTCAAAGCTCACAATCCAAACTTTCCACAGGGCAGCCAATATTTGAAAAACACCCACAATCGGCCAGTTTCTCCATCGTGTCCAGGCTGTTTTTGTGATGGGATAGGCTTTGATAATTTATGTAGGTCACTGGGCCTCTATATTCTATTTAAAAACGCAAACGAGGAAATCTGCAGATGCTGGAAATTCAAGCAACACACATCAAAGTTGCTGGTGAACGCAGCAGGCCAGGCAGCATCTATAGGAAGAGGTACAGTCAACATTTCGGGCCAAGACCCTTCGTCAGGGCTAACTGAAAGAAGAGCTAGTAAGAGATTTGAAAGTGGGAGGGGGCGGGGGAGATCCAAAATGATAGGAGAAGACAGGAGGGGGAGGGATGGAGCCAAGAGCTGGAAAGTTGTTTGGCAAAAGGAATACGAGGCTAGAGAATGGAGAGGATCATGGGACGGGAGGCCTAGGGAGAAAGAAAGGGGGAGGGGAGCCCAGAGGATGGGCAAGGAGTTATAGTGAGAAGGACAGAGGGAGAAAAATAAAGAGAAAAAAATATGTACTCTAACTTCCGTTAATGCCCCACCTCCCCTTCGTACCCCATCCCTTATTTATTATTATTTTTTCTCCCCATCCCTCTTACTATAACTCCTTGCCCATCCTCTGGATTTCCCCCCCTCCCGCTTTTTTCCCCCTAGGCCTCCCATCCCATGATCCTCTCCGTTCTCCAGCCTCGTATCCTTTTTGCCAATCAACTTTCCAGCTCTTGGCTCCATCCCTCCCCCTCCTGTCTTCTCCTATCATTTCGGATCTGCCCCTCCCCCTCCCAAATATCTTACTACCTCTTCTTTCAGTTAGTCCTGACGAAGGGTCTCGGCCCGAAACGTCGACTGTACCTCCTCCTATAGATGCTGCCTGGCCTGCTGTGTTCCACCAGCATTTTGTGTGTGTGTTGCTATATATTCTATCTTGGGTTTGTATCTGCCTGTTGGTCTCCCCCAGGGCAATATAACAGGCATGATAAATGGGTGCAGTCTCTGGGTTAAGAAATAAAAATTGTCAGGGCTGAAAAAAAACTGCAAATGCTGGAAATCTTAAATAATTGAAAGTCATCCACATGCCAATTGAGTGATTGCTTTACAAAGCATTTTCATTCAATCGTCAGGGACAACCCTAAGCTTGTTACTTTAATTTTCCTTCTCGTGAGGGCAATAGCCTATCTGTATGTGGCTTCTGCTCTGTTCCAATGAAACTCAGTAAAAGCTTTGAGGAACATTATCTCGTCTTTCTTCTGGGCACTTTGTACCCTTCAAGATTTGATATTGAATTTAACAATTACACAGGTAACTTGCTTTCTCTGTTCAGATCAGATCTGGTCAGCTCTGCTATAGGTTAACCATTTGTAAATTTAACTAAGTTTTTCCCTCTGCTGATACGGTCTGATTATCTGGGCACTTCCTATTAATCTGACCTGTATTTCACAGCATTTGTGTGCCCTTTGTTTTCTCTCTCCAGCTGCATTTATTAATCCATCAGTCAGATGATTCCATCAACAAGTTACTACCTGGCAAACCTGTTTCCACACCAAAGATATTCCCTTTGTCCAATCCATCCCTCTTCAACCACTCTGCAACTCAAAACTTCTTTCTTTCAAAGTTCTGTTTAAAGATCTTTGACCTGAAACAGACACCATTTATCTTGCTTAACCTGCCAAGTGTTTCCAGAATTTCCTGATTTTATTCCACACTCTCAGTTATAATATGGTGAAGACAGATAAGGTTGAAGTGTGATTTATACCTGGGATCTCTGAAGATTTGACCTGCACTCTTCTAACCCACCTATGATGTAACTTAGGAAAATTACTGGGACTGTGGGGTCACAAGTTAGGTGTATGCATGTCTGGCTGTTTATATCTGTGTGTGGTGTATCTCTGCATGTAATTGAGCATGTATGCAGATGTGTGTGTGCGTGCATGCTCACATGTGCCTGACCTTTGCTAGGTTGTGCCCTTCACCCCAGCTGTTTATACACTGATTAGACTAAGGTCTGAGGGATCACAGCCACAGCTCACTTAAATAGATCCTTCGTCCTCATTATACTGGATGTTTTGCTCCATTAAGAGGTGCTATATAAAGACATACTACGAGTAACGGACTTACATCTTTAGCTGTGTAATTGGTGAACTTCCAGAACCAGAAGTCTTTGCCATAATGACCTTTCTTCAGAAGATTCTCCAGTGAAAGGGGCAAAAAAGACTCTCTTAGGTGGTTATCTCTGGAGACTCCAGGAGCAATTCCAAGTATTTCCATACATTTTCCCAGTTCCACGTCCTCAATATGGGAAGCATGATGACAGGTGCCATCTTTGAAGGCTGCCACATATCTTTTCAATGCTTCCCTGCTCAAAACATAACCAGATCCTCCACTCATGTAGCCCTGTTTGTTAAACATCTTAAAATGCCTGCCCATGTACACAGGCCCATCGGGGCTGTACTTTGAAAGAAGAAATCTGAGATTTTCGACAATGACATAGGTATCATCATCAGCCTTCATAAACCAATCAGCCTCATTGATATGGTGTTGGTGCACATAATGGAAGGCTTTAATGGTTTTCAAGTACAGCTGCTCTCTGCCCTCTTTGGTTTCCAGTCCGATTGCAGGGAAATCAGGATTGCTCTCCGAGCTCATGAACAGCAAGGTGTTGCAACGCTTGCCCCAGGTTGCTTTGACATGCTTGGCTTTTATTTCCAGGTTGACAGGCGATGTCATCACCCAACAAAGGATGCGCACCTTCTTGTACAAATCATCTGCTACTGAGTGATTTATTTCTGTCAACAATAAAAACACGTTGCAACTCCATCACTTCATCCAAACTGACTGTGTTATGGTATAAATCTGTTTCAAATGTCATTTGAAAAGCAAAGTACTGCTAATGCTGGAAATTCTGTGATAACCACCTATTATCATTTGGGAGAAACTAGAGTGGGAGAGTGGGAATTTCTGGAGTTTGCAGTAATTGCACAGTTATTCAAAATGCACATGTATGTTGACTTTGGATATCAATAGCCTTTTAATAACCATTTACACATTTTCTAAGCCCATCCTATCCAAAGCCTTCAAATGCTTAAACCTTGAGAAAATCAGCTGTCTCAAAAAAATCAAAATTTAAAATACAATAAGATTAAAATATGCATTAAAATATCCATCAATTTCTATGTTTGTTAACATTTAATACTATAACATTACAAGATTATGATTTAATCTTGAAAAATAATACATTTGCAAAAAAAAAGACATTTTAATTGCATGAAACAACAATTTAAGAGTAATATTTTAATGGTCCAGAAGTAAACATCTGGATTTTGGTTTTAAATGGTCCATGGAAAAATATTGCACCTTAAAATCAAGACTAATATAATTTAAACTTCACAATTTTCAAACCCCAGCAACACACAAAATGCTGAAGGAACTCAGCAGTTCATGCAGCATCTATGGAAGTGAATAGTCAATATTTCAGGCCGAGACCCTCCTTCAATCCCCTGTGTCAGTTTCCTCCTTTTTGTGTAAACTCCTCTGATCCTATTATCCTCAAGTCATTCAATCATGCCTCTTACGGATCCTGATTTTCATCACCTTTCCACTGGCTACTGGTCACATGGCCCATTATCAGCTAATTTGTTCACCACTCACTGCCTTGCATACACAACAAATATGCTTTATTTTGGGTGAGATTGCAAGGTGACAGGAGCTGCAAAGTAAGAATACAGCTTCCAATTGGGTCTGAGTTTGGGGAGGAAAACAGGAAGGAGAAGATAGAGAGCACGTGAGGCAAAAATGGACAGAATGATAGATAGATAGAACGAAAGAGAGAGACTGGGTGAAAGAAGGGGTTGGGAGATGAGATGGAAGAAATAAAGGGGAGAGGAATTGTAGGGATAGAATGAGAGAGATGGGGAGGGAGGTGGAGAGAAAGAGAGAAAGAACAAAGCCCAACCACTCTTTCTGAATCTCTCTCACCTCCTTTCTGTCCCATTTCTGTTTCTCCCCTATGCCTGCCTGTTTCTCTCCTCAATATCTGCAGTTTCTTTTTGTTACCAGTGATGTAGACTCGGCTCTCACAGACTCTGACCATAAGCTTCTTGATCATTATTTCATTAGAGGAAACTAACTGGCTTAGTTACCAACTCATCCTTCGTAAATTTTGATGACATAATAATTTGGGATATGCAAATAAATGCCAGGCTGTGGGAGATCTCAATGTTGAGAAGCTTTATTCTCTCATTGCAGCTGAAATGAGTGAGCCTGTCAGGCATTGTATAGTGACTCAGTTGTCCAAATGTAAAATACTTTGTATTGTTCTGTGGAATGTGATTTAAACTGGAACATTGAGAAGAAACACAGAAAGATTCCTTATTCGTTTTTTCTTTGGCTAGCTCAGCAAATGTTGCAAGTTTTCTAGACAAGGGAGGGAGTAAAGAAAGATAACTAAATATCTAGTGTTAATTAGCTTCAACCTGAAAAGACATCAGTAGTTCCACATAACATAGGTTTGATCAGCCAAATGGCCTCCTTTTGACCATAGTCAGTCTGTGATTCACTGATTCAAGGAGGACTTGAGAATTTTGGAAGGTAAGTGTCAGTTTCAGAAGAATGAAGAATAAATGTTCAGGATAAAAAGAAATTAAATAAAAATTGAATTGCAGCAGCTTTGCTGACTAATAGTGGTAAAATGATTGGCTAAATCATTACTTATCTATTTCAGTGACACATAGCAGATTAGTTACTTACTTGAACTATAATTCATCATTCCTTTTCCACGGAACCTGTAATAATGGAAGCTGTAACGATTGTGATTACTTTGAGTGTTGCCTTGCATATGTAATTTGGCCATGTTAATGATATAAGAGCAAATGAAAATTCCCATGACAATTCCAATGATGTATTTGATAAAGGAGCTCATGGATCTTGGAACTGCCATCGTTTTCTGAGAACGACAAAAAGAAATCACTGTTTAATTTGAGAAAGACCATGAATTAAGCTGCATTGAATCTTACCAGGGCACTACTTTAGCGACAGTTATGCAAAATAGATTTCAATATGACTTGCCCAAGGACAAAATTGTACATTTAACTGTTAGCTTTGTAACAGCTTAAAAATCAAAGGGCAAGGCCTTATTATTAGCAAAGTTGAAGATGGAAGGAAAAATAAAGAAAAATGTACCTGTATGTTCAAAAATATTTAAATTTCTTTTAAATATATATTCACAGTAATATTTACCCACATTAGACAAGTTACCTGTGCAATGTAATGTAATATCAACAAATCAATTAACTGAAGGATTGATGTTAGAGAATGGTCAGCAACAAGAGTTTTGCACATGCATGTTTATCTACTTTGATTGCTATTCACCATTAGGAGAGTCAATGCTGACACTGGAAACATTCAAATTAAAGGTAACATCTCATTAGATTAAGGCTCCATTATAACAATAGCAAAGCCAATATGACATTACCTTCTGTAAACAGCTCCTCACATCCTGGCCTGACTGTGATTAAGTCAGATTGCTAGCTTGACCCTAAAATTGTGAAATTCGGTTTTGTGGTCACTTTTACCAGATCTCAAAATACCTGATTGAGTAAATAAAAAATGTCACTGACCTGCATTCTGTTTGATATTTGAGAACTATTAATCTTAAAGTTATCAGTCAGGGCTCATACAATCCTCACTGAAAACTAATACACCTTCCAACATTGTATACTAGATGGCAGTGAGAAAGAATTTCTCGCCAGATTCTTTGCATTTCAGCACTCTCAGACCATTGAAGCCAATCTAAAGTTTCCATCATTCTGGTTTTTTATTTAGTGATACAGTGTGGGGTAGGCCCTTCTGTCCCTTTGAACCACACTGCCCCATTAACCCAACTCTGATTTTACCCTAATCTAATCATGGGGCAATTTACAAAGACCATTTTAAGCTACCCAGTACATCGCTGGACTGTGGGAAGAAACGAGAGCAGCCGGGGAAATCCCACACATTCCATGGGAAGGATGTACAGAAACTCTTTGCAGGGCAGCGCCAGAATTGAACTCCAGTCTCCGGAATGCCTTGAGCTAACCGCTCATTGCACTAAACACTACACTACAAGTTAACTCAGAGTCTGTGAATTTACCTTCATGGCTCTCAACAACTATATCTTCCATTAAAATGTTTGTTAACACCTCTTTTATCATGTTCCTCATATCACAGGCAGTGGTGGAGGCCAAGTTATTAGGCATATTTAAAGCAAAGGTTCTCGATTAGTCAGGGTGGCAAAGGTTACAGGGACAAGCCAGGAGAATGGAGTTGAGAGGGATAATAAATCAGTCATAATGGAATAGCACAGCAGACTCAGTGGGCTGCATGGCATAATTCTGCTCCCATCTCTTATGGTCTTATCACTGAATGTGGCTTGATATCAAATGTTGTTTGATAAGATTTCTGTCAAGTCTATTAGAATATTTTACTTTATTAAGGATACAATACATATGCAAGCTGCTGTTGTAACACTAGTCATTCCAGCAGCCTGGATGGAAAACTTAATGGTGGAGGAAACCAATGATTATTGTAATTTTAGTTCACTTAATCGTAACAATCACATAGGGGACAAAACAATTCAGACGCTGGAATCTGAAGCTAAAGACCATCTACTGGAGGAACTCAGCAAGCCGAGCAGCATCTGTGGGGAGGAAGGAATTACTGACATTTTGGGTCAAAACCCTTCAGCAGGACTGATGCAAACTTTTGATTGAAAACATCAACAATTCTTCCACCTCCCCCCTCCTTCATGAGTGCTGACTGACCAGCTGAGTTCTTTCAGATGATTGTTTGTTGATAAAAATCACAATCTGTCCTGTATTAGATCAATCCTGTTTCTACCTGCACATCTATTTCTGAATATTTCAGAACTAATTATTGCCACTTGATTTACATCAGGTTTTACACCTTTTGCTGATTTATAAATAGTCTTAATTTCCTAATCTTTCCACAGCCACTGACTTTCTCTTCTTCACATCTTGCAACAGACAAATTTCTTCTCCAGTCTTCTTTGAACACCTTCTTGGTTCTTTACTCCATGGCAACCGTCTCTTTAGTTCAGTGCTGCTTCTGAACTGCATTTGTTTTTGGGTTAGAAGATGAAAGTGATAATGAGAATTGTCCTTGACAGTTAAAGAGCAAACAATGTTCTCCACTTCATCTCTTGTTCTTTCAGTTTTTAGCTCCTTCCTAATTATCCCTTTGTTTTCTCCTTGAACTACTAGGCACCAATGGTTATTCACAGTTGATTTACTCAATTTGTAACAGAACAGTCACAATGACTGTTAGTATTTAGGCAAACACTATTTTTAATCTTATTTCTGATAACCTCAACTCGAGAGCCCATTACTTGCTTTGCAAAAACAAAAATAGAAATAGGGTACATATGGGAAATTGCTTAATACAATGAGTTGTATCCTTTCAACTTCATTGCTGAGTCTTACACTAACTTAGCTTACACACAAAATTCCTGTTTCAGGAATTATGTTCCATTTAGATCGTTCATGCACTACATATGTCAGTATGAGCTCCTATAGCTACGCACTTATTTTTCTGTGGAAAAAAAATGCATTTAGCTAAGTTACAGTTCATTTACACAAAATAATCTGCAGATGCTGGGGTCAAAGCAACACTCACAACACACTGGAGGAACTCCGCAGGTCGGGCAGCATCCGTGGAAAAGGCCCGAAACGTCGACCGATCTTTTCCACGGATGCTGCCCAACCTGCTGAGTTCTTCCAGCGTGGTGTGAGTGTTGCTTACAGTTTGTTTATATATTGAGACACAGTGTGGAATAGGCCTTTTGAGCTGCGCCGCCCAGCAATCCCTTGACATAATCCTAGCTTCATCACGGGACAATTTACCATGATCAATTAACTTACAAACCAGTATGCCTTTAGACTGTGGGAGGAAACCAGAGCACCCAGGAAAAACCCACAAGGTCACGGGGAGAATGTACAAACTCCTGACAGGCAGCGGTGTTCATTTTGTAATAGTCTCAGAAGTAACAATGAGAATTGTTTTCTGCTTCCAGAGCTCAACTGGGGGCTAAATCTTTGTCCTGGCTAATACAAGAACTGAACACACATTTCCTGCTTTCTCTGTGGAATTACCCTGAATTACAAGGCCCAACTGATTAACACTTGTAAGGGAACATTCACCATGTCAAAGACCTGGACAAACAAACCAGAAACCCATGTTCAAATTCAGCCATGTCAGCCAGGACACAGTATTTCCTTTTCTGTGTTGGCCGATCTTCTCACCCATTTCCACACTCGTTGGTATTCACTCCGGGTGAGATGCCATTATATGCTCCAGTGGTATTGTGGTCTTAACTTGGTCCCCTATGCTGCTAGTTCACATGTAAATCTTATTTGACATCAAGTTTGTTGTGGGTCTCCCATTTTTCTCAAGGTCCTTTCTCTATATCCAATGTGTTAACTCCAATATGTTATTCAAACTGTGGCTGGTGCAGAGGAAATGAAGAGCCATGGAGAGACATGAAGATCTGACAAAACAAGTGCATCGAATTTATGCAACCATCTCAAACGGTATGTCATATTATATTAACATACAGTATATCTCATACTTGCACATGCAAATCAGACATGATTTTTCAGACATTAAAATTCAGTCTCTTTTCATTATAAAAAAAAGATTTTCAGTAGATGAAATAACAGTGAGACCAAACAAATTAACTGATGACAGAGAATTCCTTCTGTATGAAGTTGAATACATTTGCCTGCACTAATGGGTAACACATTAAAGTCATTTTAGCTTTTAGTCATGAACCCTCTTTTCTTGCTCCCCCAAAATTTTTCTATTGTACTGTTTATGCTCAGCTGCCGATTACCTTGCTAGTCACGTCCTCTTTGCCAGGTCATGACCATGAAAATACTGTAAATGCCTTTATAGCTTTATTCACTGAACAAATCATCTGACTGTACAGAACAAATAAATCGCTAGTATCATTAAACATTATGAGATGGAGAGAAAGATGTGGGGGTGAGGATAAGTGGTAATTGAATCCTGTCACTGCCTGTAAGGAGTTTGTATGTTCTCCCCGTGGCCGTATGGATTTCCTCCAGGTGCCCTGGTTTCCTCCCACATTCCAAAGACGCACCGGTCGGTAGGTTGATTGGTCATTGTAAATTGTCCCGTGATTAGGCTAGGGTTAAATCAGGAGATCACTGAGCCATGCGGCTCAAGGTGCCAGAAGGGCCTACTCCACTCGGTAGGTAGGTAAAAACCAAAGCTGCTAATGTTAAGGATGAATTGTAGGGTAAACAAAAGACACCTTAATAAACAACTTGTACTACAACAGTAACAACATGCAAGGAGGCAGCATCTGCAGAGGGAAATGGACAGCTGGCAGTTTGGATCAAGACCCTTCATTTGGACTGGAAGAGAGATGGCCAATATAAAATGGTGAGCGGAGGGTGTGAAGCAAGACCTGGCAAACAGGAGAATTCAGGCTGGCTGATGGTGGATGGAAGAGTGGAAATACTAAAGGATATGAGAGGATTATTGGAATCCAATAGGAAAGGAAAGTGAAAGATGGAACCAAATAAGAGAAGAACCCAGTAGGAGTAGCTTGTAGGAGGGCAGATGGAGTAGGTGGAGGAGGAAAAGGAAACAGGGTGATCGGAGACTGGGAGAGGTGTGCTTGAGGGAGTGAGAGCGAGAATTCAATGTTTAATGCTATTGGGCTGTTGATGACTCAGGCAGAATATGAGGCTCTGTTCCTATAGTTTACCCTTGTCCTCACCTAACAGTGCAGGAAGCTGGGGGTAGGCAGGTTGGTCTGAGAATGAGAAGGACAATTAAAATGGCTGGCAATTAGGAGCTCCAAATGGCTATGGCTGAAGGGGCACAGGTGCTCCTACAACAGGCTAGATTTTATTCTCCAAGGACCAGAATTGTTGTATGTCATAAGGGGGGGGGGGGGAGTGCGCTGGGAGCAGACCCAAATGCAAGACACAGACACTGAAGTACTAGGAACAGGACTTAACGAGAGAGCTGGGTTAGGGACGTGACTGGATGCAGACTAGGAGCTGGGACAAGAACACTGACTTGGGCTGGGACATTGGCCAGGCAAGCAGAACCAGGACTAGGAACTGGGAACTAGGAGCCTGGGCTTGGACTCCAAGCCAGAGACTGGACAAGAACCCAGAACGTGGGTCTTGACTCGGGCTCAGACCCCAGAACTAGGCGAGGACATGACGTGGCTGCAGGACTGAACATGGCTTGGGCTCCTCAAGGCTTGGGATTGGACTCCGAGCCAGAGACTGGACAAGAACCCAGAACGTGGGTCTTGACTCGGGCTCAGACCCCAGAACTAGGCGAGGACATGACGTGGCTGCAGGACTGAACATGGCTTGGGCTCCTCAAGGCTTGGGATTGGACTCCGAGCCAGAGACTGGACAAGGACCCAGAACCTGGGTCTTGACTCAGGCTCAGACTCCCGAACTAGGCGAAGACATGACGTGGTCTTGGGAGACAGGACTAAGTGAGGCTACAGAACAGGATGAGGGAACTCCAGCACAGGACAAGAACACAAAGCCTTGACTTGGTACTCAGGAACAGCCAAGCCTTGGACTTGGGACGACAGGAACGCAGAACACAGAGCCTTGGACTTGAGAGACAGGAACACAGGGAAATGGAACACAGAGCCCAGACTTAGGGCCAGGACTCATACACAGAACACCAAGAGACAGATCTCCACTTAAGATAGCAGCAAACAGCCAGTCCTACCCAGTGAAGGCATGGACACTGAGACAGTTCCAACTCAACGACAGACAGTTCCTTATCATGACACAGCAAGGCTCCGGTCTCACCCCAGTGGTTGAACTTGACAAGGGGGGAGAGAAGGGGAGAGAAGGGGAGAGAAGGGGAGAGAAGGGGAGAGAAGGGGAGAGAAGGGGAGAGAAGGGGAGAGAAGGGGAGAGAAGGGGAGAGAAGGGGAGAGAAGGGGAGAGAAGGGGAGAGAAGGGGAGAGAAGGGGAGAGAAGGGGAGGCAGCCTGGCTTACCCAACAGAGGAGAGGACAGGATACTGACAAGACAACCCAACAACCTCACTCAGTCCCGGGGCCACTTATATTCCCAGCCCCAAGATGAGCATCAGGCGTCTATGATTAAGCCCAACTGAAATAAGGGACAGATGGAAGACCTGGAGTCCGGAGTCCACGGACCGGACCGTGAACCGGAACGCGGACTTCATGGACCGGACCATGACATTGTAAACTGCAAAGTGCTGTTGCTTCTGCAGACCATAATAAAGATCAATACAAGGATCTAATAAACACTGTAGCATGAATTATTGCAAAGTCTGCTGCAGTCAAGCAAGAGGTGTTGGAAAATCCCTGGTGCCCTGTAGCTATCACAACATCAAAGACACCTGAGTAACTAAACACATAAGGAATTTTTCAGCAGATGAGAAAACAATGCTTTACTTCACTTTTGAAACATTAGAGCACTAAATAAAGATTGAAATATACATATACTGGATAACTGACTAAAGTATTAACTGAAACAGAATTTTTCAAAATATATAAAATCATATGTGAGGAAATTACAATCCACATACATAGAGTTTTGGTGCTAGAGTTTGCCAAGTTGCAGTGAGTGCTTAGAATGCCATGAAAAATTCACTCATTGAGTCCAAGGATAATTTTTAAAGGTATTTCGCTGTAAAACTACTTCCTAAAAAGCCCACACTTATGCCAGTTGAAACAGTATCACCTTGATTGTGCCAGAATAAGCTCTTCGGTCTCAGGACACTTGTGCATACCAGCTGTTTCACCAACATTACAAATGCAAGGCTGTTTAATCTCCTTTCAGACTGTCTTACAAAGTTTTTTAAAAAGCCACCTGATCATTGCAGCTTACAGAGAGATTTAGACCTGGGGTCATTTCCTCTACTACAGTGTGTACTGTCAACCTAACACACTGAACCTACTTGCCTAGGCTGCTCTGACAACACCGTTTGAACGCACCACCAAGAATAACAAGGGTGACAGATCCACGAGATCCACAGAATCCCCTCCAAGTTACATATTATTCTGAATTGGAAAAAAGATTACTTCCATGAGTCTAAATGCGGGGACTCTGTGTCAAGGAGCACTGCAGGAGTATCTTCATCGGTAGGACTGCATTCGTTCAAGGCAGCAGCACACCCCACCCTCTCGGGGCAATAACTAATCAGTAACTCACCCTGATCTTTTCAATTTCCTTTGAAAAAATATTGTTTCCTCCTTTTAGTGGAAGCAGAATTAAAACATATACAGCAGAAAGCACGTCTGCCAAATTAATCTGCCCTTTGCCTAGTTTCACTGAGTCGAGCCCTGTTCCCAAGGTTATTTAGGCGAATCCATCACTTCATTCACGACCTCCAGCCAGAAATAAACACGTTTCCCGACGAAGCCACTGCTTAATGCCATTGGATTAACTACTGAACATTTTCCTCATCGTACCTGCACTACATAAATTTTCAGAGAGCCTTCGGAATTTTGCAAAACCGGGAGAACCTCGATGGTATTGTTTAATTTGTAATCAAATCCACACAGCTGCTGGGATTGTATAAATGACAGCTGAGTCACACTAGTCCTTATCTCTCAACCCCCAGAGGTGGGCGGACGGGTTTGTAAAGGCGCACCTGATGAGGCTTCAAAGTGAAGCAGGACTTTGACATTATTGTGCAGCATTTTGAGATACACGATATTTAGGAGTATTAGAAACGAACTTGGAAGTGCAAACCTGAGACAGTACCTTCGGAAGTGCAAACCCGAGACAGTACCTTCACTGGTGTAAAGCGGGTGGCACTGGATGGAAGCGATTAGAATGGAAGATTTGTCAGGAAGAATAAAGATAGCCATATCCTCCTGTGGAAGTAAGTATCCAACTGGTATAGAAGCAGCCGCCCACAGAGGTGCACATTAAAGTAATACAGGCTAACAAGGGCTCATTTGCAGAGCGGAGCATTTGATTATTTATATGCTATTGATTGGGCCATACTTGGAGTATGATAAATAGTATGGTCCCCTTATTATAAAAAGGAGGTGCCTACACTTGGAAAGTACAAAAAAACTCAGAAGGGTGAAAGTAGAACAGCCTGTGGCTCTTGACCTAACAAAATACTTTAATATCTTCAGAACTTAATAGAGCAGATATGGAACCACTTGCTGGGAACCCAAAACTACAGTTTATAATTTCCAATGGATGCCAATAAATCCAACTGTGAATTTAAGGAAAACTTCACACTACCAGATTAATAGAAGCTAAACTCAAGGGACTTAGCAACAACCTCTCACTCAAAACCAAGGAGGTGATTATTGACTGCAGGAGGAGGAAACCGGAGGTCTGTGATCCAGTCCTCATTAGGGGATCAGACGTGGAGAGGGTCAGTAACTTTAAATTCCTCAATGTTATCATTTCAGAGGACCTGTCCTGGGTCCAACACGTAAGTGCCATTATAGAGAAAGCATAGCAACGCCTCTACTTTCTTAGAAGTTTATGAAGATTTGACATGTCACTTAAAACTTTGGCAAACTTCTGTAGACGTGCAGTGGAGAGTATACTAACTAATTCCATCATGGCCTGGTATGGAAACATCTTGAATAGAAACGCCTACAAAAAGTAGTGGATACAGCCCAGTCTATCACAAGTAAAGCCCTCCCCACCGTTGAGTACATCTATAAGGAGTGCTGTTAATATCCATCATCAAGGACCCTCACCATCCAGGCCATGCTCTCTTCTTGCTGCTGCCATCAGGAAGGAGATTTGGGAGCCTCAGGTCCCACATCAAAAGGTTCAGGAACAGTTATTACCCCTCAACCAATAGGCTCTTGAACCAGAGGGGATAACTTCACTGACCTCAACACTGAACCGATTTGACAAACTATAGACTCACTTTCAAGGAATTCTGAGACTTCTGTTCTTGATATTTATTACTTATTTATTCATTATTTTATATTCATATATTTTTCACAATTTGTTGTCTTTTACACATTGTCCGTCTTTGTTGTATTTATTGATTTTATTGTGTTTATTTGTATTTACGATTGATGCAACAGGAAAATGAATGTCAGGGTAGTATATGGTGACATGGGTATTTTCATAATAAAGTTATTTTCAACTTTGCACTGGAGTTGTCAAGTTCAATAGTGTGGATGCATGATGAGAAACTAAGTACTTGAGAAAGATATGGAAAGCTGTTTTTATGGCATTTTCTGAAGGTGGTTGCAAGGATGTTAATGAGGAACATAATTACTGGGTTGAGACAGTCGGATTGAATGGATAGGATATACGCATTATAGACCAGCATCCTGTGTTAAGTATGACACAAGCTAAAAGAGATATTTTCCCTTGATTACAAATTTTCTCTGACCCTTTGACATCAATTATGGCAAGCTTTTTCTCATCTCACCTCCAGAATTCATCATTTTTTCCATGTTGAGCAAACACTGTAATGGATTATGACTGTATAACTGATAATGTATTAACTGCTCATCAGTTAACAGGACATTGATAAGTGTCACTTGATAGTATTGTCTTTGGGGTTTTCCATGATTTTGCTGATGATCAAGAGGAGACTGATGGGCCAGTAATTGGATGAACTGTCTTTGCTCTGCATGTGATTGCAACGTAGTTGAGTCACGCTGCTCATTGTTGGGTGGATGTTGATGTTGCAGATACACAGTATTGTAACAATTTATGTGAAGCCTTGGCTACATTTGAAGGCTGAGCCATTTTAAAAAAATATTCTGCGTGGCCTTAATTGAGTTGGCTAAAGAATGGCTTCTATGACTGTGGGGGCATTGACTGGTGGTTGGGATGGATTACCCATTCTGTACTTAACAATGAAGACAAATCCAAATACCTGTATTTCCTCCTTTAGGAACATGTACCTATCATGTAATTATGGTTGGCAATATGCCTGTCTATGATGAAAAGTATTACAGCAGCATACTTTTGAGGAATCTTTCTACTTTATGTTTTATAGATACAGGCCTTGCATATACTGTATGTCCAGTACATTGCCTTTGATAGTATGCATTTTCAATTGATGATATAGGATGTTTAGTTTTATATAATATACTGTTTTATATAAGAAAATTTATCTCAGGGTAGTATGCAGTGACATATACATACTTTGATAATTTACTTTGAACTTCGAGATACTTGTGGAGTTTAAAGAATTTAGAAACTCACTCCAGTGACTATAGCCTGCAACCGTATCATCCCAGTTAAAACATAAAATGGCATAAGCAGAGTGAATCTCCAATAATCTGCTTTCAATTTTTTAGAGATCTTTGCGGTTTGGTATTCAAGAAACACAGCTTCGAAATGGTTCTTGATTGGCCTTAAGTTTAAGATCAAGCTTGCTTTACCTTCTACTGCAAAAGATAAAAAAAGAGCTTTTTTAAATCTATCAAAGCCAAAATCTAAAAATCCTAAAAAAAATCTAACTAATAGTCCAAGCAAAAGATGCCTAACTTGTCTAGTCTCTCTTCATAATGTAGTTATTTCTGAGCAGCAATAATTCAATGCTTTGTGTCTGCACTTCTTTCAAGGTCAATATCTTCTTCCCATTTTGCAGTGTTCCAGACAATACAAAGAATTGCTGAACTTTTCCCACCCCTGCTTTTATATTCTAGCTTTCGACATTTGAGGCGTCACCCCCCCCCTCCCCTTGGAAGTTTTCATGTTTTATTGTTTTACAACATTGATTCACAATGGGTTTAATTTGGCTTTTTTGACACTGATCAACAGAAAAAGAATCTTTTGTGTCAAAGTGAAAACAGATCTCTACAAAGTGATCTAAGTTAATTACAAATATAAAACACAAAATAATTGATTGCATAATTATTCACTTCCTTTAATAAGACACCAAATCATCACTGGTGCAGCCAATTGGTTTTAGAAGTCACATAACTAGTTAAATGGAGATGTGTTGTTGGAGACCTGTGTGCAGGTCAAGGTGCTTCAATTGATTGTAGTAAAAATTCACCTGTATCTGGAAGGTCCGACTGTTGGTGAGTCAGTACCCTGGCAAAAACTAGACCATGAAGACAAAAGAACACTCCAAGCAACTTCGTGAAAGAGTTATTGGAAATCACAAGTCAGGAGATGGAAATGTTCTTGTATCCAGGTTGCTAGAGTGAGTTTTTTTGGGTAGATGATTTGTTTACACTTAAATGACTTTGGCCACCAGACTTCTATTTGACAAAGTACTGTGGATTGACTCCACCACAATGCGTTTCCTAAAAAGGTGTGAATACCAGATGCTTCTGGCGCCATAGTTTGACCTGATGCTGCAGTTTCGGAGACAGTATAATCTATATTTTATAAATATTAATTGTCTTCTATGTCAGCACATAAAATGCCAAATAAATGTATTGTGGATTTAACTAAATGCTGTGGATACCACGCAGACATGTTGGCGTCAGAAGGGAAGGATGAAGTTAGAAGGTGTGATGTTTTGTATGTAGCTTCAAAAGGAAGCATTGTCTATAACTTTTTAAGTAGCGATTGCCTTTGTGTTTAGCATATAAATATCGAGCCCACATTGGGCTAGCAGACCTTTCTACCGAACGCATCTCCGTCCGTATGATGCCTGCTGTACTTTGTTGTGTCGAATAAAGAAGCTGCTTTGTATCTTCCAGTGACTCTGTCTCTCCGGTGATTTCATCCACGCTACAACATTTGGTGTCAGGTGTGGAATAATTCGTGACCCGTCGTGTGACCAGCGTTCCTAGCAGTCTAAGTTGGTGAGTATGTTTCTAAAATAACACTCACACTTGGATCTATTCGGTTGGTGGTGAACGGGACACGAAGTATCACGAACGTGGAGAGCTGAACTGGTAGATATAAAAGTAGTGTATGCGTGTGCATGTGTGTTTATGTAAGTGAGGAATCTGCATGTTAACCTGGTGAGAGTTTGACCACGAGTTGCGAAAGGTGGTAACCAACGGTACGGTTCGAGACGCCAGAGTAGGGGCGTGTATACTCGTTCGGGGAGCTGCATTTTAGTGTATGTGTTTACAAGTGTGATGCAAGGGAACACAGTAGGCATCATGAGTTCAGATACCCAAAAGTGGCAGATTGCGGAATACATACTCTGCGGTTTTATATTTTGCGTAGTGTGAGAATTAGTATGGAGATATCTCAGGGAGAGGTTTTACCCAGATAGATCCACTAGAATGGCACCTATTGAAGTCAGGCAACGTCAGGTTGAGAACCCTGATGATCCGAGCCAGCCCTTGACCTTGATTACGACTATTCATAAGCCCTTCTCCCCCTCCCCCCGCCCCCCGGGGAGAAACAGAGCATTTTGTCCGAGCTGTCCTCACTTAAAGTCGCCTGTGGGAATTCAGAGTTCTGGCGCAAACTCGAGGAAATGGTTGAAATTCACCAGATGCACCCTAAAGATATACATGTGTTAGTGAAAGCGAAGTGCCCGAGGAATATGTGGGACAGTATGGCCCAGGGGGTGTGGGATGGTACATGGACAACTACCGGGAGCGCCAGTAATGAAGAAAGATATCGCTCCTTTAAAGGGGAAGTGAGGCAGCAGCTGGGGGGAGGCGAGAGTAGCTGGGGAACGATAATAGCAGTGATTCAAAAAGCTGACGAGACAGCCATGGATTGTGCAGAACATAAATATCGAGCATACGAGGAGTATTCTGGGTTGGATAATCCAGGGAGGGATGACCCAGTCTTCCTAAAAATGCTGAAGGAAGGCCTGAGCTCAGCCCACCAGGAAGTTTTAGATTTAGGCATAACAGTAGAGTCCAACTACTCTGAGATAGTTTTGTAGGCCAGTGAGATAGACCAAAGAAAAGGCAAGAGATATCGTAAAGTGGGTATAGTGGATGCTGCTGCTGTGATGTCCTGGAGAGTTTGTTTTGCTTGCTAGCAGCCAGGGCACCTAGCAAAGGACTGCCGGACCAGGTATAAGGCAGTGAAGGAGTTGATATGCTACAGCTGTGGCCTATCGGGACATGGCTGGAGACAGTGCCCAAAAGGGAGGGGGAAAACCCAGGCAAAGGTCACAGCAGACACCCAGTAACTCACCCCATCAGCAACCAGTCTGACCATCGATCAGATCAAAGAGCTAGTAACGGCGCCTCTTAGGGCAGAAAAAGATGGGGCAGCGGGCTCCACTGCCAGCGCTGGTGACCCCGTGGATGTACACAACGGCATTGTTAGGGGGACGGCAATGCAATATGTTAGTGGACACAGGGGCATTGGTATCGATAACAGACTTACCTTTACCAACAACTGGACAGGCCAGTTATATCATGGGTGTAGGAGGAAAAACAATAAAAGCAGAAAGAAGCGAGAAGCAAATACTAGAAATTGGGGGAGTGCAGCTTCCAGTGTATTTCTGGGTTTGTCCAAATAATGAGGGCACGATCCTTGGAATAGACATCCTACGGGAAGCAGGGGCTGCTATAGATTCGGGAAAGGGAGAAATACTATGGATGAGTCAGGGGCAGCGAATGCATACAACCAACAGAATACACAGCCTGCCGAGCATAGTCGCAGCTGCCCCGATCATCAGAGACTGTAGGCCGGATGGGGTCTATGGGTTACCTTGTCAGCAGTTCCCAGTAGTGTGGGCTACACACAAGCAAGATTGTGGTTGAATAAAGATAGACCCAGTTAAAATAGAGGAGGGTCTGTATAAACCCCCTAAGCAGGACCCTATACAAACTGACACACTGACCGCTATTCAGGATATAGCGAAGGAACAAAAACACCAGGTGATACTCAGAGAGACTGTGGCCACTCCAGAACATAAAGTTTTCCCGGTTCCTCCGAGGGCAGATATTACTGTGAATAAGGCAGCAGGGGAACAAGAGGCAATTGAAATTGCAAGTGTGCAGGAGGAAACGACAGAAGCCAGCTGAGTAAAATTATATGAAGAGGTGGAGGCAGAAGAGAAGGAAAAGTGGAGGAGAAAAGGAGCAAAGGAGGGACCAGATGGGTGCTGGACACACGGGGAGGAAAGAGTCGCGGTGGCCCCACCCTGTATTAGACAGATACTACTAAAGTTATATCATGGGGCGATGCATCAGGGAAGGCAGAGCATGATCACAACCCTCCAGCAGGACTGGTGGTGGCCAGGGATGGGCGGGGATGTTGAGAAATTCCGCCACCGTTTTGTCATTTGTGCCCAGCATAACCCGAGTAAGGGCAGAAAGCTACAGCTGGCAAATCAGCCTCGGCCGAGGGGACCCTGGGAAAACATCCAGATAGACTTCATAGGGCTCCTGCCAAAAAACGGGGAAAAGCTACTGTCTAGTAATCATGGATCACTTCACCCGGTGGGTAGAGGCTTTCCCAACAAGGGACTGCACGGCCTGCACCACTGCATGGATCCTAGTTCAGGAAATCCTCCCAAGGTGGGGAACCCCAGTTCAGGTGGATTCAGATCAGAGACCACATTTCACGGAGAAAGTGATGAAGGAAATGTGCCAACTACTAGGGATTCGACAACGGTTCCACGTACCCTACCACCCCCAGAGTTCAGGGATGGTAGAAAAGATGAACCGAACAATCAAGAATGCGTTAGCCAAAGCTATAGCTGAGACAGGAAAGACATGGGTTGATGTATTACCAGGAATCTTGATGAGATTGCGCGCAACCCTGAACTGCACGTTGGGTCTCAGCCCCTACGAATTATTGACGGGGCGAGCAATGCGACTCCCTTATGGGGTAAATACGGGTTGCGGGGAGCCTGGGGCTTACAGGGATAGAATGACCCAATATGTGGAAGACCTTTGTAACCAACTCAAAGTGTTGAAAGACCGAGCAAAACAACAGCAGCGAATCGTTGATCAGAGAGAGCCAGAGGGAAAGGGGATAGGCCTTCCACAGCCTGGCAACCAAGTTATGGTGAGGGTGCTGCTGGAAAGGCTGGGGTTTACCCCCAAATGGATGGGACCACAGACGGTACTCTTAACCAATGATATGTGTGTCTGTGTACAGACTTGGCGAGGCAGTCAGTGGAAACACTGGACCCAGGTTAAAGCATACAACTCACCCTCTTGTTGCTCCCACAGACACAGCAGGGAACCAAGTGTACCCAGTAACCATGTAATTACAGAGAACCTAGGAGAGGAACACCAGCCAGCCATGCCAGACCTGACCACAGCTGATGAAAACATACTCGGAGAACACGCAAAGGCAGAAAACACCGAGAGCGTGGCAGAAGACACTGAGAACGTGTTGGAAAACCATGAATAGCCTGCTAAGGTGTGATGATGATGGTACTCTGTAAAGAAGGCTGGTTGCTGAAGGTAGATGATTAATTTTATAGCATAGTATAGAAAATTATTGGGAAATAGACGGGGAGGGATTTTTGAGTTAAAGCAAAGACGGCAAGTTCCATCACTTCGATGGCATTTCAGACTGCACTCGGCATCTGAAAACAGTTATCCCGAGTCTGAGGAGCTGGGCCCTTTTCAGCAGTTGGGCCAGTGATCAACCGGACGGTTCGGAAGGAGGTGCCAGCGGGGAGAGGTCCTTACAGACTTTTACATAGAGGCCACCCCAACCCCTTCCTGTATATCGATGAGAGAGCCTGTGGGTGCTCCTGGAAGGAGAGTTTCAGCGACCAGAGGATAAAGGGCTGAAGACAAAGGAATGTGATTAAGATGCAGTCAGTGACAGGCACACGAAAGGAGCCGCATTTCCAAAGACTTGGAACAGCCTCTCTGCTTAACATTTGGTAGGTAGCGATTAGGCAATGCTAGGATAGATAGAGGTACATAAAATTGGGGGATGAATTTCGAGACAGGGCATACTTGCGGTCCTATTTGGGCAGATCCTCCTAGGTTGGCCTTTCCTGATACAAATTTAATTTTTGTCCAGGAGGGCCAAGAGGAGGGGCTGTTAGCATTTTTTTTGGGGTAGATGATTTGTTCACACTTAAATGACTTTGGCCACCAGACTTCTATTTGACAAAGTACTGTGGATTGAGTCCACCACAATGCACTTCCTAAAAAGGTGTGAATACTAGATGCTTCTGGCACTGTAGTTTGACCTGATGCTGTAGTTTCGGAGACAATATTACCTATACTTTATAAATATTAATTGTCTTCTATGTTAGCACGTAAAATGTCAAATAAATGTATTGTGGATTGAACTAAAGGCTGTGGATACCACCGAGACATGTTGGCGTCAGAAGGAAAAGATGAAGTCTGAAGGTGTGGTGTTTGTATGTAGCTTCAAAAGGAAGCATTGTCTATAACTTTTTAAGTCACAATTGCCTTTGTGTTTAGCATATAAATATCGAGCCCACATTGGTCTCTCAGCCCTTTCTGCGGAAAGCGTCTGCATCCGTAGATGCCTGCTGTACCTCATTGTGTGGAATAAAGAAGCTGCTTTGTATCTACCGGCGACTTTGTCTCTTCGGTGATTTCATCCTCGCTTCAACACAGGTCACTGAATATCTCTTGGAGTGCAGTTAAGTCAATCATCAGGAAATGGAAAGAATATGGCACAGCTGTATATTTGTCTAGAGCAGGCAGTCCTCAAAAACTGAGTGACCGTGCAAGAAGGGGCTAGTGAGGGAAGCCACCAAGAGACCTATGACAACTCTGGAGGAGTCACAAGCTCCAGTGGCTGAGATGGGAGAGACTGCACAGACGACAACTGCTGCCCAGGTGCTTTACCAGTTGCAGCTTTATGGGAGAGCGGCAAAGAGAAAGCCACTGTTGGAAAGAAAACTCACATGAATTCTCAGCTAGAGTTTGCCAGAAGGCATGTAGGAGACTCTGAAACCAGCTGGAAGCAGGTTCTATGGTCTGATGAAACGAAAGTTGAGCTTTTAGGCCATCAGATTAAACGCTATGTTTGACATAAGCCAAACACCACACATCATCAAAAACACACCATCCCTACTGTGAAGCATGGTGGTGGCTGCATCATGCTGTGGGGATGCTTCACTGCAGCAGGCTTTGGAAGGCTTGTGAAGGTAGAGGGTAAAATGAATGCAGCATAATACAGGGAAATCCTGGAGGAAAACCTGATGCAGTCTTCAAGA
Source organism: Mobula birostris (assembly GCF_030028105.1). NCBI lineage: Eukaryota > Metazoa > Chordata > Chondrichthyes > Myliobatiformes > Myliobatidae > Mobula > Mobula birostris. The sequence goes on from NC_092402.1 coordinate 30,642,310, forward strand.
GAACTGCGACTTGGGAGAAGATTTGTTTTCCAGCAAGACAGTGACCCCAAGCATAAAGCCAAAGCTACACAGCAAAGGCTTAAAATGCTCTGGAGTGGGCAAGTCAGAGCCCAGACCTCGGTCCTCAATCCAATTGAGAATTTGTGGCTGGACTCGAAAAAGGCTGTTCACTCACGATCCCCATCTAATCTGATAGAATTTCAGCAGTTTTGTAAAGAAGAGTAGGGAAGTTTGCAGTGTCCAGATGTGCAAAGCTGATAAAGACCTATCTACACAGACTCAAGGCTGTAATTAGCATCTACTAAATACTGACGAATGGGGTAAATACTTATGCAATCAATTATTTTGTGTTTTGTATTTGTAATTAATCTAGATCACTTTGTAGAAATTTGTTTTCACCTTGACGTGAAAAAGTCTTTTTCTTTGATCAGTATAAAAATAGCCAAATTAGACCCACTGTGATTCAATGTTGTAAAACAATAAAACATGAAAACTTCCAAGGGGGATGAATACTTCTTATAGGTACTGTATCTACATGGCCTTCCAAATCACATTGGATTGCTATAGTTCTAGCTCTCCGTCATTGAAAACATTAGCTGCTCACATTTGTTGGTTCAAGATAACTGGTCAGATGCACTGTAATGAAAATGCTTGTAGTACAAATTCATTGCAGCTATCTACCTTAGTTACAAGATCATGAAACTTTGGGCCATTGGTAAACATGGATATAGAGTTCTGATATAAGATGTCCAACATTCTGATATACTGTACATGCTGAATGGTTGAGGTTTCAACCCAATTGTTTGGAGCCATCATCAATTACTTTTTTCCAATTCAAATATATGTTGCTAACCATGCTTCTTGCTTCTCCTGCCTAATGAATCTCCTGTTCATAAAAGTACATTTGTAAACATTCTTCTGCTTATGACATTAATCGTGCATCATCAACCCATGTTGATTATCTCTTAGCAATTCAAATTTCTCTACATGCTCAGTAACCTCCTCTTAAAATCAAGCTCATAATTACCTGTTTATCGCCCTTTTTTATTTTTTGAAGGGTGAGTGGTTACATGGTAATTGGCAATAGTGAGCAGTGACAAAAGTATAGCTGCAGTTACAGAGATGGGTGGTATACTGGAGCAGCTTTAGAGTATAAAGTATGTGACTCACAGCTGCAATCCTGACCTCCGATGTTGTCTGTGAGGAATGTACAATCTGTTCTCCTTCTGATTACATAGGACTTCTTCAGCTGATTTGGTTTACTCCCACACCTCAAAGAGGACCAGTTTGGTAGGATAATTTGCCTCAGTAAATTGGTCCCAGTATTAAGGTGAGGGGTAAAACCTGGTATTAATTATCTTACAATGTGGGGAGAATAAAATGGGATGAGTGTTGGGTAAGTGTAAGTAGGTGCTGAGTTGTTGGAGAAGACTTGGTGAGTGTAAGGACGTTTCTGTGCTGTGTGATGGCATGATTAATAGCAGAATGGGATAAGATTTGCCCATAAACATCATATGAATAGTTTATGTGTAACAATCTTGCATTAAAATGCAACTTATCATTGCTCAGACTTTTCATTTAATCACCATTGTATAGTTAGTTGAGATTTTAGCAAAATAGATTTTGCACTATAAAATTTACATCAGTTATAATTTTAAATATAGGACAGTTATGGATACTTAATAGTTGCTAGTATCTACTTGAAAATTGATTTAAAAATCAGTTTTAAGGGTTAAACAAACTTGTACTGTAAACAAGAATACACTGGCTATATCTATTGAGGTTGTGAATTGAAAATCCAGTGTCATGTTACTTTTGGTGTTGGGGAAAATGATAGGGGTGTACTAGTGGGGGGGGGGGAGGGAAATTTATCCTTTGCTCTGCACCACCTTAAAAACAACGAAAAAAATAATTCTTTCCTTAATATATTTGAAAAATAATTTAAAATTTCAGTGTACTTATAGGGGAAAATGCACATCAGAAACCAAAGCTACATGCATCCTTCCAAGTTAAATCTGTAAAAGAAACTTTTGTATGCTTGGAAGTCTTTCACTTTCACACCTGCACTAACTAAACCATGTCCTCACTCAAACCAGACTGATGTGAGCTGGGTTTCGGGATCATTTAAAGTCGTGTAAAAGCTGAGTCTTAATTTATAAAAAAAAGTCTTAATTTATAGAACTACTTCCAATCAAAGTGAAAGGAGTTTGAATATGTATGGTTTGGTGCTACTTTAAACAAAATTCTGCTTCTGTTAGCTTCTATGCCAGGCCTTTATTTTTATTTTGCTAAAATGATGGTAGCTTGCTTACAACCTAGGTTTGTCATCGCAATGCTGAATTCCAATTTCAGAAAACGCATTTGTTGAGTTTTGGTTGCTTTGGATTTTGGATTTGCACTTCGACAGTAAATTGGCTGGTTTTCAGTTCCAACATGTCTGCCCATGTTCATTGACGTAGGTCTGTATTAATTTAAATAAGCCAGCAGAGGGCATCTAAACACAAATTTGAATTGTCAGTCTGAATTCAGGTACTGAAATATTTCAAGAATTTGTAATTCTCGTGAGACTTCCAAAAATTCTGAATAAAGATTTGGGTGCTATCATTATTCTATTTTTAAAGCAATTAAAAACTGTCAAGATTTCTGTGTATCCTTATTCCAGAGCTTTAAAAATATTCCATCATCTGATGAACTGTCATTTCAATTCGTCCTCTGAAAATCAAAAGATAGATATAAAGATGGATATAATTTTCACAGTATTTGCCCTAAAATAACTCATAACAGCAACTTACATTTATATAATGCCTTTGACATATAGTGTGTCCCACGATGCTTCACAGAAGTCATGATACAAAATTTGACTCCAGGTCTCGTCGGTATATTAAAACTGGTTAATTTTCTAAGGAGGGTCTTCAAATAGAGGGAGGTAGGGATACAAAAAAACTTGTGGGAATTCTGGAACTTTGGGCTAGGCATATAGTCTTGGAGTAGAATGATTAAGTTTGGAAATTGGAACTGTTTGGATACTCAAACCCTGAAGGGAGTTGGTTGAAGGAAATTGAGTATGGGGCACAACATGATCAAAAAAATTAAGTTTAGGAATTTAAATCTGATCTCTGGGTAAGTGGGTGAGTAGACTTATTTTTCCTGTTTCATTCCTGTGGAATTAGATAGCATGCCTGCAGGGTTAGTGCTTTGTTCAGGGTGTCAGATGTGGGAATCCTGGGAGACCTCCAGCCTCCCTGATGGCCACATCTGTGCCAGGTGCACCGAGATGCAGCTCCTCAGAGACCGTGTTAGGGATCTGTAGCTTGATGACCTACTGCTTGAAAGTGAAGAGGTGATAGACAGGAGCTACAGGGAGGTAGTCATCCCTAGGCTACAGGAGTCAGAAAACTGGGTCACTGTCAGGAGAGGGAAGGAAAGTGCCCTGATAGTGGAGAGCACACCTGTGGTTTCCCCCCCCAGCCACAAATATCTTGTTCTGGATGCTGTTGAGGGGGATGACCTGACAGGGGATGCCTATGGTGACCGGGTCTCTGGCACTGAGCCTGGCACTGTTGTGCAGGAGGGAAGAAGGGAGAAGAGGATTGTGGTAGTCATAGGGGATTCCATAGTCAGGGGAACAGACAGGAGATTCTGTGAGCCCGATAGAGATACCCGCATGGTGTGTTGCCTCCCAGGTGCCAGGGTACGGGATGTCTCGGATTGGGTCCAAAATATTCTAAAGGGGGAGGGTGAGCTGCCAGTTGTCTTGGTACATGTTGGTACCAATGACATAGATAGGACAAAGGAGGAGGTCCTGAAGAGAGATTTCCAGGAGTTAGGAAGGAAGCTGAGAAGCAGGACCTCCAGGGTAGTAATCTCGGGATTGCTACCTGTGCCATGTGCTAGTGAGGGCAAGAGTAGTCGGATCAGGCAGATGAATGTGTGGCTGAGAGACTGGTGTAGGGGGCAGGGCTTCAGATTCGTGGATAATTGGGATCTCTTCTGGGGGAAGTATGACCTGTTCAAAAAGGACAAGTTACACCTGAACCCGAAGGGGACCAATATCCTGGTGGGAAAGTTTAATAGAGCTGTTAGGGAGAGTTTAAACTAATTTGGCAGATGGATGGGAACCAGAATGATAGAGCGGAGGAAGGGGAAAACAGAAATAAATCTAAGATAGTGAGCAGTAAAGATGTCAGGAAAGACAGGCAGGTGATGGGGCAAATTTGTAGCCATTGGGATGAGTTGCAGTGCAATAAAGTTGCAGTGAAATCAAAGCGTAAAGTACCAAATACTGGTCTTAAGGTGTTGTACTTAAATGCACGCAACATAAGAAATAAGGTGGATGATCTTGTCGTACAACTACAGATTGGCAGGTATGATATTGTGGCCATCACTGAGACCTGGCTAAAGGATGCATGTCTCTGGGAGCTGAACGTCCAAGGATACACGGTGTACCGGAAGGATAGGCAGGTAGGCAGAGGGGGTGGTCTGGCTTTATTGGTAAGAAATGATATCAAATCATTAGAAAGAGGTGACATAGGATCGGAAGGTGCAGAATCTTTATGGGTTGAGCTAAGAAATCACAGGGGTAAAAGGACCCTGATGGCAGTTATATACAGGCCTCCAAACAGCTGCAGTGATGTGGACTACAAATTACAACAGGAAATAGAAAAGGCTTGTCAGAAGGGTAGTGTTATGATAATTGTGGGGGATCTTAACATGCGAGTGGATTGGGAAAATCAGGTCAGCACTGGATCTTGAGAGAGAGAATTTGTAGAATGTCTGCGAAATGGCTTTTTAGAACAGCTTGGTGTTGAGCCCACTAGGGGATCAGCTGTACTGGATTGGGTATTGTGTAATGAACCGGAGGTGATTAGAGAGAATGAGCTGAAGGAACCCTCAGGAGACAGTGATCATAACATGATTGAGTTCACTGTGAAATTAGAAAAAGAGAAGCTGAAATCTGATGTGTTGGTATTTCAGTGGAGTAAAGGAAATTACAGTGGCATGAGAGAGGAACTGGCCAAAGTTGACTGGAAAGGGACACTGGCGGGAGGACGGCAGAGCAGCAGTGGCTGGAGTTTATGCAAGAAGTGAGGAAGGTGCAAGACAGATATACAGGTGTCCCCCGCTTTTCGAACGTTTGCTTTACGAAACCTCACTGTTAAGAAAGACCTACATTAGTGCCCTGTTTTCACTGACAGAAGGTGTTTTCTCTGTTACGAAAAAAATCAGCGCGCGATAAAAAATTAGCGCACGAAAAATCAGTGCGCGATAAAAGACAGCGCGTGCCCCGAGCAGCCGCTGTCCCCCGGATTCGGAGTGGTATTCTCGCCGGCATTGCTTAAACACATGCCTGTGAGCAGCCGTTTGCAGGATGAGTTCTAAGGTATTGGAAAAGCCTAAAAGAGCTCGTAAGGGTGTTACACTTAGCGTAAAACTAGACATAATTAAGCGTTTTGATCGTGGTGAACAAAGTAAGGACAACGTGAGTTTGGCTTGTGGAAGCTGACGAAGATATGTTGAAGAGGTTTTGGCATCCCATCACCAAGAACTGACAGATGAAGAGCTGATGCAATTGGAAGAGAAAAGGATAACAATCGAAACTGAATTCATTAGCAAGATGAACGTGAAGCAACTGCGTGAGATTTTTGCTGCAATGATAAAGTACGACTTTAATTTTGAAAGGGTACGTCGGTTTAGGGGATATTTGCAGGATGGTTTGAGTGCTTACAAAGAACTGTATGATAGAAAAATGCGCGAGGCTCAGCAGTCAAGCGAGCTTTCCACATCAGCCACAATAGATGACGAACCTCGACCTTCGACATGGAGACGGGCAGTCATAGGAGAAGATGAGCTGCCTGCTCTAATGGAAACAGATGACGATGAGATGACACCCCAGTGCCCCACCACCCTAACCCCCAGGCCACGGACAGATACCGATTCGCGGAGAATGCAACGGTAGCTGGGTGACACACAGCACATCTTTAAGAAAAAAGCCGAAATAAACATGCTAATTAATTAGGTGCAATCGGCAATCGCCTCTGATCTGGGCCAACAGTTATGTGCCGGGCGGCACATAATTAATTAGCATGTTTATTTCAGCTTTTTTCTTAAAGATGTGCTGGATGCATCCCGGCTACCACTGGACCCCTGCGTTTTTCGCGGCAATGTATTGGTCAGCGGCCTGGAAGGTGGGGGCCACTGCACCACCCCAACCTGTGACAACTCAGTCTAACACACCATCATCAGTGTGCTCAGCGCTGTCCCGATTCCGGTAAGTGATACTACACTGTACATACATTATTTCTACTTTATATAGGCTGTGTATTTTTACATGTTATTTGGTATGATTTGGCAACTTCATAGCTTAAAGGTTACTGGAAAGAGTGTTTTTGCCAACCGCGCTTGCGTGAGATTTTCTGCCGAGAGCGCTTGCATGAGATTTTCGCCACAGAGAACAGTGCCAGCAATGATTGTGGAAAAGTATTTCTACTTTATATAGGTTGTGTATTTATCATATCATTCCTGCTTTTACTATATGTTACTGTTATTTTAAGTTTCATGCGTTATTTGGCATGATTTGGTAGGCTAGTTTTGGGTCTGCGAACGCTCACAAAATTTTCCATATAAATAAATGGTAATTGCTTCTTTGCCTTACGACATTTCGGCTTATGAACCGTTTCATAGGAATGCTCTACCTTCAGATGGCAGGGGAAACCTGTATTCCAAAAAAGAAGAAATTTTCGAATGGAAAAAGGATGCAACCGTGGCTAACAAGAGAAGTCAAAGTCAAAGTTAAAGCAAAGGAGAGGGCATACAAGGAAGCAGAAATTAGTGGGAAGACAGAGGATTGGGAAGTTTCTAAAAGCTTACAAAAGGAAACTAAGAAGGTTATTAAGAGAGAAAAGATGAATTATGAAAGGAAGCTAGCAAATAATATCAAAGAGGATACTAAAAACTTTTTCAAGTATATAAAGAGTAAAAGACAGGTGAGAGTAGATATAGGACTGATAGAAAATGATCCTGGAGAAATTGTAATGGGAGATAAGGAGATGGTGGAGGAACTGAACGAGTATTTTGCTTCAGTCTTCACTGAGGAAGACATCAGCAGTATATCGGACACTCAAGGGTGGCAGGGAAGAGAAGTGTGCACAGTCACAATTACGACAGAGAAAGTACTCAGGAAGCTGACTAGTCTAAGGGTAGGTAAATCTCCTGGACCAGATGGAATGCACCCTCGTGTTCTGAAGGAAGTAGCTGTGGAGATTGTGGAGGCATTAGCAATGATCTTTCAAAAGTCGATACATTCTGGCATGGTTCCGGAGGATTGGAAGATTGCAAATGTCACTCCGCTATTTAAGAAAGCGGCAAGGAAGCAAAAAGGAAATTATAGACCTGTTAGCTTGACATCGGTGGTTGGGAAGTTGTTGGAGTCGATTGTCAAGGATGAGTTTACGGAATACATGGAGGCATATGACAAGATAGGCAGAACTCAGCATGGTTTCCTTAAAGGAAAATCCTGCCTGACAAACCTATTACAATTTTTTTGAGGAAATTACCAGTAGGCTAGACAAGGGAGATGCAGTGGATGTTGTCTATTTGGATTTTCAGAAGGCCTTTGACAAGGTGCCACACATGAGGCTGCTTTAACAAGATAAGAGCCCATGGAATTACGGGAAAGTTACATACGTGGATAGGGCGTTGGCTGATTGGCAGGAAACAGAGAGTGGGAATAAAGGGATCCTATTCTGGTTGGCTGCCAGTTACCAGTGGTGTTCCACAGGGGTCCGTGTTGGGGCCGCTTCTTTTTACGTTGTACATCAACGATTTGGATTATGGAATAGATGGCTTTGTGGCTAAGTTTGCTGATGATACAAAGATAGGTGGAGGGGCTGGTAGTGCTGAGGAAACGGAGAGTCTGCAAAGAGACTTGGATAGATTGGAAGAATGGGCAAGGAAGTGGCAAATGAAATACAATGTTGGAAAGTGTATGGTTATGCATTAGTACGAGAGGGCATGACTTAAGGATTGAAGGGCACCCATTCAGAACAGAGATGCAAAGAAATTTTTTTAGCCAGTGGGTGGTGAATCTGTGGAATTTGTTGCCACGGGCAGCAGTGGAGGCCAAGTAATTGGGTGTACTTATTGCAGAGATTGATAGGTATCTGAGTAGCCAGGGCATCAAAGGTTATGGTGAGAAGGTGGGGGAGTGGGACTAAATGGGGGAATGGATCAGCTCATGATAAAATGGCGGAGCAGACTCGATGGGCCGAATGGCTGACTTCTGCTCCTTTGTCTTATGGTCTTATGGTCTGTGCTTGGACCGTGAGCCAATCTATACAGGGAGCACAGGGTGAAAGTGAATTGGAATATGGGCAACAATACTTGTGGAGTCTGGCAGATGTGGGGACTAGCAGGAGACCTTTGAAATATTCAAGTTTAGTTATAACAAACACATGAATAAGTCTTTCATATTTGCAAGAGTCACTGAGATGAAAGTGAGTCGCATTGACAATGGGTTAGGAGTGGCATAATAGCACAGCCAATAAAGCCAGAGATCCAAGTC